>NC_143080.1:9970500-10282250 GCF_052426305.1 Pelodiscus sinensis | reverse complement strand
AGGTTCCAGGGCTGGTATTAGTGTGGCATGTCCTGTGGTTGTTGGTAAGAATCATCTTGAGGTTAGGTGGTTGTCTATAGGAGACTATGGGTCTGTCTTCCAGAGCCTCGGAGTTTAGTAGCCTCTCGGAGTTTAGATTGATGGGCGTTCCATGAGAACTGATTAAGGAAGCCTGCATTCAGCAGTACTGGGATGGCTGTTGCATCAGAAAATGTTTTGCGGTATCTAGAACATATCATATCTCCAGGAACTGTGACCCACTCTGCTAATATTCATAATATGGATGATATGTCCCCAAAATGTCTATATTTGTAGCAGTACTCAATATCTCACATAATAAAGATAATATGAAGAATATAACACAAAAGCAGCCCATGACTGAACAAGTATTAAAAATCCTGCAGTTTTACGTAGAACACTTTGGCTACATCTACATTGTGCTCTCTTGCGCAAGAACATATGCAAATGAGGCGCGGCGATGAAAATAAGCCTGAAAATAAGTGACAGACTGCCTTTTGCGCAAGAAGGAGCAGTGTAGACTGCTCCTTCTTGCACAGAAGCCCCTTGTGCAAAATGGTGGCTCGTTAAGTATGAAAATGAGGTGCGGCAATATTCATCACCACTCCTCATTTGCATATGTTCTTGTGCAAGAGAGAGCAATGTAGATGTAGCCTTTGGGTTTTTTATCATTTTCATTATAGAAGTTTTGCAAACAACATGGAGATTAGATGCTGCCCTTTTAGTTTGCTAACAAGTTGTCACTGAAGACCTAGTTGCTTCACAGTGTTGTATATTTGTAAGTGTGTTTGCAGTTTATGACTGGTGAGTCATGTGAGCTTTCAGACTAATGTGCAGTCAAAATGTGTCACTTCTCATCCTTTCAAACACATGGCCTGATCCTGAGAGGTACTAAGCACCTGTAGTTCTCATTTTACTGAATTACACCTGCTCAATATCTCCCTGGCTCATGTCTACAGTTTCCAGGTTTATAGATATTTAATAAACAAAATGAAGAATATTACAATAGATATTTAATAAACAAAACAAGGAATATTATAACTTGGTAATATCAGGTGAGAAGATGTTCGTCCTCTTTTATGTGCTTGTGAATGTCACGAAATTGGGCAGATGAGAGAATCATAAATCATCAAGAAGGATATGATAAAAGTTCTGCAAAGTTATTCTTTTCCACTTATTATTTTGTAAGGCCTTATAAATGTAATATAAATGTTCTCATTATTTCATATTATTTTCATATTTAAGCATCTAAACTTAGGGGTGAAACTGTTAGATGACATCTGCCAAAGGCTGGATGGGAAAGAAGATGAGTAGATTGTGACTATTAACTTTGACTTTCAGTATGTTTGACTTTTAAACTTTGTAGTTACTTCATTTTTACTGTTCATCTCTGGATCTTTTTCTGTTTCTATAATGGTCTTTAAGGGGTGACCAGAACTGAATGTATTGTTCAGGGAGGGCATGCCATTAATTTATATTAGGACATAATATTTGTTGAAATATTGTTTGCAGATATAAACTAGAATATGAAGAAACTGACTTCAGACCGCACAATCATGTCAAATTTAGGTTCCATCCTCAAATTATGCCACTCATAGTCGGTTTTTACAGCACCTGGTTATGTTCCTATATGCAATGCTTGGGATTACATGAGAAAAGAAATGTTATTGTAAGTTCCTGACAAGGTAGTTAAAAAAATGGTGTGCGGGAAGGTGGAGGGATAATGATAGTGACTAGTAATAATTTTTTACTTTGCTATGCAGTTTTCCCATTTGTTGTAGATGATGATTTTGGCAGAGATATGTAGACCTATTTTTATAACTACTGTGTTGTGGAGTTTTATATAGAATAATATAGAACAAATATTTTGTGGATTTCATTTAGCAGTTGCTTCAAGAAGTTCTGAAAGCTGAAGTTTTGAATGGCATATGCTTTCCCTACTCCTGCCAAATATGCAATCTCTTTGTAAAATACAGCAAACTAATATATACAACTTTGGTTGTACTGATGAAAGTCATGAGGAATCTGAACAGAGGCAAATTATTAATATATAGAGAAATTAACTAAAATAAAATCATTAAAACAGATCACTGTAGCATCCTCTATAGTTAAGCCTTTAAAGCGATTTCTTTTGTAATATATCTGTTTTCTCTCTTTGAAGCAATCACCTGTTTGTCTGAAATTTACTGAAGTTCAGAGAAAAGCCAAATTAAAGACCCACTGGACAATCTGAGTGCAATTCCTTCAGATATGTTTTAGAAAAGTTTTTCCTCATACTCCATAACTCAGTGTTTAAAAACGACAGCAAAAATCTAAGCATACTTTTTCAGCAAGGTGGGTGATGTTTTGAAACTTGTCACGAAGCTAGTGTCTTAATTAAGGATTTATGGTTTTGCTGAGTTTGGAAGGGAAATTACATTTTTCTAAGAATTAGAAATAATTTCTGAGGATGCTTAGTGGCATCTATTGAGATTTTTAGCAGAGTTCAGTTTTGCCTGGTGACATCACTGATTATAAATGGCATCACTAATTATAAATGTTTCGAAACACATTAAAAATCTGAGAAGAAGTTGCTTTAGGATCAGATTAGGGAACTGCAAACACAGAAACATTGAGGACCCTGTAATTTTGCTTCTCTGTTTCTTTGGCTATGTTCTGCAAACTCTTTGTTAATTCTGTTTCTATGTTTGCATTTAATAGCAATAAATACTATACAGGAGAAGAAAGTTAGAGCTCATTTCAGTACTTCTGTGAGCACTATTCAACAGTATCTAAGGCGGAGACACATCTTTTTTCAAATGATTGTGCACATACCATTTCTGTTGCTAGTACCTGTATGCTCAATGCACTCCAATCAGGGACTTTTGACAGCAATACCACTAGTTGGTACTCCTTTTAAACCTCATTCCAGGAGGAATAACATGTAGTTCAAACTAGGGCTTTATTTCAAACTACCAGATCCCTGCCGCGTGTAGATGCAGGCAGTTAGTGTGGACTTGTACATTTCAAAAATGGCGACCGGCCGGGAAGATGCAAATCAAGCACGGGATATTTAAATCCTGGGCTTGATTTGAAACTTTGAATGCCTACATTAGCCTCCCTACTTCAAACTTGGGGGCTACTGTAGACATACCCTATGAAAGTAGGTTTATTGAAATCAATGACATCAATGTTAGTTGCCCCAAACAAATCATAATATTCATTTTTCTTATAAAATAAGTGTTTTTCCATTTGAAAACAATTATTTAATGATTGGGTCAGAGTGGGGAAAAACAAAACTCTTAATTACAAAGAGTAAACAGAAGAGCTGCATGTATTGGGTACTGTTTTTGAAGCATCTCTTTGGTTGCTCCCCACCTTTACCTCTCATGCTGTGCAGTGACTATAGAACCTCAGTTCTCTCCTGTTATTTCCTAACTGGGTCCCTAAACACTGTTCATTCTTCTTGGCTTATAACTCCATTTATCTCCTCCTCCTGCATTTTCATTCAGTATTTTTTTCATACAGTACTCCCTACACCTGGAATGCTATTCCTCTTTTCATGATCCAAGTACAGTAAAACTCCATTAGTCCAGCATCCAATGCTCCGGGACTCCTGATGGTCCGGCAGACCTTTTACATCTGCACTTGAAAGGGAATCCTCTGAACTGTCATTCATGTTAAAATTCGACATTTTCCAAAAAGGACTCAACAAACATTTGAACTATCTCACCCATTACCAAGATAGTTTCCCCAATTATCACCTCTAATACCATTAACTCACAAACATCCCACTCTCCCTACCTCTAATATCATCAATTCACAGACACTTACCTTCCTTCCTCTCCCCCCCCCCCCCCGCATCCACCTCCTGTTCTGCAATGTGATTTGTCCTTTTCATATTTGTTCATTTTTTTTAATTGTATCCTTTGGTATATATGGTTGTGACTACTTTCTTCCACTATTTGATCTGAGGAAGTGGGTCTGGCCTATGAAAGCTCATCATCTAATAAACCATCTTGTTAGTCTTTAAAGTGCTACATTGTCCTGCATTTTGCTGTAGTTCCTTGGATTGTCCTTCCCTTTTTTAAAGATGGGCACTACATTTCTCTTTTTCCAATCATCTGGGATCTCTCCCGATCTCCACGAGTTTTCAAAGATAATGACCAAAGGCTCCGCAATGATACTTGCCAACTCCATTTATTTAAAAATTACCAGGATTTATGATTTGCTTGCTGTGTAATATGACTTTGATTATTTTATATTCTTTATTTTTATTCATTCTTTCCCTACTTGCTTTGCACTCTGTCAAAGTTAGCGAATACATTTTTAAAGTAATGGAGGGTTGTTTTTTTTACATTTCTTTTACCCACAATGAAAAGTTGTGGTATTATATAAATATTTAACAATTTTGTTAGCTATATCAACTTTAAATTTCATTTGGTAGGAGGTTAGCTGGTGTGTTTAATTACAAGAATTATTTCAATATTTATAAACAAATTTTACCTCGACATATAACAAACAAGTATGTGCTTACCTTTATTCATGTAAGTAGTCTCTTAATATTAATGAATTAATCATATGTATAAAGTTAAGCACCTGAACAAGTGTTTCTGGTTCAGAAACTGTGGTCTATAAGTCAGTTATTAAATGATTCATGACAAAGCTTATATTTTTGACATGCTTTTCCGTATACTTCTCCCATATAGAAAAGTAAAAGTGTTGGGGAGTTAAGTTAATTCTTCCACTGGAGAACTTAATATCTTTGCTGTGCAAATGCATTCATCTGAAATTAATCAGTTCTTTATACACTTTTGCTCTTGCAGAACATACTCTCCTTACGAATGATTACAGCGAAGCTAAACTCCTCTTTTTCTTATAATTTGGGAAGTATTTTTAGAGTTGATCATTGATTTTTTTTTCTAGCACTTAAATCTTCATACAGCATATGTTTTAGAAATTAAACCTACCTGTGGCAGGGTGGATTAGGTTTGGAGGCCCTCTGCTGGAGGCCTTGTGGCCCTACCTCACCCTTCCCTTATAACAGAGCAGATAGAAATCTTTCAGGCAGGCTAGAGTGGCCGCAGAGGGGGCTTACAGAGCACCCAGTCTGGTGCCAGAAGAGTCCTATATAAGAGAAGCACCAGAGTAGAAAAACTTAATTGCTGGATAGAGCTTGAGGAATAAAGACTGGGTGCCTAGGTGCCTGTCTGGTTTGGCCAATATCCATGGCACAGGGGCATTGCTGGCACTTACTGGTATATATCATGTTAATGGATGTACAAGTAGATGAGCCCCTGATGTTGTGGCTTATGTGGTTAGGTCCTCTGATGGTGTCTCTTGTATAGATATATGAAGAGGCTTGGCAATGGGATTTGTTGTAGGTATAGATGAGTGCCAGCAATGCCCTTCTGCTATGTAAATTGGCCAAACTAGACAGTCTCTTCACCAAAGGATGAATGGACACAAATCAGACATAAGGAATTCTGTTCCTCCTCCCACCATCTACCCCACTTCACCCCAGATGGGAGCCACATCACTGGAAGCACCTGGTAGGACTCTGTCCCTGTACTGCCCACACCTGGAGGCTCCGTCCCATTGGCCCCAGGCCCCAGAAGAGTTAATCCCACCCTGTTGGAAAACTATTGGTTTGAATTCTAGTTGTGCAATAATGCTTGTTTCCGGTTTTCCATGTTTGTTTTAGATTTGTCAGCTAGAGAGCTGAGATAGGGCTCTTACTACATTTAAAATGCAGAGCTGCAGTGGGGGTAGCTCCCAGACACAGTGCAAGCCAGGACTATGCCGGGCTTACTCAGTTCCGGCTAGCGCTGGGTCCAGCAGCTTGTGTTCGGAGCCAGCCCCAGCCACCACGAATAGGGTCTGCTTCATTTAAAATGCTCATGCGGTACGATCCACCGCTCTGGCTCTGCTTTGCAGCAGCAGCATCTATCTGCTGTGGCCTGGGCTGGCCGCAAACACTATCTGTTCCATTAGCAGCTTTTATGCCGGTTCCCCCACCACCATCTCCTGCTTCCCCTCTCCCCTGTTGCCTCTGATGCAGAGGCAGCAAGGGGAGGGGAATGCATGTGTTCGAGTAGTCGACTGAACTACTTGCTTACATCCCTCACAAGATCCCTTATGCTTCTGGGCAGAAGCCAATCTCTGAGTCTGAGATCAGGAAGAAAGTTCTGCTGTAAATTGCCCAACATAGGGGAAAGGGACATTTATTTTCTTCTGAAGAACAATGTATCGACTATTTCTGGACATAAGGTAAATCAGGTGGACAGTTGGTTTGATCTCTTTTGACAGTTTGTATATTTATGGATTCTATAATGTATATTTTATAGATTCTTTTCTATTTTAAGGTTTGCTGAAATAAAGATAAAAGATGAGCTCATGGTTCAAACATTTCTCTAAGCAAGGAAGTTTAATTAATTTGTTACAATTGTATTTCTTATAATTGGCAACAAAAAGTTATAACTAGATATACTACTGTACTGAATGTTAATGTCTGTTTTTAACTTGAATTAAAATACTTTGTTCCCTTGCTACATTAAGAAGTAATATAATATGAACTTAGATTATTTGATTTAATCTTTTTGTTCTTGTCTGAAAAAGTAAGTGAATGACTCACTTGATCATATAAAAGATCTTAAATCTACTTACATTTTTCACAGTAAAATTTCTCATTCAGGCATGTTAGCAAGAAGAAGGTGATCAGAGAGGGTAGGGAGCCCCTACTGGATGCGGGCGGTAACCTAGTGACAGATGATGTGGTGAAGGCTGAAGTACTTAATGCTTTTTTTGCCTCTGTCTTCACGGACGAGGTCAGTTCCCAGACTAATGTGCTAAGTGACGCAATATGGGACGAAGGTAGACAGCCCTTGGTGGGGAAAGAACAGGTTAGGAACTACTGAAAAAAGCTAAATGTACATAAATCCATGGGTCTGGACTTAATACATCCGAGGTTACTGAGGGAGTTGGCAAATGTCATTGAGGAGTCTTTGGCCATTATCTGTGAAAAGTCGTGGAGATAAGGAGAGATCCTGGATGATTGGAAAAAGGCAAATGTAGTGCCCATCTTTAAGAAAGGGAAGACGGACGATCCAGGGAACTATAGGTCAATCAGTCTTACCTTAGTCCCTGGAAAAATCATGGAGGGAATCCTCAAGGAATCCATTTTGAAGCACTTGGAAGAGGGGAAGGTGATCAGGAATAGTCAGCATGGATTCATGAAGGGCAAGTCATGCCTGGCCAATCTGATTAGCTTCTATGATGAGGTAGCTGGCTCTGTGGATATGGGAAAGTCAGTGGATGTGATATACCTTGACTTTAGCAAGGCTTTTGATACGGTCTACCACAATATTCTTGCCAGCAAGTTAAGGGAATGTGGATTAGATAAATGGATGGTAATATGGATAGAAAGCTAGCTGGAAGATTGAGCCCAGCAGGTATTCATCAATGGCTCGATGTCAGGATGGCAGTTGGTTTCTAGCAGAGTGCCCCAAGGTTCGGTTCTGGGACTGGTTTTGTTCAACATCTTTATTAATGACCTGGATGAGGGGATTGATTGCACCCTCAGCAAGTTTGCGGATGACGCTAAGCTAGGGGGAGAGGTAGATATGCTGGAGGGTAGGAATAGATTCCAGAGTGACATAGACAAATTGAAGGATTGGGCCACAAGGAATCTGATGAGGTTCAAGAAGGACAAATGTAGAGTCCTGCACTTGGGACGGAAGAATCCTAAGCATTGTTACAGGCTGGGGACCAACTGTCTAAGTAGCAGTTCTGCAGAAAAGGAGCTGGGGATTACAGTGGATTAGAAGCTGGATAGGAGTCAACAGTGTGCCCTTGTAGCCAAGAAGGCTAATGGCGTATTAGGTTGCATTAAGAGGATCATTGCCAGTAGATCCAGAGATGTGATTATTCCTCTTTATTCGGCTCTGGTGAGGCCACATCTGGAGTATTGTGTCCAGTTCTGGGCCCCCAATTACAGGAAGGATGTGGATGTATTAAAGAGGGTCCAGCGGAGGGTGACCAAAATGATTAGAGGGCTGGAGCACAAGGCGTATGAGGAGAGGCTGCGGGAGTTGGGTCTATTTAGACTGCAGAAGAGAAAAGGGAGGGGGGATTTAATAGCAGCCTTCAATTTACTGAAAGGAGGTTCCAAAGAGGATGGAGAAAGGCTCTTCACAGTAGTGATGGATGGCAGAACAAGGAGCAATGGTCCCAAGTTGTGGTGGGAGAGGTCCAGGTTGGATATTAGGAAAAACTATTTCAGTAAGAGGATGCTGAAACACTGGAATGGGTTACCTAGGGAAGTAGTGGAGTCTCCATCCCTAGAGGTGTTTAGGTTTCGGCTTGACAAAACCTTGGGTTGATTGATTTAATTGGGATTGGTCCTGCCTTGGGTAGGGGACTGGACTTGATGGGCTTCAGAGGTTTCTTCCAGTTCTATGGTTCTATGATTCAATGATTGTGGTTTGTCATCTTTTGTTTAATGAAATGATAAGACAATGGAAAGCATGGTATGCATTGTTGCTGACTTTGTAGGTCAGAAATTCATGTCCAGAGACACTGCTTCTTTTTAAAGAATCTATGAAGATACACATTCAGAAATAAGAAACTACTTATAATATTACCCAAATGTAAAACTTTGAGAAGATTGATGTTCATTAGACCAGACTTTAAACAATACAGAAGAGCTGGATGATTGTTTTAAAACAAAATCATCAAAGCACTGGTGAGTGGGGACTTCATCCTTCCCGACATCCGTTGGGAAAATTACACAGCAGGGCGCAAATTATCCAACAAATTCATGGAGTGTATTGGCGATAATTTTTTATATCTGAAGGGCAATCAAAATGATTAGGGGGCTGGAGCATATGGCATATGAGGAGAGGCTGAGGGAGTTGGGTCTGTTTAGTCTGCAGAAGTGAAGAGTGAGGGGGGATTTGATAGCAGCCTTCAACTTCCTGAAGGGAGGTTCCAAAGAGGATGGAGAAAGGCTGTTCTCAGTAGTGATGGCAGAACAAGGAGCAATGGTCTCAAGTTGTGGTGGGAGAGGTCCAGGTTGGATATTAGGAAAAACTATTTCACTAGGAGAGTGGTGAAGCACTGGAATGGGTTACCTAGGGAAGTAGTGGAGTCTCCATCCCTAGAGGTGTTTAAGTCTCAGCTTGACAAAGCCCTGGCCAGGTTAATCTAGTTGGGATTGGTCCTGCCTAGAGCAGGGGGCTGGACTTGATGACCTCCTGAGGTTTCTTTCAGCTCTGTGGTTCTATGATTATATGAAGGGTGAGAAAGCTAGTAGGGGGGAAATGGTCCTAGATTTGTTTTTAACAAATAAGGAAGAACTGGTTCAGTATTTGAAAGTGGAAAGTAGGATAAGTGAAAGTGATCATGAAATGACAGAGTTCATGATTTTATGGAATGGTAGAAGGGACAACAGCAAAATAAAGGCCAGTAAACTTCAAGAAGGCAGACTTCACTAAACTCAGGGAGGTGGTAGGTAAGCGCCGATGGGAAGCAAGACTAAGGAACAACACAGACAGGTGGCATTTTTTCAAATGAACATTATTAAGAGTGCAAGAGCACAGCATTTAATTTCATAGCAAAGATAAAAAGAGACTTAACTAGGAGATCTTGAATTATCTAAAAATAAGAGTCTTATGAAACATGGAAACTAGATAAAAGTACTAGGATGAATATAAACAATAACATAAGAACAGCCATACTGGGTCAGACCAAAGGTACATCTATCCCAGTATCCTGCCTGCCGACAGTGGCCAGTACCAAATGCCCCAGAGGGAGGGAACAGAGTAGGTAATCATCATGTGATTCCTCTACTTTCATCCATTTCTAGACAAACAGAGGCTAGGGACACCATTCCTACCCATCCTGGCTAATAGCCATTGATGGACATAACCTCCTGGAATCTATCTAGCTCTCCTTTGAACCCTTTTAAAGTCCTAGTCTTCACATCCTCTGGCAAGGAGTTCTACAGGTTGACTGTACTCTGAGTGAACCTCATTTTATAAGGAGTAAGGGATATTTCACAAGAAGGGTTTTTTCTCAAACTAACTGCGTCTCAACAGCATTTTGTATCCGAAATAGGGTATTTCGAAAAAGTGGCCTGCTGCGATTATGCAAATGAAGCACGGGAAATTCAAATCCGTGCTTCGTTTGCAATTTCTTTTGTCTGCATTTGCATTCTTCTCTTGAAAGATGAATGCAGCATAGACATACCCTCAGGGAATAGTTATGGTTCACAGTAATGCTATAAAGGCGTAATAAGTGGGGTTCCACAGGGATCAGTTTTGGGACTGGTTTCATTCAGTATCTTCATCAACTATTTAAATACTGGCATAAAGAGTACACTTATTAAGTTTACAGATGATACCAACCTGGGAGAGGTTGCAAGTGCTTTGGAGGATAGGGTCATAATTCAAAATGATCTGGACTAACTGGAGAAATTGTCTTAGGTAAATAACATGAAATTTAATGAGCACAAATGGAAAGTACTTCACTTAGGAGGGAACAATCAGTTTCACTCATACAGAATGAGAAATGACTGTCTAGGAAGGAGTACGGCTGAAAGGGATTTGAGGGTCATAGTGGAGCACAAGCTAAATGTGAGTCAACAGTGTGAGACTGTTGCAAGAAAAGCAAACATAATTCTGTGATGCATTAACAGGAGTGTTGTGAGCAAGACACAAGAAGTCATTCTTCTGTTCTACTCTACCCTGTTTAGGGCTCAATTGGAATATTGTGTCCAGTTCTTGGCACCACATGTCAAGAAAGATGTGGAGAAACTGGAGAAGGTCCACATAAGAGCAACAAAAGTGATTAAAGGTCTAGAAAAGATGACCTATAAGGGAAGACTGAAAGAATTGATCTTGTTTAGTTAAGAAAAGAGAAGACCGAGAGGGGACATGATAGTAGTTTTCAAGTATCTAGAAAGGTGTTACAAGAAGGAGGGAGAAAAATTGTTCTCCTTGGCCTCTGAGAACAGAACAAGAAGCAATGGGCTTAAATTGCATCTAGGGAGGTTTAGGTTGGACATTAGGAAAAAGTTTCTGTCAGGGAGGTTAAACACTGGAATAAATTGCCTAGGGGAGTTGTGGAATTTCCATCACTGGAGATATTTAAGGGCAGGTTAGAGAGACGTTTATCAGGGATGATCTAAACAATGCTTGTTCCTGCCATGAGTGCAGGGGACTGGACTCAATGACCTGTTGAGGTCCCTTCCAGTTCTAGGATTCTATGACAATGTTTTACATTTGTTTTTATGTCTTTTGACAGAAAGCTTTGTATAGAATTGCAGTTTAGAAAAGGTTAATATGAGCTTTGATTAAAAAGAGACTGGGTCTGTTAGTATTCTGTAATGACAGTTGGCAACAGGAGTGATTTATCACAGTTTTTATTCCAAATGTCTCTTTATTGGATACTATGCATGATAGAAATCCAAGCTGCTGGACTTTGTTCAACTTCTGCAACATAGAGGATTAATAGCATAACGGCTCAGGGCTAGAGATCCCTATTGCTCTCCTGTGAATGGAATTATTTAGAGACTTGAAGAGGAGGAGCCAGAAAGGGGAAGGAGACTATTTGAGGACTCAGTTTGGCTAACTACTAGCCAGCTTTCTGCTTCATGCTGTTGCTGTTGCATTGGCATATGATGTGGATAAGTATTAGGCTGAGTACAGAAAGGAATGCCTGGGTAGCAGAGTTGATCATGGAAGCAACAAAATAACATAAGAACATCAGGAAAGTGCTCCTGCATTTTACCTATTTGATGATAAAAAAGCTTTATTGATTAATATAAATAGGCTTCTTCGTGCAGAGGTGAAGTACTGGATTCTTTTGGAGAGATCTATAAATCGTGATTGTGTATTTCGTCAAGGACTTGTTCAAGGATTTGATTATCAAACTCAGCTGCTTTGTGATTATACTTTAACTCACATGTGTTTGCAGGTAAGTTTAGCAATAATTTTTAGATTTTATGTCATAAGAGCTATAACTAAGACAACATCTTCATGAAAATGTGTCTCTATTCTACCACTAATGTGCACGAGTCACTCCTGCTAGGAGTAAGCATGTGTATTTAATTTTGATTGAATACAGCAAATAACCAGAGGAGGTATGGGGTAGTCATACTTCATTAACTTATGATTTTTCCCTTTTTCTTTTAAAATAATATACACAATTGACATGGGATTGCCAGCTCCCATGCTTTCTGCACTCTTTGTGTAGTCATAATCAACATAGTTCTTTAACAATTTTGTACAAATTTCCAAAGTTTGTTTTCAAATGAATTCTTGTAGATTGTGAGTCTGGGATATAAAATATTTCTCAAAGCCTTTAGAAACTAGGGATATAAATAATTAACTGATTAATCCAGAGGCGCAGCGAGGGTGTTATGCACCTGGGGGTAAAGGCAAAATTTGTACACCCTCCCCCCCACTGCTGCAACTGCTGCACGGCGGGTCCCCAAACCTGACACATGGCTAAGTCCAACCCTGGGAGGAGCGGTGAGCTTATACCACGTGTTCCCGTGTCCCCTGCAGTTTGTGGTTGGGCCCCCGCACGTACAAATCCGCCGTCGGCGATGGAGGTGAAGAGGCAGGGATGAGGCTCCAGCTGGCAGCAGTGGGTGAAGGAGGAGCAGGCGAGCGGAGGGATGACAGGGGAAGCAGAGGGGACTAAATTGATGCCCCCCCCCAGCGTGGCACCTGGGGGCAACTGTGCCCTTGCCTTCCCCTCGCTATACCACTGGATTAACCGGTAAGCCTCATCCTTAATAGGTGCAATATATATACCGAAGAACCTGCTGCGCATATAACCGCTAAGATTTTTAGTGGTTACATAGTTATATTTTAAAACGAGTTTTTAGATTCCTGTTAGAAATTAGTACAATGTATTTTAAATACAAATTAAAAATGGAAGTGCCATCTGTGACAGATATGATAATACCTGTAAAATATTAGTTGAACCTTGCTGAATTAACAACGAGGAGTCCTGTGGCATCCTGGAGACAACAGTGCAAATGTTTTATGTTGTGCGATTGTATGCAACTTCTGTAAAGAGAAGGCATGGCTGATGTAAATCCTATGATATGTATGCACTTCAAAAAGCTTGTGGAAACAATGTGCTGGATTAAGAAATCATGGGGATTCTCAAGAAATTCTTGGAAGGAGGAGAATGCAAATGAACCACTTCTGGATTCATTCCTTTGAGGCTATGGCTTGGGCAGAAAACCGCTGTATGGTTATTTCTATTCATGGTGGCTTCAGAGAGTTGAGAGTGACTGGAGCAGAGAGAAACAGTCCCACAGTTGGGATCCTCTCTCCAGAAGATGTCATGGTATCCTCTTGCACTGAGGATACCTCTGTGTGGGGAGATCCCTGTTATTAGGAACATCTAGATCAGTGGTCCCCAACCTTTTCAGGTTGTCGGGCGCCAGGGGGCGTGGCCGTTCGCCCGCCGGGCGCCAGGGGGTGGGGACACTTGCCCGCCCGGGGGCGGCCCCCCCAGCCGCATGCCCGGGGCCGGGGCCCCCCCCATAGCCACGCGCCCGGGGCCGGCGACCCCCCCCGTAAGCGCCGCGCGCCCGGGGCCGGCGCCCCACCCGTAAGCGCCGCGCGCCCGGTGCCGGCGCTCCCCCCCGTAAGCGCAGCACACCCAGGGGCGGGGCCAGCGCCAGGGCCAGGGCACGTGCAGCGCCCCCGGGGGCGGGGCCAAGGCCGGAGCCGGCAAGGGGCACGCACAGTGCCCCCGGGGGCAGAGCCAAGGCTGGGGCCGGCGCCGGGGCCAGGGCACGCGCGGCGCACCCGGGTTGGGGACCACGGCTCCGCGGGCGCATGTAAAGAGCCCGGCGGGCGCCATGGCGCCTGCGGGCACCGGGTTGGGGACCACGGATCTAGATAATAGTAAAGGGGAAATAAAATATTAGAAATATTTACACTTGGGTTTATGTTGATTTGAACAATTGCAGTTAGTAAATTGGATAGAATTTCTGTGTGTAGAAATTCTGTGCTTGAATAATATGAGGATAACAATAGAAATACATTATCAACCACTAGACCAGGTTGGTGGCTGTGAGTGTTTAATACAGAAGGAGATTAGCAAGGTACAAAAAGAGAAAACACAGTAATAATAGCTTTTAAGGGATTTTAATTGTCCTTATATTGACTAGGTACATGTCACCTGAGGATGGGATGCAGAGAGAAAATTTGTAGATGCCATTAATGACTGCTTCTTGTCCTGGAACTACCATGTAGAGAGCCAAGTCTTGACTTAATCATGGGCCAAGATGTGAATATAACTAAACTCCTGAGTAACAGCAACCATAATGTAATTATATGTAACATAATGGGGAGGAGGAAGTACCAAAGAAATCCATCTTAGTAGTATTAACTTCCAAAATGGGAACTACACAAAAATGAGGAGACTAGTTAAATGGAAATTAAAAGACATCCTTTAGAAACTGGCAGTCAAATCCAATTGAGGAAAATAGGAAGAAGCATAAATTCCGACAAGTCAAGTGTAAAAATATAATTAGGCAAGCCAGAAAAGAATCTGAAAGCAACTGGTAAAAGATAAAAAAATGAACTGCAAAAAATTTTACAGTACATCAAAGGAAGAAAGCGGGGCCACTGAATGATTGAGGTACTAAAGAAGCATGCAAGGTTGATAAGGCCTTTGTGGAGAAGCAAAGTGAATTCTTTGCATAAGTCTTCACTGCATATGCTGTGAGGGAGATTCCCATCTTTTTAGATGGCAGATCTTAGGCAGTGTCCTACATTGAGGAGTCAGTAGAGAAGTTTTTTAAACACATTGATAAATTCTACAGTAATTAGTCACTAGGACTAGAAGGTTTCACCCCAGAGTTATGAAGGAATTCAAATTAAAAATTGCAGAACTATGGTGTGTAACCTGTCACTTTTATATCAGTTTCTGCATCAGATGACAGGAAAATTGTAACACTGATTTCAAAACAAAAGCTTCAGAAGTGATCCTGGCAATTACAGACTGGTAAGCCTAACTTCAATACAAGACAAACTGGTTGAAACTACAGTAAAGAACAGAATTTTCAGATGCATAGGTGAGCATTATATGTTGAGGAAGTGTCAACATGTCTTCTATAAATGGAAATCATGCCTCACCAGTCTATTAGAATTCTTTAGAAGATGTCAAGAAGCACGTGAACAAGGGCGATCCAATTTATATAGAATATGTGGAGTTTCAGAATGCCTTTGATGGTGGTTCATTACCAAAGGCTCTTAGGCTACATCTAAACTGCACAGTTATTTCAGAATAAGCTATTCTGGAATAGTTATTCCGAAATAGCTTATTTCAAAATAGTACGTCTACACTGCAGGGAAGCCTCAAAGTTAGTCCAATACAGGCTTCCCTAATGTAGGCGTGCTATCTTGATTTAAAGTTCCAGGAGGAATAAATTAGAATCGCCCTGGTGCGGGGCTATTTTGAAATAGCAGTAGTGGAGTGTCTACATATACCTTATTTCAAAACAGCTATTTTGGAATAGGCGTTATTCTTCATAGAATGAGGTTTACAGAAGTTGGAATAAGCCATCCATTATTTTGAAATTATTTTGAAATAACAGAATTGCTGTGTAGACGCTCACATAGTTATTTCAGAATAATGGCCGTTATTCCGAAATAACTTTGCTGTGCAGACACACTCTAAAGGAAACTAGATAGTCAAGAGATAAAAGGAAAACACCTTTATTGGTCAGTGGTTTCCTGGTCATAAGATACGAAACAAAGCATAAAATAAATAGTTTTTACAGTGGAGAGAGAGAAATGGTGGGGGACTCCAAGGATCTGTAAGGGGACCACTTCTGTTCAACATGCCCATAAACAGTCTGAGAAAAAAGAGTAAACAGTGTGGTGGCAAAGTTGCCAAATGATACAAAATTTCTTAACATAGTTAAGCACAACGCTGGCTTTGAAGAATTACAAAGGGATCTCAGTAAAGTCAGTGACTTGGCAAGAAAGTGACAAATGAAATTCAGTGTTGATAAAAGCAGAATAGTATGCTTGAGAAAACATGGTCACTACTATACGTACAAAATGATGGGGATTAAATTAATTGTAACTGCTCAAGAAAGGAATTTTTGAGACATCCTGGACAGTTCTCCAAAAATATCTGATCAGTATACAGTGGCAGTCCACAAACTTAACATAATGTAATAAAACATTAGAAAAGGGGAAAAACAAGACAGAAAATATCATTATATTTATTATTATAAACATAATATAATAAAATATTAAAATAACAAAGAAAAGAAAATATAATATTTTAGATATAATATATAAATCAACAATACACCCACACCCTGAATATTGCATACAGTTCTGGTTGCCTCATTTAAAAAAAGATGTTCAAATTGAAAAAAGTTCAGAGAAGGCAATAAGAAGGATGAGGGTATGGAACAGCTTTTATGTTAGGAGAGATTCAAAAGACAGGGACTGTAGAGCTTAGGAAAAAGACGAGTAAGAGTTTATGATAGAGAGCTATAAAATCATGAATGGTATGGAGAAAGTGAATTGGGAATGTTATTTACTCTTTCTTACACCATAGGAACTGACCCAATGAAATTAACAGGCAGCAGGTTTAAAACAAACAGGAGTACTATTTCACACAGTACACAATTAATCTGTGGAAAATGTTGCCAGGAGACATTGTAGAGGCCAAAAGTATAATTGGATTAAAAAAATGGATAAGTTCATGGAAGCTAGGTCCATCAATGGCTATTAGTCAATATGATCAAGGTCTCAAACCCATGCTGTGTGTGTCACTAAATCTCTGGCTGCTAGAAGCTGGAATTTGCTTGCCAAGAGAAAATATATGACTCAATAAATTGCCCGGTTCGGCTCATTCTAAAATCTGGTACTTGGTACTGTCGAAGGGAAGATGCTGGGCAAGCTGGACCATTGATCTGAGTCTGGATGGCCATTCTTATGTTCATATTGACTGACAAAAAATGAAGCGACACGCTAACAGGGAATCTTGAAAACAGTAATGTTTTGTGAATTAGCTTGGAAAGTGTTGCCTTTTCATGGAACACGTGGAAGAAATCACAGAGGTCTTCTCGGGAGAAACAAAAAGTGCTGTGGAGTTTAATATTTATTATTTCAAACTTTTTACTTAGTGGCTTTCCACCGTGAGGGTTTTTTTACACTTTTCATATGATTCTGAATAGTGTACAGAACAGCCATACTGGGTCAGACCAAATGTCCATCTAGCTCAGTATCCTGTCTTCCAGCAGTGGTCAATGCCAGGTGCCCCAGAGGGAGTGAATGAAATGGGTAATCATCATGTGATTGGATCATGTCATCCATTTCCAGCCTCTGACAGAGGCTAGGGACACCATTGCTACCCATCCTGGCTAATAGCCATTGATGGACCTACCCTCCATGAATTTATCTAGTTCTTTTTTGAACCCTGTTAAAGTCCCAGTCTTTTAAATCTTTCTTCATATGGCATCTATTCCAAATCCCTAATAATTTTTGTTGCCCTTTTCTGAATTTTTTCCAATGCCAATATATCTTTTTTTGAGATGAGGTGACCACATCTGTAAGCAGTGTTCAAGATGTGGGCATACCATGGATTTATATACAGGCAATAAGATATTCTCTGTCTTATTCTCTATCCCTTTTTAAATGATTCCTAACATTCTGTTTGCTTTTTTTTGACTGCTGCTGACAACTGAATGGATGTTTTCAGAGAACTGTCCACAGTGACTCCAAGAGCTCTCTCTTGAGTGGTTATAGCTAAATTAGTCACCATCATTTTGTATGTATAGTTGGGATTATATTTTCCAGTGTGCATTACTTTGCATTTATCAACATTAAAATTCATTTGCCATTTTGTTGCTCAATCACTTAGTTTTGTGAGATCCTTTTGAAGCTCTTCACAGTCTGCTTTGTTCATAATTATCTTGAACAGTTTAGTATCATCTGCAAATTTTGCCACCTAGCTGTTTACCCCTTTTTCCAGATGATTTAGAAATGTGTTGATTAGGACTGGTCCCAGTACAGACTAGTTATCAATTCATGAGAGGACCATTTTATGACAACTTACTTTACTTAAAAGCCGTTTGTGAGGGACTTTGTCAAAGGCTTTCAAATTTCTGTAAAGGATTTTTTTGTATGCCAAGCATATGTTCCTATGGGTTAGTTCCTTTTGATTTTCTTTTAAAGGGACCCTGTCTAGAATGATTGTTTCTAATGATTAATGCTTGATTATCTACACGATTATTCTGGATTACTTGTTTCTGCATGGTATGTTAGATTTTTTCCCCCTTCTTCCCGTGTCTAATTATTCAAATGCTGCTAACAGGTAAAATTATAAATCTTAAAGAAGAACTGCTGTAACAAAATTGGTAGGACTTTTAGAGGCAGGTTTATGACTTGGTTCAACCTCGTTCAAACCTCGTTCAAACAAGTAGGTGTTCTGAGACTCAGAAGTCCCAGGAATTCTGTGACTGTAGACAATAACAGAAACCTTTTGGAAAGTAGAATACAGGATATAAAAGGCACATTCTCTTCCCAAGTGTGGAGGAGAACTTGGGTGAGGAACTTGTGCATTTGAATTTTCTTCTTTGAGATCTCATGTCTGTGTAAGGCGGGTGATAATGCCATCTCAGAAGAGAAGGCAAGGAAGGATCCTGAGAGAGGCTGTGGGAAGAATCATGTGAGAAGGTCACAAATGAAGCTTTAGAGGTAGGTGATTAAGAAATTCTGGGGAGAAGGTAAATTTTTGGATGACTCTATGTCCTGGCCTTACTGTGTTTGATTATCCATTATCTTTCAGTTAAGTATATATGGTTCCTTGCAGGGTCACGCCCATAGTTCTGTACAAGTGAAGTAAAACATGTATAATAAAACTAATCCTTAGCTTTGGTGAGAAACAAAGTCAAGATCAGTAAAAAGAGAAGCCCTTTATTATGAAATTATTTTTAATGGTGGTTTAACAGAAAAGATATTGCACACTTCCATTAGCATTAAAACCAGCATTTTTGCAAATGACCTTCAGAGATAGAAATCCTAGTATATTTGTTAGGTGAGATGGATGAAACAGAACCATGTTAAGTTTTAGCCCTATATATTTTTAATTGTGTGAAAAATTAGCACACAGCACATGGGACTTAGGAGAGAAGTAATGGAGGAAGCTTAAAAAAGAGTATAGTGTGATATCTGTCTTTGAAGGGGCATTTGTATTAGATTATAAGCATATTCATATCAGACAAATATTTGTAATGGGAACTGGGGGCAGGGGATGGGGCAAAGCGTGTGTGTGTGTAGGTGAGAAGAGAAAGCACTTCTGGTAAAGTGGTTAGTTGGTCAGATAAATGTATTAAGAAGAACTAATGTTCTCACCAATTATTCAAGGTCTTTGAAAGGATAAATGACTGAACGGCCACACTTTGAGTAACAATAGCATTGTAGGCTTTATTTCAGGTGACAAAAGGCTCTACAGAGCTATGCATTAAGACATGCAAATAGAACTTGGGACTAACTGTGTCTACCTAGGACAACATATAAAAGCCCATTTCTTCAAGATAGTCTGCTTCAGAGGCAGATTACTGTTCGGGAGGTGGGGGCCCTGGGCCAGAGCAAGTGGGGGCCCTTTCCTCACCCCTTCCATCTGTAGTCATCGCCCCATTCCCCTCCCTTTTGCTCCTGCCAGGGGCCAGATTAGTGGTACAGGTGTCTTCCCCTCCCCATCCAGTGCTCCAGACAGAACGAACATAATTACATTGTGTGGGCTTTCTCTCCTCCTCAGCAGGAGTGCCACATGAATGGAGTGCCCATTTTTCCATGGCCCTCAATTAGCTGGGTTCTGTTGGCCCAGTGTCTAATCTGCTGCTGTCTGCCTTCAGTCACCTCATCAACATTTAATACAAATACATCATATATTCTAAAAGAGGCAAATTACCCATACTCTATACAGAATAGGGGAAAGATAGAGAGAGATTCAGACATAGTGTTGGATTCGGCTTATTAAATTTGTGGGCACCTAGACACCAAAGGTAATAGGTGCATTATAAAAACATAACAATAGAACTCTTAGTTGAACTCATTTTTATGCCTGCAAATGTTATTCTTTGGAAGCTTTTGAATAATTTTAATGGCATCTAGTCAATATTGAGTTTCCAATAATGTGAGCTTCACTTATACCATTCTGAATTTTGGAGGATTCAGAATTGCAAGTGTTGTTTGATCTCTGAATGTGCTCCTCCTATCCAACAAGTCTGCTTGGGGCACAGTCCAGGAAATTTTCTTTAAATGTTGTTTCTCTTTCCCTACCTCGTGCTAAAGTTCTGTTTTTCCTATTTGGCAGGAGTTTGAGGGGTAACATTTTCAATAGCACCTAAGGCCTTGTCTATACTACAAGATAAGGTTGAAATTATTAAGGTTGATTTTTTTAGCACCTGAATTTGTAAAGTTAGAGTTCATGTCCCTACTGGGTACAAGAGTCTGATGTTGTGCATCCCCAATATAGTGGCTTCTATGAACTTTAACGACAGTGCACAGTGGGTAGCTATCCTATAGTTTCTGCCACTCCTTTGTATTCAGGGTTAGGCTCCCAGTGCTTGATGGAACAAAGGCAGTGCAGTGGGTGTTTCTGGGTACATGTCATCAGCATCCCATAATGCAGTCATCTCTTCCCCCCCCCCCCCACACACTTGAAAGTAATGGCAAACAATCTTTTTGTGCCTTTTTTCCCGTTTATCTGTGCATGAACCCCATTCTGAAGCAAAGTGCGATGACAATCATAGTAAACATCTCACACCTTATGCTGCAGTATGTCCAGAGCCTAGCAGAAGTTGATGGAGCGACAAAGAATGTGAGGAGGCCATGGACAGACACATGTACGAAGCACTTGAGTGGAGTAATTGGCAGATGGTGACAGCAATCGAGCCTCTTGACACAGTGGAACACCAGTTCTGGTGCTGAGTGATACGCACAGACTGGTGGGACTGCATAGCTATGCAGTTATGCAGTGGCTGCAAAACTTATGTATGCATAAAGCCACTTTCATTCGATGTTTGCAAATTGCTTTCCGCTGCCCTGAAGCACAGCAATACCAGAATGAGCAGCTGACAGTGGAGAAGCAAGGGGCAATAGCCCTATGGAAGCTTGCAATGCCAGACAGCTATCAGTCAGTTGGGAATCAATTTGGAGTGGGGACTACTGTGATCCAAGTATCCGAGGCAATCAATACCCTTCTTCTATAGAGAGAGGCTGTTCAGTGGTGACAGATGACAGAACAAGAAGCAGTGGTCTCAAGTTGTAGTGAGGGAGGTATAGGTTGACCATTAGGAAAAACTATTTCACTAGGAGGGTGGTGAAACACTGGAATGGGTTACATAGGGAGGTGATAGAATCTCCATCCCTAGAGGTTTTTATGTCTCAGCTTCACAAAGCCGGGATGATTTGGTTGGGATTGGTCCTGCTTTTAGCAGGGGGTTGCACTCGATGACCTTCAGAGCTCTCTTCCAAACCTATGATTTGATGATTCTGGGAAATGTTCAGGGCATAGTAGAGTGCTTTGCTGCGATGGGGTTCCCTAATTGATGGAACCCCATCACATGAAGGGGTAATTCTTGATTATGTTGCAGATGCTGGTGGATCACAATGACTGTTTCACCAGCATCAGTGTGGCCTGGTGGAGAAAGGAACTCTTCAAAAAATTGCAAGATGGAACTTTCTTCCCAGACCAGAAAATTACTTTCAGAGACACTGGAATTCCAACGGTGATCCTTGGAGATTCAGCCTGCACCTTGATCGAATGTTTCTTGAAGCCATATGCAGGCAGCCTGGACCATACTAAGGAACAGTTTTACTACAGGCTAAGCAAGTGCAGAATGGTGGTAGAATGTGCTTTTGGATGTTTAAAGGGAAAGTTTCACAATTTATTGGCTAGGTTAGACCTCAGCAAAAGCAGCATTCCCATTTTTGTGGCAGCCTGTTATGTGCTCCATAATATCTGTGGAAGTAAGAGACAATATTTTATGCCAGGCTGGGGCATCAAGGGCATAGTGGCTAATCATGAATAGCCAGACATCTGGGCAGTAAGGAGAACACCTAGAGGAGCACTGCAAATCAGAGTCTTTGAAAAACAGCTTTGTGAATGGCCAGATTGTGATATGATAGTTGTGCATCTTGCTTCTGGTGCCACACTGGCCAAACAGGACATGAAATTCAAAATTTCTCTGGGCTTTTCCCATGCACCTGGAGAGCAGCAGAGTTGAAAGTCCTGGCCACAGCAGTCACATTGGAGCACTGTGGGACACCTCCCAGAAGTAGCTAAACATGTAGACTTTGACTGCACGGCATCTGCACAACCCTAAAGTCAACTGTGTCAGGTAGAATTTACCATTACTCCTTGTGAAAAGCAGGAGTAATGAAATAGGCTTTAACAGCTCTTAAAGTTGGTGGAATGAGCTTGGTTGTGAACTCATTGTTTAGAAAATCTACGGAATGCAGCCAAGTTTTACCTAAACTAGTGTAGACCAGGCCTTAGTGAGTGAGGCTCAATAAATTCTGTTGACTTTAAATGGGATTTATGTTTCTAAGTCACTTGGGCATTTTTGAAAATATCTAATATTTAATATAACTCTTGAATTTCAGAATCTTATGTGTAGAGACTTTTTTGCTTTAAAGAAGTTGAATAATCAGGATTTTTTTCATTCTAGCAGCCACCCCACAAATTTGGATATTATTATCAACTTGTGTTTATCTACTTGTGTGATCCTGTTCTATATTTACCAAATACTCTTAGTCCCATATGGAGTTCACAAATAATATCTGTGAAGATAAAACTGCGAATCTTCAACACAAATGTGAAGAGTGTGCTCCTGTATGGTTGCAAGACCTGGCATACTAAAAAGTCTTCAAATCACAAGCTACAGACATTCATAAACAGATGCTTGAGGTATATCCTTCACATCAAATGGCAAGACTTCATCACAAATGAGGAGCTTTGGAACAGAGCAGGACAAGAACCACTTGATGTTCAAATCAAGAGAAGAAAGTGGGGATGGCTAGGCAACACTCTCAGAAAATCATCATCCAGCATAGTCCGTCAAGCTCTCACATGGAACCTGCAAGGAAAATGCAAAAGAGAAAGACCTCGGACAACGTGGAGAAGATCTACTGAGATTCAAGGACAACAACTGGGGTACTCCTGGAGTCAGCTAGAAGTTTTGTCTCAAGACAGAGTGAAGTGGAGGAGATTTGTAGATGACCTATGCTCCACTCAGAGTGCAACGGTTTAAGAAGATTTAAATCCCTTCTACTTACTGTAGATGCTGTGCTACTCCTTTAAGTTGCTGCTATACTATAGTTACATGACCATCCAGGAAATTTATTTTTGTGTAGATAGTATCAAGTGTACCTTCCAGAGTAGACAGTTTTAACTGAATTCCTTTTGTTTTTCTAGTCAGTGACGTTAAGAGTCCTGCAGTCTGGTGGGAAAGAGGAGGAACTGGATGGCTCCTGAAAGGAGCCATGGATTGCTGAGATTTAGGCTTGTTTTTTGGATTCCCTTTGGTTTTGGCTGACTTTTTTGGCAGGATTTCTAGGCACTGGTGTCCAGGCATAATGTACGTTTTTGTGCTGAGCTTCAAAACTTCTTCTTACTTAGGTTATGAGTAGTCTGATTCTTGGTTTTGTAACAGGGCCATTCTCATTACTTGCTCTGACAGGAAGATGAGCAATCAGTATCTAGGATTTTTTCTTTGCCCCCCTCTTTTGATTACAGCTTTGCTTAACAACATGCAGGAAAGTGGATGCTCTGGGTGGCACCATTTTTCTCTTGACCAGATGTTAATGAAAAAGGGAAAAAAGTACCACCATGCATACATAATACCTTGCATAGTAAAAGAAGAGTTAACGTGGCTGTGCTTCTGTGGACCAGACACTAGAAGGGGATGACAGAAGTCATAAACACTTTGCCAGTGGGTTTTGAAGCTATTTGCTAGGTGGCAGAGGAGTGTTGCGACTTGAGAATTCTGGGTTCTGTTCCAAGATACGAAGAGGAATGTGAGCATGTGTTTACCAACCTTAACTGCCTTGTTACCTAGCTCCTGCCTAGTTTTCCCACACCACTCTTATTCCTATTTTGTCTTTAGGATCTTTTAATAAAAATTAGAAGATGATTGATTCAACTGCATGGATACCTCTTAGGTTATTTTCCATGTTCCTTACAGCTGACCTTCATCAAATCAGTATACTTTCCTAATGCAGGAGAGACAAGGTGGGTGAGGTAATTTAATTGGATATAATGATTGATGATTTTACCACCTTTCATTTTCCTTAATGGCGGTCAGATCTGTCTGTCTGAAGGGATTTTTAAATACAAAATGTGGAATCATTTCATTATATTAATTATAAAACCTGTATGAAAAAGATGTAAATTTGTTTAATCTCTTTTAGTGGGCTAGAGAGGAGGTACTCATGTGTATGGCGTGTCAAGTAAATTATTTGTATTTCAAATCTTGTGGCCAAATATGCCTTGTCTTGCCTTCTTTTCTAAGAAAACTTGTCAGAGGTTAGAAAAGATTGAATCTGGGGCAACCTATTTTTCATTGATGTTTTGCGTATGCACTGAATGCTTGCATTTTTAGGTTTCATTTGTTACCCATTTCCCTTGGCTATCACCACTTCTCTTTTATACATACTCTGTATGTTTTAATAATAATGTACTCTTAATAAAAATATATGTAAAGTAGCATAATACTGATTTAATATAAATTGATTTAATAGCTGAATATGATTCTTTTGGGGATTTTTCAACAAAGAATTGTGTGCAACCTAGTAAATGTTTTTAGGGATGTTGTCAATTGTAATTTTGACACTATGTACAATTTTTGTTTGTGTATTGGTTGTAGGCAATAGCTCTGTAACTAACATTTCCAGTTATCGAGGCTTAGGCATTAGACAGCTGTAACTGGAGATATGCATAAAAAGAAAAAAATGTCATTACTACTAACAGTGTTTTTTGGGATATCACTATTTTATGTTAATTTTACAGGTTCTGCTTAAGCAACCAGTGAGTGTGCCATTTGGTGACTACCAACAATGAATTTTTAGAAAAAAAAAAGTAAATGTAAATTTTATAATTAATATGGACTAGAAATGTCCTAATTACATGTTTCATAAAATTGGTATTTAAGTTCAAACTAAATTAAAATATGAATTTAATAACAAATACTGTATACATGCTGTCTCAGAAGGCTTTATGCCATGGCCAGCATGAGTAACATGTCTGTGTTTTTGCCTCTTTTGAGTCTTTTGGTGTGACCAAAGTGGCGTAAGTTTTCTTGGTAAACAAAACTGACTTATTGCCTGGAAATAGAATTTCTTGAATTGTAGGCACCACTATTTGGATTGAAATGTACCTTCTGCAGTTTTAGCAAATGTCTATGTTCTCTGTCTACAATGTCTACATTCCTCTGTTCTGTCTGTACCAGAGAGTATTTCAGTGTGTTGTAACTTGGCTTTAAATAGGGTTAGGCTATCGCTGACCATCGTGATTTTGTATTGCATGTCTACTTTCTGTCCTTAAATAGGTACAGTGTTCTTGTAATATGTGGATTAGCAGATCAGCCTTGTGTTTTCCTATGTTGATGATTTTTGGATTCTGCTGCTGATTTTTGGAAGGCAAAATGAAATATCAGCATGATTCATTACTGGAGGTGATCAGTCCTCTGCTATCATTTGGTCTTATCCTGTTCCTCCAGGTGGCAAGGTATGAGTGTCAATCTTTCTGCAGTCTGCTTGGATTTTACTAACTGGCATTTTCTGGCTATACTCTCTTTTTTCTCTTTGCCCATTTGACTTTAAATTATAAGACTTAATGTCATAAAACAAAATCATACCTCTGTGCAAATTTTACTGGGGTTCATTGCTTGACACCATCTCCTTCGGTATTTTGTGTCAAGTAGAATTCCTTTATGCTTAGCAATAGGTGCCAGTGTTTGTGTTTCTCAGTCTCTCTTGCTCAGAATAAAGCAACTGCATAAGATGCAGGGCAGGGTCGGTGGTAAAGGTGGCCATCTTTCTTTTGCCTTGATTTTGTTACAGGGGCCAAAACATCTCCCTGGCATAAATTAGAACAACCCTGGAAGGGGCTCATAGCTTCCCCCTGGCTGTCTGTGGGCTGCACTGAAGCCCAGAATCACTATGGCACTAAGCATTATAGCCTGGCTCCTTCCACTCCTGGTCCTGATGTGTTCTAGGGATGTAAGCAAAAGCTTATCAGATAGTTGACACACTAGTTGACAAGTCACTCCCCCCCCTCCTTTTCTGCTTCTATTACAAAGAGGCAGCAAGGGGGGCAAGAAGAGGGGATGCTGGAGGGAGCCGGTTTAAAAGCTGGTTTCCCCTAGCTCCAGCTCCGTAGGAGGGGGCGTGGTGTAGTGGTGGCCAACTTTTAAATGTACAAGAGTCCCTGCTGGGGCTCTTGTACGTTTCAAAGCAGAAGTTCCGAAAGGAGCCTGGGGCCAGTAGGGGACTCCCTGCTGGTCCCAGGCTCCATGTGACATGCCAACTCTGAGATGTACAAGATTTCCAGTGGGGGCTCTTGTGAATTTTAAAGAGGAAGCGCCACATGGAGCCTGGGGTCAGTGGGACTCCCCGCTGGCCCTGGGCTCTACACAGCATTTCAAAGGCAGAAAACAGTAGTCCTTATCAACTAATCGAATGGTCGATGGAAATCCCATCAACTATTTCATTAGTTATTAATCAAAATTTAACATCCCTAATGTATTCGGTACATTGGGACCTGCCAAGAAGGGGACAGCACAGGTACACTTACATAAGTCCAGGCTGCTTCTATATTAGAGATATCTCCCACCCCTTCCCATTATTGCTTCTTTTCTTAGTTCTTATGTAACTCATAGGGATGAGATAAAGGGATAGAATTAGTCTCACCAAGTGAAATAATCCACTATATGTACATAATTTTAATAAAGGGATAGAATTAGTCTCAGCAAGTGAAATAATCCACTATATGTACATAATTTTAACTATCTAGCTTTCTGCCATGGGTGACATATGAAGTATCATGAGCTTACAATATATAAGATGCTGTGAAGAAACTGCATTTTACAGAGCCTCTTCAAGACAGCAGCAAATCTCTGCTCTATGCTTATGTTTCTGTGTTCCCATGAATCTTGAATTCATACTCTGTTGTTATTTCAGGTCTTGGTGATCATGTTATCAGAGGTTTTTCACATTAAAATTGGATCATCTATAATTGGTATTTCCTTGTGGTAATGACCAATATTCTCTGCCATATAGCAGATGCACGTTTTTTTAAAACCATTGTAAGGCGCCCCGTCCCGGAAGGAGAGGGGGGAGGGGGAAACCCCCCCCCCCTTTTAACCGTCCTATTGCCGGGCGCGCCCCTCCTATCGCTCAAGGGTTTTGTACTCCTCGCTAGTCTCACCGTGCTATGCCACACACGGATTACCCCGCCGCCTATTCAGCGGCCACACACTTGGGAAAGGGGGAGAGGAAGGGGGTCCGGGCCCGCCCTCGCTCCGGACCCCAACCCAGGGCCCTAGAGTCAGGACGCTGGTCCTCACTCACAACGGGGGGGGGGGTCTGCGAACCCTAACCTCCCCCGCTCACGGGTTCCGCGGCCCCGCCCTGGGCTACTTCTTTCTCTCCCCAGTCCGTCCTTCCCTTATCCTCGGCCCCCTGGGCTTAACCGCACCCAGGGCCGCCAGTACCCGGTCTCCCCTGGCTCCTCCGGGGCTGCTCCGTCTCTCCGCTCGCCTCCTCCCCCCCAGGGCGGGCGGCGGCTACTTTTAAATCCCCCGCTCGACGCAGGCCGATGACGTCTCGCCCTGCGTCATCCGCAGGCGCCACGTCCCTCCGTCGAGCTGGTGACGTCACGCTCGGTGCGGGGCTGGGCGGGTGCCGATTCTCCCTGGCGCTCGGGCCGGCCGGCCCTAACAGCGTCTTTCCGGGTTCGAGGCGCCCCCGGGCCACGGCCGTCTCCGGGAGTGGCGGGGCTGCCCCGCCACAACCATCAATAAGCATTTCCATCAACCTGAAATGCTAAGGATCTTAGCTGCGTACGTTATTTCTGTCATTTTCTTGTCTGTTATAACTAAACAGGACACAAATAAGTGAAATATTACCACTAGACCCTGTGTTTGAGCTGTCAGCAGGTATTGTACTCTTTCCTGACTTGGGTTTAACCACTGCACTGAAATTAATGCCGGTGCAATACCATTCACAGTAGCTTTGGCAGTGTTGCAGCATGCATTTTCCCTATGTTCGTCTCCAAAAAACATAGAGCAGTTTGGCTTGGCTACCATATGCATACTGATGAGGCAGTGGAGTAATCTGTTTATTTGTATTGCTGTAAGTGATTGTTTAGCTGTTTAAATGTAACAAACTCTCACATCTTGAATATTTTTTCTAGTTCATCATGATTTGCTGGTGACTGAAAAGCAGTCATTGATCTCACTTTTGTAGAGTTCGGCTCGACAGTCTTAGGGTACGTCTAGACTACCGCGTTTTGTCGACGGAAGTTTTGTCGACAGATACTGTCGACAAAACTTCCGTCGACAATTTGCGTCCAGACACATGGAGTTCTGTCGACAAAGCAAGCCGCTTTGTCGACAGAACTCCGTAGTCTGGACGCAGTGTTACAGGCAATAACACCTTCTGTCAACAGAGTTCTGTCGACAGAAAGTGTTATGCCTCGTAAAATGAGGTATACCAGCGTCGACAAAACCGCGGAGTTCTGTCGACGTTATGTCGACAGAACTCCGCGGTAGTGTAGACGCTGGTATTGTTTTGTCGACAAAAGTCCACTTTTGTCGACAAAACTAGGTAGTCTAGACACACCCTTAGAGAATGTGGCTACAATTCAGTTACTCTGAAAACGAATTTTTGAATTTAATTGTTGAGCTCCTTATATCTAGATTTGTGGGGAATGGAACACAGACTGGCATGTTGATACATTGTAGATCCTGACACCAGTGTGTCATCTGCAATGGCTCTGCAACTCCTTAAAGTTTGGCAAAAGTTGTGTCTACTTTTAAAACACTTATTAGTGGGAATAAGTACCAAAGGATAAACATGTGAAGCTGTGTGGTATTAAACATGGCTAGCAGTGAACATTGTGAACTTTCTTTGTCTAATTTGATCTGCCAGCAACCAGTCCACAGAAAAAACTGCCCATCAGCTGATTTGCTTGCTAAACTATCAACTACTAGAAGACTTAACTGGCAATGCCCAGATTCTTCATGGCAGGGAGCTGGCGGTGTAGGGGTGCAGGAGTCATGGCAGGGCATTGGGGTTGGGGGGCAGTGCAGGAGGCTAGGGATGGGGACGGTGAGAGTGAGGATTAGGGGGTGATGAGGGGATCAGGGTGGAGTGTCCCATCCTGCATAGACCTTTCCTCTCCCCCCAGCCTCCCCTGGTTGCCAGGGGCCTTTTTTCTCCCCCCATCCCTCTCCTGGCCACTAAGGGCTTTTTCTCTCTCCTCTGCTCCTCACCTCTCCCCGGCTGCCAGAGATCTTATTGCTCCTCCTCAGCTTCCCCCGGCTGCCAGGCTCCTTTTCTCTTCCCCTCCATCTCCTCCCCCCCACTTCCAGGGACCTTTTCTGGCCGCCTCTAGCCCCCCAAAGACCACCAGGGGCCTTCCCCCCCCCCCAGTCCTCTCCTTTCCAGATACCAGCTCTCCCTCCCCAGGACTGCTGCCAATGATCAGGCGGGGGAAAGGACAGAGGGTCTATTTACCTGGTGTTCTGGCTGACAAAATAGTGGAGCTGCACCCCCTACTGGCTACTCCCTTGGTGGTATGGCTGCCCTCAGTGGACACTGGAGGATAGCTCTCCCCTGTGGGCTTGCTTTCAGTATCACTTGCCTCTGAACAGCAGCCCCCCTCCCTTTCCATGTTATGGAAGACACTCCCTTTCCCAGTATTTTCTGTTGTCCTCACACAACCAAACCCTGACCTTGCTTTAAGTTAAGAAAAGAGGTGGTCTTACCATTTAGGAAGAATTCTTGAGCAAACGGACTCACAGACAGACTCACAACTCTCTAAAATATATATATGTTACATTGTAGCAGTCATGAGCAGCCTGTTTATTATATTTGATAATTAAGAGGTTATTGTTCTGTGTATGCTTAAAGCACAAAATAGGTGCCTATTGATGGAAAAAATAAATTGTGTTTAAAAAAAGAAAGTTCATTCATATGAATAAATGTAAGAATCAACTAATGCTTTCTCAGTTGTCCTGTTCAAATCTTGTGGAACACAGCATAGTTGCACTGCTGGGTTAGCAATAGTTTTGCGTCCATTAAACTTGTTTCAGCATTGGACAATGTTTTCTGTACCAAGTGGATATTTGTCAACATTTGACTAAAGTTTTTACTTTGCACTTTAAGTTTTGTATTGGATTAGTGAATGGTAGTTACAGGATAACTGGCTGAGTCTCATCCCCTGTGCTCAGAAAAGTTAGAACAAAAGTCATGTGACACAGTTTCTCTAGAATTTAGTATGTTTTGTACTCCCCCTGTGTATATTAACTACAATATAAATAAATCAAGCCTCATCAGTTGAATCTGTCAGATACTGGCAGGCAGTGGTTTAGTACATTTTATGTTCTTATTATTGTCCCCGTTTGTAGAAATTGTACTATTATTGGATATTTCTCCTCATACTATATTTGACTGTAGCTTTATTAGAAAATCAATAGGTCTTCATTTCTGTCAGAAACTTGCATTGCCTTAAGCTAGTAGTCCAACTTCTGGAATTCAGCAAGTTTTATTATTGCCAAGGAACTAATTCAGCTTCTTGTCTGAGGCTTACATTATATTAATCATATTTTTAAAGAAGGGCCAGGTCCATTCTGTGAAAGAGAACTGTTAATGGAACCTGGACACCTGGGTGTTGACCTTAGGGACAACTATTAATGGATGATAGGGAGATACAGTCACACTGCTCTGATCTCTGGGGCCCAAGATGGCTTTTCATTTCTAAACAAAAATGTATGTTGTTTGTCCCTCTGCCTAAAGGGTAAAGTAATCCCAAAATGTTATACATTAGACTTTACAACTCTACCATACGATAGACACACATACCCACAGACTTCCTTCCCCTTCTCTGCTCCTCCACCTTCAATCACAATATGAAACTTGTTTTTGTGCAGTATATGGAAACATTTTAATTGTTTCCCCTCACACTCTTTCCTTTGGTTAACAATCTCCAAAAGAACATTTTAAAAGGTATTAGCTACACTATTTCTCCTTGAATTCAAAATGAAATAGAAAATGATATGCTGAAACCCTTTCAGATGCATTACTCCCTCCCTCCCATTTAGCAAATGCCTGCATAGAGTCTGTTAAAACAACAGTAAAAATTGATTAAAATATCAATGACATTGAAAAGGTGCGCTCAGTTCCTATGAGAAATGTCATAAAGAAATGGTGGACCAAATGGAAGAATCTGTCATTGACACTGACGTCTCCTGTTATTTTATGCAAGTCATTTAATCTCCCCTTGGCTCAGTTTCCTGTTCTGTGAAATTAGGATACTACTGTCCGTCATAAAAACAGTTAGAAGGGACAGCAAGGGTTATCTAGTCCAACTACTGCCAAGATGCAGGATTAGTTGTCTAAACCAGGGGTGAACAGTAATTTTTGTGGGGCGGGCGGCGAGCCAATAATTTGGTAGGTGATGTCGGGCACACTTTTCTGCTATATTAATGGGGAGTGCAGAGTCTGGGATGGAGTTTGGGTGTAGGAGCAAGTTCAGGGCCAAGGATTGGGGTGCAGGAAGGAATGTGGAGGCTGGGGAGGAGTTTACGTGCAGGGAGGAGGTTCTGACTTGAGACGGGGGTGGTGTTTAGGAGGAGGTGACAGGTTCATACTCTGTTCGGGAGGCACTTACCATAGGTTTCCAATCAATGTGAGCTGTGAAGATGGTGCTGGGAGTGGGGACGGTGGACAGAGACCCACTGCTCCCTCCCCCCAGGGGCACGCATGTAGAGACACTCAGTTGCCCGCTCTTACTAGTGTGAGAGGTCACAGCAGGCAGGCAGTCTGCCTGATCGCCCTGCAGAGTTGCGGGACATTAGTAGCCTGGAGGATCATAGTGGGCTGCATCCAAATGTTTGGCAGGCCAAATCTGGCCTGTGGGCTGTGTTTTACCCATCTCTGGTCTAACCATCTAAGACAGGTAACTTGTCATCACACAGGTGTTTTGAGGATTGATTAACATGTGTGAAGTGTTTTGAAGATGAATATTGCTGTATGAGTTCAAAGTATTCTTATCTAAGCTGTCTCCTGACGTGTGACCACTACTTACTGTCATGTCATGTAAATTTGTAGTCTCTTTATACCCCCCCCCCCCCATAGTTCTTTCATGGTGCTTTAAATTGTGGTAATCTTCTATTTTATGTGTGAGCTATCTATATGTGTCATCCTAATTTACCAGTGATCCAGCATAGACACTGATTTGATTTTTCATTTTTTAAATTATTATTCTTTTTGTAACGGAACTATTGTGTGAAATAAATAACTGAATCTTTTGTTGCAGATTAAACTCTTGCCTCAGATAAATTGCAATCTAATGGATGGAATACTGGGTTGAATATTGGAACCTAAAGTCTGTTCTCATAGTTGTGGCTTTTCCTTGTCTGATGTTGGAAGTCATTTATTATTATTTATTACTGTTTGTATTAACATAGTGTTTATGAGCCCTACTGATGGACCGGAAGGCTACCTGTACTTGGCATTGTACAAACAGAACAAAAAGTACAGCCCATACCCCCCGGGGAGCCAACAGTCTAACTGTAGAACAAGAAACAACAGATGGAGAGAGACAGGCGAGGAAGTACAAATAAACAATGACACAGCATTGGTCAACATGACAGGCAGTAGTCTGTGTATACACCTGCCTAACTACTGTCAAGTTTTTTTTGTAGGCATTACAGCAAAGGAGAGTTTTGATACTGGATTTGAAGAACAGTGAGAGTAGTGTCAGAGAAAGCACAAAAGTGCTTATTTGAAAAACTTAGCTTCTGCCTTCCTTAGTTTTGTCATCTTGGGGGATATGTGTGTGGTGTGTTTCTGTGCATGTTTTGGGGATAACACGTTTGTAAAGTGCTTTCAGATTCATTAATAAAAGGTGCTATATCCATGTTATAATATATGTGTTCTCTCTACCTTCTCCATTTTTCATCTCATTCCATCTTTTTCCCACAACCCCCAGCCCCAAAGTAATTAAGCACCCCAATAAGGCTTATCTTATGAATTAAATTATGTAATTATTTTTGAAAAAAAGTGTGCACATACATACCCCACTTACACAAACACACAAGTGTGCGTAAAACATTTGTAGATTTAACATACTAGAAGATTTACCCGACATTGCTTGGGTCCTTAACTCTTTGTTTAAATCATTGTTCTGGGGTGGGATTGGGGATGAAAGGTTGAGTATGCAGGCTGCCCCAGTAAGGGAAGACAGCTCCAGCCCCCTCTCACCTTAGCATTTTGGGGTGAGGGGAGAAGGACCTGTCAATTAGCCTCTTATACCTTGAACAAATTAATTCAGTGTTGTTTTTCCTTTTTTTAAATTTCCTCCCACCTTCCCTTATTTATTCTTGGATCTGGACTTTTAATACTCCAGTCATCTGAAGAAGTGGGTTGTGCCCACAAAAGCTCATGATACCATGTACATGTTTTGTTAGTTTTTAAGGTGCTGCTAGACTATTGGTTGTTAAGTTTTTCTAAAATATGTAGTAAGATATCAATGGTATTTTTTCATGAAGGTTTGGGGCCTGGACTATGATCTCTTTGGAAAGGTACTTTTTCTTCTTATGAACACTGCCAAGTACAAAGAAGCTATGATCTCAGTTGTGACCTTTAGGCCTTGCCATAATAGAAATAATAAATATTCACAAAAAAATCTGAGTGGGGACAAATGACATTTTTTGTACTGTTTATTCTCCCTGCAGTCATTGATTTTCCACTGTTTGCTTTTCTCATTTATTGTAGCTGCACATTTTTTAATATTGTATCTCATAATAAACCATAATATTACCTTAACTAGGATTTCCTCTATTCAACCCAAGTCCTATTAAATTTGGAGATAAGTCCATAAGATATGAATACTATTATTAGTGGCTGCAGCAGGGATAAGATTTTACATCTTTTGAGATGGCTTTATACATACTTGCAAAATAAATTGTGCTGCCTTTATCCCAGTTGCACTAAACTTTTTCTTTGAAAAATTCAGAATTCTACTTTATTTCTTTTCCTAGTGAGACTTTAATTGTTGAAATATATTCATAAGACAAGTTAATTATAGTAAGTTACTAATGGGTATATTTGAGAGAATAGATGAGATTGTCACAAGAAGTCTAGTGGAAGAGACAATAGAGGACTTTTTAAACAGTAGGAAGAGCCACTAAGTTATTAAGCTGACAATATTTAGATTAATGTGCAAGTTAACTTTCTCCTGCAGTTTTCTTTAAAAAACAAAAAAACTGCAAAAGAACCTCATTGATTCTGTTTGTATTTTGAGTGACCTTTCTTTGCTAAGGAAGAATTTATGATAAATGGGTGGAGTTAACTTTGTTTATTTTTGCCGTTGTGTATGCCAAATTTTGATTTTTTCTTCACTAATTAGAATGTCTGCATATTGCAAACAGTGGTGGGTTCTCTTCTAGGCAGATGGCTTTCCCTATAGGGAACTTTAGTATAGAAAACATGCAGAAGTACTAAATAACTATTCAGCCACCTTAATGCACATTATTGCTTATACTGCGTGTGTATGTATGCATATACAAAACATCATAATGAAATACAAAAAACGTAAAATGGAAAGCTTTTTAAAGTTTGATTATTTTAAATACTAGTAATTAAGAAAAGCAAGGTGAGCATGCATAATATTAATATGCCATGCAATTATTTTTATAGTAAGATATACTGGCTGTATTCTTTTTGAAATTCTCATTTTCGGTTTGAATACAACCTTCTGAATGTACTTTGATTTAAGAAAATGCAGTTTATATTAAGCTGCTTGATCTAAAACCTGTCTGCTTAAGTCAAGATTTTTTCATGTGTATGGAGATGTATATTTGCATGAACATTTTAAGAAGTGGTATTCTGAGCAGGCGATGAGTTAATGAAAAGTGAAAGTAGAGCACAGACATGCTGCTGAGGAAGCATTAAGTTGCTGTCTGCAGCTGGAGTGTTTTACGTAGGCACCTGTGGGTTTCATTGCGTTCAACATACAGACTGCAGTATGAGGCAGGCACTGACTCTGCTGATTCCAGTACACTCCTTCATTGCTGTTCTGCCGGTGTCTTGCTGTCCAGAAGATGAATAAAATGGTGCAGTGTATTCTGGATTTAGAAAAGAAAAATCTTCAATATGATCCAGAGGTGGGTTTGTAACATAGAGTGGGAGAAGAGATTGTTTGCAAGATTAAGGGATTGGATAGAAATCGGGATGCATTATGCTTCCCTATCTGTTTCTTAATGCAGTTGTGGGCATTTGAATAGTGATATGTGGTACATATGGATTATGTTTGGTGTGTGTGTGTGTGTGTGTGTGTGTGTGTGTGTGTGTGTGTGTGTGTGTGTGTAGACACACACACATGCATGTGTCTCCATGTATATGCTAAAATATTTAATTTGTAGCAGTTTTAAATAAATATTTATTTTCATTTTAATATTATAGATGTGCCATCTGAATAATTTGATGTAGTAAGCAAATATGTTTTTTCCTTTTTTAAACTGTACCACAACTTCTTCTGTCAGTTTTTTCTAGTTTTTGTTTTTTTGATATTCTAGAGCATTAGTAGAGGAATTTGAGCTGACTTAAAAAATCAGGGGATTGAATATGAGAGTTGTCATTTCATTTTTGTTGATGACCGTAATACACTGTTAAGTTCATATTGCAAATAACTAAGCTTTAAATAACTACCTTTTTAAAAACTGAAATGTTTGTAAAAATCAGCCATGTTGCACACAGTGTGAAAGAGGATAGGAAATTGGGATCAGAGTCATTAAGAAACCAAGGATACAAATGCGAGTGTTTAAAAAAACCCCTATATTTTAATGATCTTCATTTATAGCTTTCTTATTTTTAAGCCTATTTAAAAGTGAAGACCGTTAAATCAATCAGAAGTATGTTACTATTAAAAACATATTAACAAAAATTGTAGTTTTAATACAGCTTGATCAGACTAGATCTTGTAATTATACTTTATAATCTTATCATTGTTACATTGCTGGAGATTTAGAACTTTTCATTTTTTAAAAATTCACCTAGATTTCTATTTAGCTTCTGATGTATGAAATATCTGTGTTAACATACTGCTGATTCACAAGCTTTGGTAATGGGATGCTGCCGATTTTAGAGTGTAGCGAAGAGTCTGGATTCACCAGTCACAGCTGAGTGTGCTCTTGATAGCTTGGGCTGAAATGTGTTAATGTAATGGTACACCATTCCTTCCCTCCCCTCACAAAAAAAAGAAAAAAAAAATCATTCACAGAGCAAAATTTTCAGCAGTGGTGCATTATCATTAGGGGGAGAGAGAGAGAGGACAGGAAGGTGTGTTAGTAAACTTAATAAGATAAGAGAGATACCGTGGACTTATACTTTAACAAATAGAACTTAAGTATGTACATAAAATACATAGCCACCTATGCTGTTATTGCTTAGCTTTTCGGGCTTTTTTGTGTTTGCATGTTTTTAGAAATTGAATTCTATCACTTACACTGTTTTTGTTGGGTAAGAAAATAGTGTCTAACCAGGAAGTTGAAATAATATATTGTGAAAGATACAACTGATTTTTTTAAGGGTTGAGCATGAACAGTTTCACATTTGACTTCAGTTTTACTATTTGTTTTATTTGTTTAGTAATGTATTCTTCTGTTTTGTTCTTTTATGTGCACAATTCCCACACCCTTTTTATGGTAGCAGAAAAACTTAGTACAAGGCACAAGCAACGTCAGTCTTGAAGTAATAGTAACGTCTACTTTGTTTTATATGTTTTGTAACATTTTCTGGGAAGAAGGAGCACATCCCCGTTTTCCTCTTATGCCTAGTTTACCTTGGATTGCTCTTCACAGATGCTAATCTCTCCTAACTAACATGATATTCAGAAAAAATGTCTGAGATCTATAGATGTTAAAAGAGTAACACTATGCTTCAGTATGTACTCTAGTAGTTGTAACAGATCTGCTATACAATAGTCTTCTGCCTCTTTATGTCTCTAGAATGTTACATAACTCTGACGGAGCTTTGCAGATGAAACAAAAGAATCTGATTGGGTTTTTTACAAGGTACAGCACTAGTGAGAGCCATTCAACCTGTGTGCTCCCATGTCAGTGTGGAGAAACAATAAGAGTGGAAGCATTCTAAAATGAGTTTTGTATTATATTGATGACAGCTGTTAGATATTTCCTTTAGATTGATATATTTCGCAGCCAGTCATTATTCTCTAATTAAGGAAGTGATCTGTAAGTTGCTTGTTGCTGCTTAGTAACATACCCATAGCATTGTAACCAGTTCTTAATTTGTGTCCAGGCTTGGCAGGGCTGAGCCCTGTCATCTCTAGGTTTGGCAGTTAATAGCCTCAGCAGCTCTGGGCTTGCCAGGTGAGTTAAGAAAAAAAAATGCTTGAGCCTCTTTCATTACAAATTAAGCACTGATTCTAACATATTGTACAGTAGCAAAGTATATTAGATAAAGGATTTCCATGTATAGGTATATTTAAAATGAAGGTAAAAGTTTTAAAATTGCTCTTAAAGGAAAAGCTTAAATTTTCTCTAATTAGAACAAAGAGAATCACAACTCCTTGAGATTTTGGAAATATGTGGTGGTGAGGAGCTTTACATTGAAGACAGAAGATGAGTTGAAAAAAGCATTGGCAACCTCACTCAAAAGTACATTAAGGCTGTAGAAACTTGTCATGTTGGACTTCAGTGACATTTTCTATGAGAAAATGTAATTGGCATTCATACAGCAGGGTGTTGCAGTCAAAACAGGTGGAGAATTGTCTTCTGTCTGATACTTATTAGGGACACCCTTGAGAGAGGAGAATAATTCATGCTAACCTTTACATATTTATTATTCATGGATAGCTAGTCTAGTGAAATACAGTTATAATTACCTAACCAAATGTATGCATTCTTCCCTTTAAAATATTTAAAAGGTCAGCTATACTCTGAAACTATGTAATGAGACCAGAGTAATTCAACCTTTGTTTTATGCAATTGAGAGTGAAGTTACAGTGAATATGTGAAAATGTTGTAGGTAAATTAGTGGTTAAGATTTAAAAAGAAAAGATAAGAAATCTTGCTAAGTAAAGGCTGGAAGAACAGAACCAGGAAAAAAATGGAAAAAATCAGGTATCAACAGCATATGTATAGATATATTCCCCAAGATAAAAATCAGCCATTACTGGTACAGTCTGTTTTGGAGCTGATTTTTCTAAATTATCTGATATGCTAATAGAGAGGCAGTCAGGAGACAGCTGGTTGCTAGTGTTACATGCTGAAAACAAAATGGCTGGTGGATATTTGTGCTGCAAAATTGCAGATGAGGAGTTGGCTGCAATTAAGATTATTTTTAATTGAAAGGGAATTAAACTAAATACAATTATTTGAAAGCTGTTGGGCCAGATGTTATTGAGATTGCAGAAAGGAAAACAATTTTTATTAAAGAAAATGTACAAACAAATCTTCAATTGCTCCTTAAAAACAAAGTTTTTAATTTAGAATTAAATACTGGATAAATTTGTAGCTATGCATCTAGGGACTACTATTAGTGTTCCTTGAAGGAATTTTGTTAAGAATAGTTGACCCAGACTTTAGTGGTATGTCTCTTTGCAAATGTGCAGCATGCCGTACGCAATTCTTTGAAGTAAATGCTTCAGTGCTTTTTAGAAAAAAGCAAGTTGGCACACATAAGAGCCTTTTCAATCAGAAAGTGTTGTATGTGTTACAAGAAAAGCTGTTTGGATCAGGATATAAATTTCAGTTTAAAGCCTACCAAAGATTTTATTTATTAAGGAAGAAGGGAGCACTCCATGGAATAAATTGTATCTTTTTAAAGTTACAGTTCAGAATGTACCTATGAGTTTACACACACATAGGTTTGTCTTCCTCCTGGACCATGCTCCAATAAGATACATTTTAGAGTATCTGCTTTCACTTAAAGAACAGACCTTTCTGCCATTGTGAACTGGATAATAAAAATTTATTGCAATATTGGGAGGACTAGTTGACTCAGTAGATTAGTAACTGCATATGAATTCCTTTATGTTTATCAGTCTAACCAAATTTGTCTGAGATCAAAAGTGATTTCTATTTGATAGTTATTTAATGGCTTACTGTATTGGAAATGCATTTATAATGGATTTCAGGAAGGTGGATTTTAGTAAACTCAGAGAGCTGGTAGGTAAGGTCCCATGGGAAGCAAGATTAAGAGGAAAAACAACTGAAGATGGTTGGCAGTTTTTCAAAGGGATGTTTTTAAAGGCCCAAAAGCAAGCTATTCCACTGCGCAGGAAAGACAGAAAGAATGGCAAGAGACTGCCTTGACTTAACCATGAGATCTTACATGATCTAAAAATGAAAAATGAGTCATATAAAAAGTGGAAACTAGGTCAAATTAAAAAGGATGAATATAAGCAATGTTAGAAAGGCAAAGGCACAAAATGAGCTTAGTTTAGCTAGAGATATAATGGGTAACAAGAAAACATTTTATAAATATATTAGAAGTGCAAGAGGATGACCAAGGACAAGGTAGGCCCATTGCTTAGTGAAGAGTGGGAAACAAAACAGGAAGCTTGGAAATGGCAGAGGTGCTTAATGACTTCTTTGTTTTGGTTTTTGCCAAGAAGGTTGATGTTGACGGGATGCCTAACATGGTGAAGGCTAGTGGAAATGGGGCAGGTTTGGAAGTTAAAATAAAAAAAGAACAAGTTAAAAATTTCTTAGAAAAGTTAGATGTCTTCTACTCAGCAGGGACTGATGAAACACACCCTAGAATGCTCAAGGAGCTGATAGAGCAGGTATCTGAGCCTTTAGCTATCATCTTTGAGAAGTCATGGAAGTCGGGAGAGATTCCAGAAGACTGGAAAATGGCTAATTTAGTGCCCATCTGTAAAAAAGGAAATAAGAACAATCCAGGAAACTACAGACCAGTCAGTCAGCTTCTGTGCCAGGAAAGATAATGGAGCAAATAATTAAGGAATCTATCTGCAAGCATCTGGAAGGTAATACAGTGATAGGTAACAGCCAGCATGGATTTGTAAAGAACAAATCATGTCAAACCAATCTGATAGCTTTCTTTGATAGGATAACAAGTCTTATGGATAAGGGAGAAGCAGTGGATGCGATATACCTAGACTTTAGAGCATTTGATACAGTCTAGCATGAGCTTCATATAAGTAAAGTAGGCAAATAGAACCTAAATGGAGCTACTATAAGGTTGGGTGTGCAACTCACTGGATAACCATTCTCAGAGAGTAGATATTAATGGTCCACAGTCATGTTGGAAAGGCATAACAAGTGAAGTTCCACAGGGGTCTGTTTTGGGATCAGATCTGTTCAATGTCTTCATCAATGATTTAGATATTGGTTTAGATAGTACGCTTCCTAAGTTTGCAGATGATGCCAATCTGGGAGGTGTTTAAAGTGCTTTGGAATGCAGGGTCATAATTCAAAATGATCTGGACAAACTAGAGAAGTGGTATGAGGCAAGTAAGATGAAATTTAATAAGGACAAATGCGAAGTACTCCACTTAAAAAGGAACAATCTGTTTCACACATACAGAATGAGAAGCGACTGTCTAGGAAGGAGTACTGTAGAAATAGATCTAGATGTAATAGTAGAGCAGAAGTGGAATGTAGGTCAATAGTGTGGCACTGTTGCAAAAAAAGCAAACATGGTTCTGGGATGCATTAACAGAAGTGTTGTGAGCAAGACACGAGAAGTGATTCTTCTGCTCTACTCTATACTGATTAGGCCTCAGTTGCAGTTTTGTGTTCAGTTCTGGGCACCACATTTCAAGAAAGATGTGGAAAACTTGGAGAACAAAAATGATGAAAGGTCTAGAAACCATGACCTATGAGGGAAGGCTCAAAGAACTGGGCTTGTTTAGTTTAGAAAAGAGAAGACTGAAAGGGGACATAATAGCAGTTTTCAAGTATCTAAAAGGGTGTTGCAAGGAGGAGGCATAAAAATTGTTCTCCTTGATCTTTGATGATAGGACAAGAGTTATTGGGCTTAAATTGCATCAAGAGAGGTTTAGGTTGGACATTAGGAAAAACTTCCTGTCAGGATGGTTAAACACTGGAATAAATTGCCTAGGGAGGTTGTGGAATCTCCATCTCTGGAGATATTTAAGAGCAGTTTGGATATACGTCTATCAGGGATTATCCTGATGGTGCTAAGTCCTTTTGTGAGGACAGGGGACTGGACTTGATGACCTCTTGAGGTCCCTTCCAGTTCTATGATTCTCTGAATCTTTGTCTTGATTCTAATGGAGAATTCTTCTTACTTGCTCATGTCCATTCAGAGTAGGTGTGTTTACTCGCCACATGCACCGGTGCCAGAAAAATTTTCCCCAGCAGTGTCTGTAGTGAATTGGCTCCAGCACCTCCTAGAGTGACGTGCATATGCCACAATATATAGAGTACTGCCTGGCCTCTCCCTTCTTCAGTTCTTTCTTGCCACCAGTGACAGTGCTTGGAATTGCTTGCTCCAACCTCTAGCTGCAGCTTTTCAACTAGTGTTAATAGTTTCTTTCAATTGTAAATGGTTCCTTCTGTATGTTAGTTATAGTAGTAATAAGTCCCCTTCAGAGACCTAGCCTGGGGATCAGGAATGCCCCACTCCCCTGGCTTTAAATCATGTGCTAACTACGTAGGCCCATGACTGTTAGTGACCCCACAGGGACTATGTTTGCTGCCTAGGAGCATCTCACATCAAGGAGAATTATTGGATCTGCAGATCTTTCTGTCCTAGAAGTATTAAAGACATGTTTATCTGTCTAAAAGCGCTGTTAATGGAGTCTGCCTTGGTTCCAGAAGACCAGCACACTGACTTGGTGCCAAGCACCGGTGCTTCAGTGCATAGTCTCCCTCCATCGCTGTCAACCAGCTGGCACTGGGAGTCCTCAGTGGTCCCACCAAATAGGTCTTAATTGACGGTACTGACAAGTCCCCTGGCTTCGTAAAGAGAAGCACAAACAAATGGGGTATCTGGGGAGAGACTGCAGAGCGGATAAGGCACAAGTGTGGGCTGAGCAGGCTAGTTCTCCTAGTTTGCTGCCACTGTCTCTAGACATTCAGGTGCCTTCCACACCAGAGGCATTCAAGGCTGCGTAGGCTATTGTGTCAAAATAGGTACTGCTAATGGTAGCCGGTCCCCACCACAGGGGGAATTCTCTGTTAGCTCCTTAGTCACCTAGCGTCCGGCGTTCACTTTCTCCTGTGAGATCAACGAGAAGACCTTCCCTCAGTCTGGCACCTTTGAAGGAAAAGTCGTGGTCTGATGCTTTGGGCCACGTGTCTCCAGAGGCTGGGCATAAACTTTCAGAGGCGTGCTCCCCTCAGCAGCTTAGGCACGAGAGAACCAACTGCTTACCACGTGCATGCCATCTCTCAAGGGACAGATTCCCATCCACACTCTGCCAATACTCACCAGCTCTTCACTACTCAGGATGTGAGTGCAGTCTCCAGGTCCCAGTTGTCATTAGGGCACTGAGCATCTTCCTCTCGGAGCCAGTCTCTGTCTCCCTGGCATGGGTTAAGAGATCATTGTTGGTTCCCCACCTGCTAATGTGTCTGTTCCCTCAGGCCTCCAAGATTGCCCTCATCAGAGAGCTCTTGGTACCAAAGTAAAGTGCCCGTACACCATCTGGGGCATCAGCCAATGTGAGGTTGTTTAGTGCCGTGTCAGGACTGTTTTCTCTCCCTCTGGCACAATCCTTGTCACCGCGTCCTAGCCAGATCTGGAGATGGTTCTGCGATAGCACAGTAGCCTCCAGAAGTGCCTGTGAACCACTGGGAGTTTTCTGGTCCATCCCCAGATCAGTTGCTTGGTGGCAGAGGCATCAGAGGCACCGTCTACTCTCTTCCCCCCACACACACCATACACAGCCCCCCACACCAGAGTCAGTCAGACCAGCCACCTTTGCTATGGAGAAGAAGGGGCCAACCCCAGTGATAGAGAAATGACAGTCATGTCAAGTCACCTCATCCTGGATGAGGCCATTGTGGCAACCCCTTCATTGATGCCACAGGATTACACAAGGGCCCAATAACGCTTTTTAAAGAGGGTGGCAGCAAACTTGGACCTCCAAGAGGAGGAAGTGGAGGAGCCCACGGATACCCTTTTCAGGGTTTTGGGCCAGGTCGCCCATACTAGGGTGACTGCCTGAGGGAGTTGCTTGGATAATCAAGGGTCTGCTGCAGATGTCCTCTTACCCCCAATTTTGAGAAGAGCCGAGCTTAATTACATTTTAACACAGTTTTTATCTGCAAATTAAAAAGCGCATTGGTTAGAGTACTAGAGTAATTGGGGGTAAGGGTTTACCAAGACGGTCAGACATCAATATTTGATGTATTTCAATATTTAAACATCTCAGTAAGATAATTTAAGAATTATTGAAGGCAATAAAATTATTTCTAGACCATTTATAGTGGGTCACATCTAACGAGTTTTGGAATAAATGTGATGTTGAACTATTTTCTGTATTCATTCTTTGTTTAAAACGTCACAAATCGATAACGAGAAGTGTTTATTTTAATATTGATGGCTCCAACATTCAACTGTTTAATTGCCAAATATAACTAATAATTTCTTATTATACAATGTGTTGTTATCAAGTTATATTTTAAGTTTCCTTTCTATCCTTCAGACAATTGTATACCTTATTTTTGTGCTATAACTTGTCCATAAGAATGAAAATCTTTTTCATATTTGCCCATACAAATGTATATTAATGAAGTATTAACATTGCAAATTCAAGTGTACAAAAGTTAGGAAATCCCAAAATTAGGGGAGTTTGTCCACTTTTAATATACTCTCTCTCATGGATATGAATTATGATACAGTCTATTATTACATGATCACATGCTATTTTTTCCACAAGATCCCTGTCTCATTCAGTACAATGATGGACAGTGCTCACTGAATAAATAGCTATTAAAATACTTTTCCCCCTCATTGTGCAATATGTGGCCCCAGGCTGTATTTACTCTACATCAGTCAAATGCTTTGCTTAATTTCCTAATAGGTGTTTCTGTGGCACACATGATTATAATAATTGAGTGATTCACAAACATTCTTTTCAGAATCCACCTGTGAGATAATATAATAGTATTTCCATTTTACAGCTGAAGACACAAAGAATCAGTATACAATAGAGTCCTCTAATTGTGGGTGTCCAATCTGAGATGTCTGGGACCTGATTTTTCAGAGTACTGTACTAACATTATAGTTCAAAGCAATCTCTTGTTGACTTCAGTTGCAGTTGTTTGTGAGGGCTCAGCAGTCCTGTAAGTTAGACCCCAGGGTCTCATTTTGGGCCTTCAGAAGTTGTTGAACATATTGTTAGTGACCACCTTGAAAAATATTACTTAAGTGACTTGCATCACATCTTATGGGAACTTTTAGTAGAGATTAATTATACACTGTAGGATAGGATATATGCAAAAAGGAGGTGAGTGAAGGTTGGACTGGCAACCTTAACTAACTGGTATTTCCTAATGTTTGATTTCTTGACTGTGGAACCATAATAATTTAACATTTTTTGTATATAATTTCTTAGTTTTTAGAAAAGAAAACTGAAAAAAAATTGTGGCATCATATTGACGTGCACATGGTACATCAGCAGGTTTGAATCCTCTAGGTCAGGGGTGGCCAACCTGTTACAGATAAAGAGCCAAAATAGTGGTGGAGCAAAAAAGCTCCTGCCACCGCGTTTGGTCGAGAAAACCTCTAGATCCAGTGCATAAACCTTTGCCACTTGAGCTAATGAAGCAACTAATAGAAGTACTATGTTAGCAGGAGAGCAGCAAAATACCCTGGACTTTAAAAAAGCAGACTTTGACTCCCTCAGGGAACTGATGGGCAGGGTCCTCTCGGATGCTAACATGAAGTGGAAAGGAATCAGGAGAACTGGCTGTATTAAAGAAGGCTTATTGCAGGCACAGGAACAAACCATCCCGATGCACAGTAAGAAAAGCAAATATGGTAGGTGATCAGCTTGGCTTAACAGTAAATTTCCTGGTGAGATTTAACACAGGAAGGAATCTGACAAGAAGTGGAAACTTGGATACATGACTACGGAGGAGGATAAATATATTGCTCAAGAATGCAGGGGTGTGATCAGGAAGGCCAAAATGCAACTGGAATTGCAGCCAGCAAGGGATGCGAAGGCAAACAAAAAGGTTTCTAAAGGGATCTTAGCAATTAGAGGGTGGTCAGGGAGGGTGGTCAGGAAGGGCGTGGGACCTTTACTGGATGAGGAAGGTAACCTAGTGACAGATGATGTGGGAAAACTCAATTTCCCCCCCTCTGTCTTCACAGACAAGGTCAGCTCCTAGTCTACAGCACTAGGCAACACAGTATGGGAAGGAGGTGGGCAGCCCACAGTATAGAATGAACAGGGTAAGAACTTTTAGAAAAGTTGGACATACACAAATCCATGGGGCCGGACTTCATGCAACTGAGGGTGCTGAGGGAGTTGTCAAATGTAATTGCAGAGCTTTTGGCCATTATCCTTGAAAACTCGTGGTGATTGGGGGAAGTCACGGACGATTGGAAAAAGGCAAACGTAGTGCCCATCATTAAAACAGGGAAGAAGGACAATCCAGGGAACTATAGGAAGGTCAGCCTCAACTCAAGTTAATGGAAAAATCATGGAGGGGATCCTCATGGAATCCATTTTGAAGCAGTTGAAAGAGGGGAAAGTGATCAGAAATAGTCAACATGGATTGACCAAGGGCAAATCATGCCACATCAACCTGATCGCCTTGTATGACAAGGTAACTGGCTTTGTAGAAATTGGGAAGGTGGTGGACGTGATATACCTTGACTTTAGCAAAGCTTTTGATATGGACTCCCACAGTATTCTTGCCAACAAGTTAAGGAAGTATGGCTTGGATAAATGGACTCTAAGGTGGATAGAAAACTGGCTAGATTGTTGAACTCAACCGGTAGTGATCAATGGCTCAATGTCTGGTTGGCAGTCAGTGTCAAGTGGAGTGTCTCAGGGGTTGGTTCTGTGGCTGGTTTTCTTCAACATCTTTATTAATGACCTCGATGAGGGGATGCTTCAGCGAGTTCACAGATGACACTAAGGTAGGGAGAGAGGTAGATAGATTGGAGGGTCAGGATAGGGTCCGGAGTGACCTACACAAATTGGAAGATTGGGCCAAAAGAAATCTGTTGAGGTTCAACAAGGACAAGTGTAGAGTCCTGCACTTGGGATAGAAGAATCCCAAGCACTTTTACAGGCTGAGAACTGACTGGCTAGGGAGCAGTTCAGCAGAAAAAGACCTGGGAATTACAGTTAGGGTTGCCAGGTGTCTGGTATTCACCCGGACAGTCTGGTATTTTCGGCTCCTGTCCGGTTAAAAAATTCAGAGAATACCGGACACCTAAAATGTCCGGTATTTTCTGAATTTTCCCCCGGCTAGGAGGCGAAAATGCCGGGCACCTGGCAACCCTACAAACACTCAGTGCCCGGCCTCCCCCCCGAACCCTCTCTGGCTCCCAGCCCCCCGACCCCAGCCCCCATGCTTACCTGGTTCCCCAAGGCTGCTGGCACAAAATGGCTGCCGGCCAACAGACCTAGGGGAAGCTCTGCCTCCCCTGGGTCTTAGTGCTCAACCGCGCCCCTGTTCCTATCCCTGCACTAAGTCTTAAAGGGTACATTCATGTTTAATGCTGTTTTATTTAAATTTTTTTGCTCAACAACTTTGGTCTCTTTCCTTTTTTTTCCCCTTCAACAGAGTTTTTTCCCGGGTGTTTTTGTGTGTGTGTGTGGGGCGGGGGGCGGTGTTCAGTATTTTTTGTTTCAACTATCTGGCAACCTTAATTACAGTGGATAAGAAGCTGGATATGAGTCAACAGTGTGCCCGTGTAGCCAAGAAGGCTAATGGCATATTGGGCTGCATTAGGAGGAGCTTTGCCAGCAGATCTAGAGAAGTTATTATTCCCCTTTATTCAGCACTGGTGAGACCATGTCTGGCGTCCAAGTCTGGGGCCCCTTATTACAGAAAGTATGTGGACGTATTGCAGAATGTCTAGTGGAGGGCAATAAAAATGATGGGGGAGGGGAGGTCTGGAGCATATGACTTATGAGGAGATGCTGAGGGATTTGGGCTTATTTAGTCTACAAATGGGAAAAGTGAAGGGGGGAGGGGAACGCGGGAGATTTGATAGCAGCCTTTAACTACCTGAAGTGGGCTTCCAAAGAGGATGGAGAGAGGCTGTTTTCAGTGGTGACAGATGACAGAACGAGGCACAATGGTCTCAAGTTGCAATGGGGGAGGTCTAGGTTGGATATTAGGAAAACTTGTTTCCCAAGTAGGATGGTGAAGCACTGCAATAGGTTACTTAGGGAGATAGTGGAATGTCCTTTCCTAGAAGTTTTGAAGTCCTGACTTGACAAAGTCCTGTCTGGGATGATTTAGTTGGGGTTTGGTCCTGCATTGGGCAGGAGGCTGGACTTGATGACCTCCTGTGGTTTCTTCCAACCCTAGGATTCTATGATTCTAATTGCAAAGAAAGTCTGGCTGAGCGGTAGCCCTGGGTTGGACTATTCACAGTTATTCTGTGGCGATGGCACATATGTGATCCAGTCACATGTCAGATGTGAAAAGTGTGATAGAACTGTCTGAGGACGGAATCTGCTGAGTTTTCAGTTGTGTATCCCTAACAGGTCTCTCCTAAGCATATGTCAACAGATTTTTTTTTAGAGACTTATAAATATGAGCAAATTTTAATGGATTTCCCTGATTCAAAGCAACCCTATTTCCAAACCTCAATTCCCAGCTCTAGAGCATAGAGGCACTCTCACCTAAAAGTTTGTGGGAATTTAACATAGAGAAACCAAAAACAATTTTTCATGGATGTTCTTATAAAAATCTCTGCTGAGCAACTTATGCTGAAACTGTCCAAAAAAATTCAGCCTGAGGCAGATAGTTGGCAGTGAAAATTTCAGCCCAAGCAATTTAAGTATGTCAAAATTATAAGCAAGTGAAAACAGGATAATGTAAAGGGAAAATATCAGGCAACTTTAACTATGCGCTGTGCTACCAGCTCAACCTATATTAATATATAAAACTGAAATTTATGCTTCATGTGGCAAAACTTTTTTTAATAACCTGTGGATGTATTAATTGACATATTTTTTTTATATGAAAAATTAGGTGATTGTAAAGTTTTGGTTTTGTCTGCTGGACACAGTTCAACTGCAAGAATGGACAAAAATAAAGTATTATCACTGTTCATTTCTGTAAACATAGTTAAACCTTTCACTTTGATAACACTATGTATAAAATACATAAAGTACTATATCAAAGAATTGTTTATAAGGAAACTAGTGTGTTTTACAGACAGAATGTTTACTTGCTTTGGAAATAACTACCCCTATATATAAAGTGTTCATGAAAACACTCTTACATTTAGAAATAGGAATTCAAAGTGTGTTTTCCAAAAAGCAAAAAATTTCACTCAAAATCTGCCTCAGATTGGAGTGAGTGTGGCTGAACTTCATTATTAAGAGCAAACTTTAAAAAACACAAAGCCTGTCTCAAAGTTCTCTCTCAAAGCCTGATACAAGAACTACTGATTGATGACAATGGGTGTCAGCAGTTGTTTCTGCAGAAGAAAGTTGCAGTTTAAACCAGTTCAGAAGCTTAGGTCCATGCTGGCAGGTTTTCCACTACAGAATAAATGCCTTAATTCTATAGTTAACTGCATTATATGCACACCACTTCAATCAAGAGTCATATTTACTGTAGCCAAATGTACTTGTTTTTTTTTGAAGTCAGACCACTTTATGCTATCTCCTGGTTTGAGGCTTCATTAGTAAGGAAACATTCACTCACCATTCAGATTATTATATTCTTATACCTTAAAAAAGATTTGTAGATCTCTCTCTATATATATTGCTCTTTAAAATAATGAAGACAGAAACAGATGTAAAATTTAGCCATTAAATGTGATCAGTAAGAGGTACAATGTGTTGATCTGACTCAGCGCTGCGCTTGACACTTCATTTATCTCTTTTTGAAAGATGCATTATCACCTTTTTAATGTAAGCCTGACTATAGATGCTTGCTACATGTGCAATTAACAAGTAACTTACCTTTATTCCTGATATTAGTCATTAGCAGTGACACATAGTTACACCATGGGAACCAAAACATTTCTTGGGAAGCTTGTCACCAGCAACGAGAGCCACAGGGCTTATGCCACAATGAGTGGGAGGGCCTCTGTGGTGCACCTTGAAATCTAGGGCACAAGCTCAGGTGTAGCCACTGCAGGTGTTCATCTTGGTGGTAGTAGCAAATATTCAAATGAGAATGTGGGAGGCTGAATTGGAAAAGGGTTCTATGTGAACAGTAGTTGGACATGGGGCAGTCGGTCCTGAGAGATAGATGAGTGCCATTCCAAAGGGATGGGTGATGGCCTCCTTTGCCCTCAGTTGATCAAAAGATCTAAAGGTTTTGTTAGGATATAGATCGTTTCATCTGTATCTATGTGATGACTTTTGGTTAGCTAATGCAGATTATAATTTTACCATACGACAGTTCATTTTCCTGTTTTTGTTTTATATACAGGGGGTCCCCGAGTTACGCGGATCCGACTTACGCCTGGTCCCGCCGCCCGCCTCCTCCCGGGCGAGAAAAGCTGCTCCCCGTCTCCCTGGTCTGCTGCGGGAGCCAGCAGACCATGGAGACGGGGAGCAAAGCGGCGCAGGACCCGGGGCCGGACCCGCGGCCGCTTCCAGATCAGCTGGAAGCGCCGCGGGTCGGGACGGGTCCTGCGCAGCTTTGCTCAGTGTCTCCCTGGTCTGCAGATCTGGAAACGGCCGCGGGTCCGGCCCCGGGTCCTGTGCCGCTTTGCTCCGTGTCTCCCTGGTCTGCTGGGGGGGGGGGGGGGCGCAGCTAGTGCCCCCCCCCCAGCAGACCAAGGAGATGTGGAGCAAAGCCCGGGGCCTGTGGTAGAGCAGGTGGGGCGCTGCCGGTTGGTCCCGCAGCACCGCTCCTTGGCGCTACTGGACCAACCCAGCAGCACCCCAGCTGCTCAGCCCCAGGCGTCCTGATTCAGCCGCTGCTGATCAGTTTCAGCAGTGGCTGAATCAGGACGCCTGGGGCAGAGCAGATGGGGTGTTGCTGGGTTGGTCCAGTAGCGCCGAGGAGCGGCCGCGCTACTGGACCAACCCAGCAGCACCCAAGCTGCTCTACCCCAGGCGTCCCCAAGTCAGCCGCTGCTGAAACTGACCAGCGGCTGACTACAGGAAGCCCGAGGCAGAGTTGCTCTGCCCCAGGCTTCCTGGAATCAGCTGCTGATCAGTTTCAGCAGCAGCTGACTTGGGGACGCCTGGGGTTCTTAAGTTGAATCTGTATGTAAGTCAGAACTGGTGTCCAGATTCAGCGGCTGAATCTGGATGCCAGTTCCGACTTACATACAGATTCAACTTAAGAACAAACCTACAGTCCCTATCTTGTACGTAACCCGGGGACTGCCTGTACTTCTGTTTTTGTGAAAACATGCATATTTCCATCAGTTTTACCTTTCTGGTTAGATTGTAAAGGACCTAAGAGGGAGTGGTATAGGCCTAAGAAGTTTAATAAGTTTGTGTGGGGTTGTTGCAATTAATGGTTGCAAACTTAATATTAATATTAGAAGGAGAATGGGCCCCCAATAGGGATACTGGGCTTTAGAATGTTTTTAACAATAGAAGGGCTTTCATTTGGAAGCTCAAAGGAAAATAATCATTTTATACTTTTTATCACGACAGTTCAGTCTTAACATTTTAATGACCAGAAAACGTTTCCCCTTAAGTTTCTAGGGTGAAGATAATATTATACTATACTGGTAAGTGAATTCTTCCTTGATAGGTTCTTCTTGAAAGCATTTTGTGGAGCTCAACATTTTTAACAGTGTAGATAAGTTTTGTAGACTCAGAATATGATCTATTTTTGTTTGGTTGGTTGGTTTTTGTTTGAGATTTCCTTCTGGTTTACAAAGTTAGTGAATTCTCTTTGGAGAATGTTTTTGCTCCCAGAAAATGCTTCAGTGCTCTTTTTCTGGAAAGGGAAAATTCCAATAGATATTCATTCTTGAGTAACCTTATAATAGAAAGCCAATAATAATCATCATAAGACATCTAAGAAATAAGCAGCTGAATTTTTATTTATATTAAAAAATATCTTGGTGATGTTGAAAATAACATTATCTGAATTATTAGGAACTGATTAAAATGAGTGTTCAGTGAATGATAGACCAATAAATGATTAAAATATAATCCATAAATAAAATCTGAATATAAATTTAAAATTCTGTGGAAAAGTGGTTGGTAATCTATATACTATTTTATATTCTCTTTCCAATGCTGTTTATCTCTTTATCAGAACAATTTGAATGACATATTTTTTTTCTGCTTGATCTGAGAAGGAAACTAGCTTACACAAAGCCTCAGGAACTTGTTGCCTTTGGATAGGGTGGTAACGTACAGGAACCAAGGCTGTGGTGTTAACATCTGTGTTCAGAAAGCTGCTTATTCACTTGCTCTTGGTCTTTCACCTGAAGCATTAAGACAAAGCGAAAACTATCTTGCTCATAGCTACTCTTTGTCACTCAAATCACTTGTAAATAGAGTTTTGTAAGTGACAGCATCATCTTATCACACCTGAAAATATATAAAGTAAAAACAGTAAAACTGCATAAAAGGCAGAAATCTCATGCTGTTCGGTATAAAAATCCAGTGACTAAAACCCCATTTTATTTTGATTTGCTTGAAATATCCAGGCAATCCCATTACACTGGTGTTGACGGGCTGCATTGAAATGTCAATGGTATGAATACCTTGATGTATTTCCCCAGCAATGTAGGCTGCCTCACCTCCTTTCAGTTGTATAGCAGGGTTTGCTTTGAAAGAATCAGTCTTCATTCCCAATATGTCTACCTCCTATTCCCCTCTCCTAGAAGCAAGTAGTTGATGCCTCCAGTGACTTCAGTCTTACATGATGAGTTACCTTAGATAATGAGTCACCTTGGGTTTGAGACACTGCTGTTAAATTAAAACAAAAGACAGGACTATGTAGCACTTTAAAGACTAACAAGATGGTTTATTAGGTGATGAGCTTTCGTGGGCCAGACCCACTTCCTCAGATCAAATTGCTCAACACACGAAGCACGAAGCTCATTACCTAATAAACCATCTTGTTAGTCTTTAAAGTGCTACATAGTCCTGTCTTTTGTTTCAACTAGACCAGAATAGCACGGCTACATCTCTTTTGCTGTTAAATTAGGTATGTATTAGCTGCTTTCGGCTGGCCAAAGCCAAGTGTCCTCTGAGCACTTGTGGGTACATTAGAATTGAAAAGTATCTTGATTTTTGAAGTATTGAGTCCTGGTATCTGCACCAATAGACTTGCCTCATTTGGGGTTGAAATTTGCTGTGCTATCATTGACGCTTTTTATTAACTTGGTATCAGGCATGAGATGATATGCAATGAGGAAAGAATCTTTATTTTTCATTAAACATGATAGAGCCTACATGGAAAATGTGTCTGTCAGGGAACAACATCTATACATAAAATCTGCTAGCCCCTTTAAGCCACCTGATATTTGTGAGCTTAGCTGGCTGACGGTACTTCATCTTATAGAGTGAGTGAGCTTGAGTCATTTGTGACTGATCCTCCCTAAACTAAGTCCTTCTGTGATAACTTCCCTAGACCTTAACTTCCCTGCCACCGACTGCAAAATGAGTGGCGAGGAAGTACTATGTACCCGCTGTAGTCCTCTCCCTTGAGGGTCCTTGGTTGTGTCAACAGCCAGTGAGAGAAGACAAATCAGGCCACCAAGCACTAACCTTGAAGAACAGAGTTCAATAATCTGGATTTATTTGGGAAGAAGCTTTATTCAACAGGCAGGTTATAACTTTGTATTGCAAACCAGAAAGCTTGGTTGGGATGCTACAATTTTACCCGATGGGATACAATTTCAGAGTTCAGAGGGAAGCTTCTGGTTGATGCAAACCAAGAGTTCCAGATACCAGTCAAGGAAGGCAAGTTGGTTGCCAAAACAGTTCTCCATGAGTGCCTGGATGAAGCAGATTCTGCAGCTTGCAACATGGCCTTCTCTCATCACCAGGCTGTAGCCAGACAGGAACCCCCCCTGTAACATCCATCTTTGCTTGCCTGGAAGCATACAGGGCACACAGAGCAGTAAAATCAGCATAGTCTTTGAAGCCTTGACAGAAGGCCCGGATATGTTGGCTGCTGTGACCCTGGATGGTTGTAAACAGATACGCCAATTGTTGACCTAGAGGCTGCCGAGTAGTGCCCTTGACTGAAACCCATATTGATACCAACACACACTCGTCCGGGGGGGAAGGAATCTCCCGCTCAGTATAGAATGTCCAGTATTCACAGTTTAGTTATCTCTCTTGCAAGTGTAAATTAAGTTGAAACTCCCTTGTAAGAACTGGCGTCACAAAGACGGACCAATACAATTTGCAATCTTAGGTAAGAAAGAGGATACGGGCCCCTATGAGGATAAAGATGGGTCCAGCAGCACACTTACTCTGAGCGGCAATCTACCATCTATCTGCTGGTCGGGTTAGGTGATGGCCTCCCAGGGTTCCATGGGGACGCCCACCTCGTATTTGTCTTTCCTAGGAATTGAGGGACCGGCCCTGGCCTGATACGCTGGAGTCGAGAGGCACAGAAGGGGGTAAAAATTGTACCTGTATGTGTCTTTTGTCTTAAGTGTATACATAGACTCAGTTGGCATCCCAGGGGTCCCAAATGGTCATACAGACTATCAGTTCTAAAAGTACCATCTTTTTATTCTCCAGTTTTTGCAAATCATTTGTCCCATTTCCCCTGTGGTTGGATCCAAGGGAAGTTTTTGTAAGCACATGCTCCAATTCATTCTGTTTCCACTTTTCCCTGTGCCTTTCCAGGGACCTTTCTCATAAGTCAGTGTAACGTCAAGAGATGCAATCATTTCTTGTAGGAGCTGTAAAATTGTAGAACACTAGACCTGGAAGGGATCTTGAGACGTCATCAGGTCCATTCCCTTGCATTCACAGAAGGTCCAAGCACCATTTAGGTCATTCCTGAGAGATGATTGCCTAGTCCACTCTTAAATAGCTCCTATGATGGGGCTTCCACAACCTCCCTAGGCAGTTTATTCCAGTGCTTAAGCCTTTTTAAGGAGAAGCCTCTCCTTTGCTCAGAAGAAAAGGCTTCTACTTCTGACACTTCCTGATCCTGAAAACAAAAGAAATTCTTAGGCCTATTTTTAGATTGAAGAGATTTAAACAAATTTTTTAAAAAATCAAACTTCTGGATGGTTGCTCTAGCTACCATTATTCCTTCCTTGGAACCAGGGCACTGATGTGCTGCTCTCAGCTGAAAAGACACTTAGTTTTACATGGCAAATCATCAGGACTTCAGAATATTTCTGAGATTTACAGTTGGTGGTCAACAACATTGGTTAGGCTATGTCACCATGTTGTCATTGTTCAGTCTCCAGGCACCAATCCAGTGCCCCATCCACAGCGCTTACCAGGCAACCACCATCCTCATTCCAGAAGAATAGCCCACTTCCTCCTGAACAACCTGACACAGAAGAGGGTCAAATAATACAAGAGATCGAGCCTCAACACCAGGACGCCTCTTCTAGTGTGGCCAGTCTTCGTCTTCTCCAGATGAGGCAGTCATCTCTGGGGACCTGTACCTGGTAGATGACTTGAAACAGTTCCAGGAACTGTTCAAGAGAATAGCCTCCAGTCTGGATGTGCAGCTCACGGAGGTTCAGGAGAAGCATCATCGTCTCTTAAAGAATCTCCAACCAACTTAGAGAGCCAAGATTCCACCACCCATTGTTGAAGTGATTATGGAAACTGCAGATGAGATATGGCAGATCCTTCTGCCCCTTCCACCAACAAATGCATGGACAAGAAGTACTTTATTCCTGCCAAAGGATTAGACTTTCTGTTCACTCACCCACAAACCAATTCATTAGTAGTGGATGCGGCGCAACACAGATCAAAACAGAAATGTTTCCCAGGATAAACAATCTAAGTGCATGGATCTATTTGGCAGAGCAATGTATTTGTCCTCAATCCTTCAGCTCCATGTAGCTAATTATTCTTCCCTCCCTGCTAGCCCACCTTCCCTTCTTTATCTGTGTTCCAGTAGTATCATAGAATCATAGAACCATTGAATTGGAAGAGACCTCAGAAGGTCATCAAGTCCAGCCCCCTGCTCTAGGCAGGACCAATCCCAACTAAATCAACCCGGCCAGGGCTTTGTCAAGCCGAGACTTAAACACCTCTAGGGATGGAGACTCCACTACTTGCCTAGGTAACCCATTCCAGTGCTTCACTACCCTCCTAGTGAAATAGTTTTTCCTAATATCCAGTAAGGAACCAAGGGAAGTGGGGTAGCTCTGTCTTCTATGCCTGCATATTAAAATAAGGGATAAGGGATCTTTCGGAAAAGGCTTTATTTTCTGAAAGATCCACGTCTAGAGTGGCGCTTTTTTCCGGCATAGCTCCGTGCCGAAAAAAAAGCGGCAGCCATTTTTATGCTAATGAAGCGGGGGAGATTTAAATCCCTGCTTCATTAACAATTGCGATACGTCTAATTTGCATCCCTTTTACGAAAAAGGGATGCAATCTAGATGTAGCCCTAGAGTGGAATGGACTTTTGCCACACATCTCTAAGAAAAATAGTTACAGAAAGGTTAGTAATCTTTTCTTTTGCAGTCTCCACGGGAAATATGTTTGAATGTTTCTCAGATTGCTTTGTTACAAGCTGTAGCTTTCAGTTCACAAAGTCTAGCAACATTTGTTCAATTTCAGTTCAGGTACAACCACATGGTGTTCTCTATGCATGTTAATGAAACATCTTGGAGTCCTTTACAAGATGAAAACAAAGATTTGGTTTATTGATGTTTCACAGCCTGTATACAGATTAATGACTTGTCTACCAGAAAGAATTATCCAGGCATAATTAAAATGATATAGTTATACAAATATAAATCACTATATGAACAAGCTTGTTTTGCTATAAAAAGCCTGGTTTTGGTTTAGCTTAATCCCTTTCCTAACTGACATAAGCTAAATTGGAAAAAAGACCTGCTTATAGTGGAATAAGACAGTTCACACAGTATAACTATATCAATTTAAATTCACTCAGTAATGTATACTAGTCTTACTTTCCCCTGTTGACATGCCCATCTTCCCATCCCTGTCCTTCCCTTGTCACCTCTCAGATAATGTGAACTACCAGATTGAGTCATTTGACTAAGTGCCAAGCAACCCGTGGTTTTTTTCTTGATAACATTTTCATATTGGACATTTGCAAAGCGGCAACCTGATCATTGTGTCTTCTCAATATGTTATCTCTCAGCACTCTAGAGATGATGCTAAATTTGAACATGTGGTCCTGAATGCAGGAACTCAGTCTCCCTTTTTCAAATATTTCTTCAAAACTCATTTATTCTGTAAAGACCATAAAACACTAAGCCATATCAACAAGTAGTGGCACCCATTATTAATTTTTCTTTGGAATGTTCTAAGACAGAGAGCATGTTGTAAATTGTACCAAAAAAGAATCAGAAGGAAAATAATGGAAGTGTAAAAAATGGTATTGTAGGGTCCTAATTCTTTCCTTCTTGTACATTGTCTTTAGTAATAAGGTTGTTGCAGGCCAAGTTACGCTCTCTGGCTATGTCTACACAGGTGTTTCCAAAAAACCTTCACTTATGTCCACACTGCAATTGTGTTCTTTCAACAACAAAAAATCGAAAGAACAGAGGAGTTTTTCTGACATTGGTAAACCTTTTTCTACAAGAAAGAAGCCTTTTTCCGAAAGAGCTCTTTCAGAAAAAGGCGTGTGTGGACGGAGAAGAGGGACGTCTTTGAAAAGAAGAGGAAAGAGGAGAAAGCACAGGTGCTCTGTCCTTAGTAATCACAGCTTAAATGCATCCATTCAGTGTGTATGCTGTCTTCCAGAAGAAGTTTTTTCAGCAGGTCTCTTCTGGAAAAGCTTCTTCCAAAAGAAGCCTGCAGTCTAGACATAGCCTCTGTGACAAAAAGACAGTCCCATTGCTCTGGTGCTGTGCAAGTCTAATTATTGGCCTGATAATTCTGGTGATGCAGAAGGGATGGAATCTAGTTCAGATAGAAGTAAGCATCAAAACTGAAAAATTCAAAAGTATGTTAGAATCAGAAGATGCTATTTTTACAAAATCTCTGTTCAGAGTAGAAATGCAATTCAGCAAACAATATAATTGGATATTAATGGTTTTGAAAGAGATCTTTGCCATGGTACAATATACTATATAACATAATTTAAGTTGATGCCAGACCTTTTATAGCTATGTCCAGATGATTGCTTTCTTTAGAAATCAAAATAAATGTAATTTTGAACTGTATATTTATTTTTATCAAGGTATGTTCACTTTGTATTTAGGCCCCAATATTTTTACTAAAGTTTCATAAATTTAATCTATAAGAATGAGGGTGCACTGGAGAACAAAGAATTATTTACTTGTAAATAGGGTTATCTTGAGATTTATAACTGTAAAACAGTCTAGCTGATCCCTCTTCCATTAATTTCTTCTTGGAGCTGAGATTTCTCTAATCTTTCTCTAATCTTTTTGTCACATATTTCCAAATCTTTATTTACTGCCTGGAAGTACTAACAAGCAGTCCACTTCAAAGATATTATGCAATATCCCCTTTAGGAGTTCATTGCCTAGAACAGGGGTGGGAAAACCTTTTTGAGTCAGGGGCCATTGACCTACAGAAAAATCAGTCAGGGACCACACGTAAGTGAGAAGTAAAAAACAGAACAAAAAAACCCAACCCTCACTGATCTGGTCCTGGACCAAGAAGGAGAGAGACATTCCTTGTGTTCCCCTCACACACCAGAGCCTACGGGGACCCATGCTAGTAGTTTCTGTGTCCTCCAGCCCCATGGCCTTCCAATGCTGGGAGGGAGCCCCAAGTCTCAGGGGCTGGATCCAGGGAAGCCGGGGACTGCATCTGGCCCCTGGGCCTTAGATTCCCCAACTCTGGCCTAGGAATACACGTTCTTTAAGTTCCTCCTTTGTGTCTGGTACTCAAGAACAGTACTAAAATTAGTGACTTCTTGTTGCAACTGTGTGCCCCTTCAGAGAAACATTATTGCGTATTTTAAAGAAAACAGAAAAACAAATTTCTACATAAAATAAAAACAGATTTTAAATAGCCAGAGAAAAGTCTTAAATCATTTCTTTTACATATTAAATCTGGGACTTAATGTTTACTCAGGCCCATATGCAGGAATTTCTGTGTGGGGGGGAGGTGCTTTTCTTGTAAATGTGGACCACAATTTTTATAAATATAAAAGAGTTCAAAATAGTCATGCAATGAGTGTACATAAGAGAGATTAATGAAAAATTTGAGTGGAAACAGTGATTGGTGAAATGATTTTGTTATACCATACTAAACATTTATACAGTAGTACATTTTTATACCATTCCCCTGGCCCTGCTGTGCTGCCACCAGCCCTGCCTGCCCATCTCCCCCGTAGCACAAAGTTCTCCCATGCCCCTAACGCAGTGGTTCTCAAACATTTTGGCCTGACACACCTGGCTCAAAGCAAACCTTCCCGCGGACCACCAGTTGCTAATGGAAACTCACTGTTAATTACATAATTGCACCTAAGCCGTTTTGCTAGTGCTGCAGCTAGGGAGAAAGGTTTAATTTAACCAGTAAGAAAGGAAATATTAATTTAATTTATTAAACAGACTAAGTGGTTTAACTTTCTCATATTAGTTTATCAAACTTCATTATAAATAAAATAAAATATTAATTTATATCAAACACAAAAGATTCCCATGTTTTCTTTATTTCTGGCAGGGGTGGGGAACCTTTTTTGGACTTGAGGGGCCATTGACCTACAGAAAAATCAGTTGGGGACCACACAAGTGAGAAGAAAAAAAAACCCTCTCCAACACCCCTCCTTCCCCCCCGACTGATGTGGCTGCCAACTGAGACACTTCATTCCTCTGGTGTGCCAGCTCTACCGGGGGAGGGGGAGGGACCGGGACAGGGAAGACTGAGGTTCAAGGCTTCCAGTAGGCCACATTTACTCCTCTGGTATTCTGGGCTTAGTGGATTTTGTGAACCCTTTCTCTAGGCTCTGGGATTGGGACAAAAATGGGGGGGAGGGTTCAGTGTGCGGGACAGGTCTGCCAGCGAGTGAAATGGGAGGCAAGAGAGGATGAGGGTGCAAGGTCTGGGTGGGAGGTGGGGTGCAGATTCTGGATGGGAGGAAGTGTACAGGAGTGGGCTGGTAGTAGGGTGTCTAGCTGGGGGATGGAGCAAGAGCAAGGGAAGGTGCATTGTGTGGCCAGGAGAGAGGATGCAGGAGCAAGAGTGGGAGCAAGAGTAGGCTGGGGGTAGGGTGTCTGGCCTGGGAGAGGGGCAGGTAGGAGCAAGGAAGAATGCAGGAGCAGGGTGTGCGGGGGGTGTCTGGCCAGGAGGGAGGGTGCAGGAGCAGGCTAGGGTTGTGGGGTGTCATCGGGGTGATTGTGTGTGAGGGGGGCTGAGGATGTGGGGGATGGGCATGAGGGGGTAGGGGGCACTTACTTGCCTTTGCTCTCCGGTACCAGGCACTGTCCTGCTGCTTCCATTGTCCTGATTCCGTCGGAATGCAGGCTTCCTGCTGCAGCTTGTAGGGAAGAAGTGCTCCCCTTTTTCTTTCCCCACCCCCAGCCAGAAGAAGGGGAGCACTTCTTCCCTGTGAGCTGGATCATGCAGTGAGGCTCGGGGCTTTGTCCTCCCCAGCAAATGGGAAGCTGGTGCTGGCGCTCCAACCGTGTGATGGGAGGGGAGGGAGGGCGAGGCTGCAGCACCAGTGCAGGCTCCCTGCTTGTGGGGCTCAAGCCACCGACCACCAGGAAGGTGGCCACGGAGCCCCCTCATGCTGACTTGGGGGGCCCCCCTTTAAACTCCCCACCCCATTACTTGATTTTATTTTTCTGTCTGTATTAGTTGCTCAAAGTTCTGTTGTGCTGTTGTTTCAAAAGGTGTATGTGAGGGAGACTTCTGTATATTTCGGTTCATTTATGCATTTCACAGTGGTATAAGCATGAGGAGGCCATTTGTAATTTGGCATAGTTATAATTAAAGGTGTTATGCTATGACTAGTCTGCTACATTTAAATCCTGGGATCTCAAGTTCTGACAGAAAATAGTTCATTCACATTCTGACAAGTGGCAATTGAGAGAAAAGGCCAAGGTCACCTCTCTCTCTTTGATTTCTCCTATCTGTCATATCACTTGCTTTCATCAGTACAAATATATTTTAATGCAGTGGCTTAAAAAAATAACAACAAACCCTAAAGGCCATGGTGCATGTACTCCTCTAGCTGCTGTTTCCTAAAGGACACGCAATAATGAAAACAGACTAGGTATACATTCTGCACCCTAAAGTGAATGAGGTAATCACTCTTATGCAAATAGTTTAACTTGCCTGACAACAGACTGTCTTCTGTTTTGTCCATAAATGTAGATGCAGGGATTAAGTGTGGGAGGTCTTATCTGCTCGGAACTGAATTGTCTCTCAGGCAAGCAGTTGGACCACAACACTATAGTAGTGCAGTCGGATTACTGAACATGTACACTTTATAAGCAGTTTAACTCCATTAAAGTTAAATGGAGTTGGGTTTTTCTCTCGCTTTTTAGGATAGCAACAGCTTCACCATTATTTGAGCTTATGTTGTTTACTTGAGGTTTGCCCAACTTCTTGGAAGGTGACAGAATGGGTAAGTTTTACATTTTAAGGGCAAGAAAGTTGATGTGTTTAAAGTACTATATTTTACTACATGAGATATTTTAGTTCCGATTGCTTAACTTTTACTCTAATTCAGTGGAGCACAGCCCGTTAACAATTAATAAGCAAAATTGGGGGTTTTGTGTGAACATTTTTTTAATTAAAAGAAAAGCATTAAAAAGATTTTACCCTGACAAAGCAAATGAAACAGTAGGTAAAGATACCAGGTGGTTTGAAGAATGAATGTCTTAAAAGTAAGCATACACCACAACCTAATAAATGCATTAGAAAAATAATACTCCCTCTGTGGCATAGTAGCCAGCTCTTTTTTTCAGTTGCTGACAACTAGCCAACTGACAGTTTTCCCATTGGGTCTTTGTTGTCCATCTTTATTTACTCTGAACACGGTTTCACTCATATGAGAGATTACATAGGATAGCCAGCCTGATGGGTGGGTAGGTAGAGTGGCATGTTACTATGCAGGAAAGCATAGTTCAGCTGAGCTGGAAACATCATACTCTTTTGTTGAGTGGAGGAGAGGTGGCTTGCAGAAATATTTCAGGGGCACAAAGTGTTCTGTCCTCAACAATTAATTGCTCCTTGTAAAGGATAGTTCACAAAGGGCCATCAGTCCAGAAGGAAGTGACATACGTTGTCTCACACACACAGTCTTACTCATAAAGCCGATCTCCCTTGCCTTTAACACTCCATTTTTACATCAAAGCTAAGTATGGGACACTTCCAGCCCACTTAATTAGCCTCATTAGTACCTGTCCTACAATTGACAGGTACCTTTTTTTCCCCTGTTATAAATAACTTGGTTTCTGTTATTTCTACTCCAGCTCATCATCTGATGAAGTAGGTTTTGCCCATTCATGGTACTATTTATTTTTGTTAGCCTCTAAGGTGCCACAGGACTGCTGGTTGTTTTTATAGGCTTACCCATGTGTATCATGTGTAAATATATATATTATAATATATACTATAATATTATAATATATAATATTAATTTACTCGTCACTGAAATGAAAAGTTCACAGCTAGGCTTTCTTCTCCTCTCTCAACCATCTGAGCCCATTTGTTTTGTTTTGTTGCCAGATTATATTTAAATGCCAAATTGTGGGACTTGATGATCTGGGGAGTTCAGAGATGTACCAAGCTATCTTATCTGCACAGGTCTTACGGAGGTCCGTATGATCAGAGAAATACTTTTATGTAATAAGCTCCTAAGGTCCACTTTGGCTATGCTTTTCCTATTGTCCGAATTTAGAATCTGTTCAGGACATCATATTGTTAATATTGTCCGTGACCTTTCAGTAAGCTCTCCACTGATTAATTAATTTTAATAAAATGTGCAACCCTTTTGGAGAGCAGTAGTATTGTTGGAGACTATAAGTGGCTAGTTTTATGAGTAATTATTTTGTTTTTCTGTAGAGAATATTAGCTTTCAGGTTTGTGATCTTCTTGTTTTCATTTTAATTTGACGTTTGAATCAAAATCAAGATAACTGCAAGGTCCTGAAGAAAAAACTTAATTTAGAGCAGAAATCAGTTTTCCAAATCAGTTCTTTAAACATATATATCTGCAGGGCCCTACCAAATTCATGGCTATGAAAATGAGTCACAGGCAGCAAATTCTGGTCTTCCCCTGTCAGATCTGATTTTTGTGTGTGTTTTTACAGTAAACTATACAGATTTCATGGGGAAGACTTGGGGGTCCTAATTCAAATGGGAATTGCAAGGGCATTGCAAAGATATTTTAGGAGGGCTGTGGTATTACCATCCTTCCCTCTGTGCTGCTTTCAGAATTGGGCAGCCAGAGAGCAGCTACTGTTGGCTGGGCACCCAGCTCTGAAGGCAATACTATGCCAGCAGCAGTGCAGAAGTATGGATGGCAATTTCCTACCATGTACGACTGCCTTCGGCACAGGGTGTCGGCACAGAGAATGGCGACTGCTAACTGAGCATAGCATAGCATAACATAGCATGCCACTATTACTTCTGCACTGCTGCTGGTGGCAACTCTGCCTTTAGAAGTGGGATCTTGGCTAGCACCAGCAGCTCTCCAGCCGCCCAGCTATGGAGGCTGTGCTGCCATCAACAGCAGCACCAAAGTCAAGCTGGTAGTACTACAACACCCCTCCTGTACAATCTGTCCATAATGTCTCTTTGGTTCAAGACCACTACAGTTACAAGCAGAAGGTCTTCATTGACTCAGGACCGAAGTGCTTACCTAGTAGCATGGCCTGCTCAATGACAGCCCACAGTTGATTGCCCCTTTTGCTCCCCTCTCCTTCCCCGGGCTTTACATCAAAGGCAAAGTTATAACCAAAGGCCTCATTTCAGGGCAACATAGATGGAGTTTCCCATGTTTATACACTCTTCAAGCAGCGAGGGGATCTGGGGTAGTACCATAGCCACTTGTTGCCAGCATACTGACACCTCCGATACCAGTACAGTGAGGCTCAGCCCTGTTCATTTCAGCACCAGTGGCAGCTCTGATGTTGATCATTTTCTTGGCAATGGTGGGACTTGAATCGGTGTATACACTTCTGGCACCGAGAGACATGATACCATCTGATGGGGTACCAGCCCAAGAACCCCAGGTACTGCAGGACCCGTTGGGTGTGGAAGGAAGAGAGCAGCCACCCCGGGGGGGCGGGGGAGAGGGGAGAGGGGCTCTCTTCCTTCTCTTTACCAGATGAGGCACTGGCAGGCAAGACCACTGCTCTAGCCGTAGAGGACAATTTCTGTAGTGTGTTTCCCAGGGAATGGGCATCCAGGTGGATGAGATAATGGAGGATGCAGATCTAATGGTGTACATCCTGGCTCAGGTCAAACAACTTCTCATTGGCAGCAAGAAACCCTCTAAGAGGTATTTACATGGGCAAGTGGAAGAGATTTTCAATCTGGTAGGTACAGCACTACTCATCCCCTCACTGCTGATTATTCTGGACTAACTCCTCCATCTGAAGTAGCAGGAGATTTCAGTCTCATCGGTAAGGGTTGGCTAGCTGTTATAGCAGCATTCTACTCAGGGAATGGAGAGCCGCTGTCTGTTTGCAAACCATCTGGTCAATTGGTTCTTAAAAGAATTCAACAGACTGTACCCTGACCTCCATCAACTTGTTCCCAATTGGGACCTTAACTTGGTCCTTTCTAGGCTAATGAATGTGCAAGCTGACCCTGCTAAGGAAAATTGTTTTGGCTACCATGCTCTTGCACATGCACACTCCTGATTGGAATGGACATGAACAACACATCACAAAGAAGGGAACCATTTAAAAAAAAAAGAAATCCAGTCTTGATTTTAAAATGTCCAGTGATGGCTAGGGATGTAATTAGTCGATTAACTAATGAACCGATTAGCAAAAGCTTACAGGTTAATGCTATAGACTACACACATTCTCCCTTCCCCCACCACAATTTTTTTAGCAGGCTGGCCAGCGGCTTGTCTGTTCCGGCTCACACCAGGTGTGGGAGCTCAGCCCCCCACTCTCTGGTCAGGGGCTGCTGCCACCCCATGTTGATACAGGAGCAGCATTGCGGGGCAACAGGCAGCTGGTCTGCAAGGGGAGCTGGTTTTGAAACAGGCTCCCCTTGCAGACCAGCTCTTGCCTGCTGATATAGAGGAGCAGTGCGGGGTGGCAGGGGGCTCCTTGGGGAATGGGTCCGGCGCATACTAGCTGCCCTGGGGTCTATAGAATAGTCGAGTAACCGATTAGAATGCATCTGGTTAATCGCCTATTCAGTTAACCAATATTTAACATCCCTAGTGATGGCTAATCCACCACAGAACTTGGTAAATTGATCTAGTGGTTAATTGCCCTAACAGTTAAAAAATTGTGCCTTATTTTCAGTCTGAATTTTTCCAGTTTTAACTTCAAACCGATGGATCTTGTTATGCCTTTGTACTCATTTTTCAAGTCACCCCAACTTTCTATTGGTTCAGTTTAATAGATTGCACTTCTTGATTTTTATCAGTATAAGCCATGTTTTCTAATCCTTTAATAATTTTTGTTGCTCTTCTCTGCATCCTCTCCACTTTATCAACATCATTTTTAATTATGGGCACCAGAACAAGACATAGTATTCCAGCAATAGTTGTACCCGTGTCAGATAGAAAGTTAATTTCAATGTGGATTATAATGGTTTCACTAGTGTTTGGTAAATGAAGTGGCGCCAGTGCGACACCCTTTATATGACTCCATTGACCCAAATGCCCCTCCAGTCCTTCCTACCCCCAATGACAGTTGTTGGAACTGTGGCTCTCTTGCATTGCAAATGCCACATGTTCCTAGTGTTTAATGTTAGTTTGACAGTTAATGGTTAGCAGTTAATTTGTAGCAGGGGAAGCAAAGGGATTTTCCCTTTTCCCCTATATTCCCTCTGGGACCTGGGGTATGCTAAGGTCCCAGGGATTCAAGTCCTGCAGCTTTTTCCAGACATCTATGCTGATGAGCAGCTCCCACAACTCCTGTCTCCGATGCCTGGGGGAAATTCACCAAGCAGATGAGTGTAAAATTTGCCAGGCCCTGAAGCCTCAGATCACAAAGAAGCAGGACTTTCCTCTTAGGCAGCTCCTCATAAAGTTTGCCTTGTGGACACAATGACAAAACGTGGCACCCATGCTTCAGGACATAGTGCACCACCTTCAGTCCCATGTCTAGCACTGTAAAAGGACTCCCTGCACTCTCGGTCACCAAAATCTTCCATCTGATGTTGGTCCCCCTCTCCAGCATCACCTTCGAAAGCAGCCAAGTCCTCCTCTTTAGCCTCCTTTCACTTAGAAGGTTGCACCATCATCCCCCTGTTCTGGGACAAAGGATCCCTCCTCAGGAATCAGGACATTTTGTGTGATTTCTTATCTGGCCTTGCTCGACGCAGATCTAAGATACTTAGTGGTAAAAATGCCAGTGTCCTGCACAGCTCACTATGGTGTTGCATTTGCAGTACAGCAAAAATGGGGTAATTTCTTACGTAGACTCTTCAAGTGCCCAAGCATCTGAGTCATGTCCATGGTTTTCTAGAAGGTAATAATCTGCACAATGATGTTGTTGGGCCTGAAAAATTGTATCACCATCCCCCTGACTTGCAAAACTCTGCTGACAAAACTCTGAAGATAAGATACAGCTATATTGCATAAGAATAACCATACTGGATTAGACCAAATGTCCATCTAACTCAGTATCATGTCTTCCAGCGGTGGCCAGTGACATGTGCCCCAGAGGGAATGAACAGAACAGGTGATCATCAAGTGATCTATTCCCTGCCACCCATTCCCAGCTGGCAAACAGAGGCTAGGGACACTGTCCTGTCTACTAGCCATTGTTGTATTTCCATGAATTTATCTAGTTCTTTTTTGAGTCCTGTTAAAATCTTGACCTCCACGTCATTCTCTGGCAGGGAGTTCCACAGGTTGACTGTGCTTTGTGTGGAAAAAATACTTCCCTTTGTTTCTTTTGGCATAAGAGGTCTATGTCAAAGGGTATGTCTAGACTGCATCCCTCTGTTGGCAGAGGGATGAAGATTAGGCAGGTCGACATTGGAAATGAGGCAGGGATTTAAATATCCCGCGCCTAATTTGCATAAAAATGGACACTGCATTTTGCAAACTCACTTTGCACTTTGTCGGCAAAAATTGGCAATCTAGAGGGGGATCTATCGAGAAAAAAAGCCTTTTTCGACAGATCCTGTAAACCTCCTTGCAGGAGGCATAAAGGATCTATCACTATTCTAAGGCTATGGGGCTTTGCTGACATAACCTAACTCAACTGGTAGAAACAGCAGTAGTTTTAATAGTGTAGATATATTCAGAATCTAGTCCTTTTCAACAAATAAGGTTATTTGCCTGGAGAGGAAACAAACGTGGCAAATATTTCAAGTGACTGATAGCTCTTGATGATGTGGATGCATCTTTTATTTCTAAGTCTGCTTCAGATATGGAAGAAAGTCAGCCTATCTTTTAGAAAGTTAATGCATTTTTTTCTCTTGTTTCTTATATTTGTCAGGTAATTTAACACTTTTTACAGAACACAGAATTTGATCATAGTTCGTTAACTCTTTTACCTCCTTCTGAAGCATCCAAACCATGTGATCTCTTCCTCTGGCTCTTCCTTGAGAAGCTTTCTGACATTGTAAGGTTTCATCTAAACTTGCTACATTATTTCTTGTTTTGAATTTTGCACCATCTTTATGATGATAACCTTCAGTCTCATGCTTCTGTAACAGTACATTGAAGGTAAGCTTAAATAATTGAGAGATAAAACAAGGCATTCTGTATGTTTTGCTGGCTTTTAAAGAAAAAATATTTGCAGGATTTTAATTTGTATTTTCTGCCATTAAAATGATTTTCTATTAGATTTTTATAAAGAAAGAAATATCGGGGTGTACTTTGAGTGACCTTGTCTGTTTGATAGTTCTACTGTGTAATAATCTTATTGTTTTGATATTCTGAGCCTGATTTGACTGTATGTTTGATGAAAGATGAACCAAAAATAAAACATATAGTCTTGTGAAATGTTTCAGGCATTATTAAAGTATCTACCCTCAGGAAAGGTAGTTTTTAGATTCTGCTGAATAGTGGAGACATATAAATAACATCATTGAATATATGAATAGCATTGTCTGGTCCCCGGTAAACCTGTGGGTTATTTGGATGCCAAAGTGGTTACACTGCTCCATGCTCTATCTTGTCATTGTTTGAATAAAATGTAGTGAAACAACTTATTTAAGATATTCTGGGCCATGCATATTAGGAGGTTTTTACTGAGTTACCATGCAGAGCTTTCTTTTGCACAGTTAGCCTTATGTAACAGAAATCTATTGGAGTGGTGAGTGAAAAGTAATGTTCTCTGCTGTTTTCCAATTTTAGAAAAAATGTTTAAGTTAAAATAACTCCAACAGCTTCTTATTTGGGCAGGAAATGTGGGTGGTGTTTCTCTTTTACAAACATAATTGAGAGGGACGTCTGCTTTTACCTTCTTTTGCCAATAATTTGATCCATAGCCTTAGAGAGCTTAAAACATTTTTGCCAATCATATATAATACAGTGGTATTAGTTAATGGCATCTCCTTACTTATACAGTGAGAAACTGTACAAAAAAGAACCTCAATAATTGCATTAATTGAAAAGATTTATGTGTGGTCTCTGTCAAGTGCTTTGTGACATATAGTGGTTTGAGACAGAGTGAGGTTTTAGAGGTAGCTTCAGAAATTTTCATTTATGGGGAACAACATTAATTTATTTTTCAGGGGAGGAATGGCTGGGGCTGAGTCCCCATCCTTTGATATCTCTCTTCTCTCTCCAAATCCAAACGACAGGATTCTTAGTGGAGGCTTCTCTACTGTGGATTTGTTATCCTTCAGTGGTCCAATGAAGTCTAATCATTTAGCTTTCAAGGCACATGTGAAGGTTATCTCATATTTTTACTTGAGGGAGTAAGTGTGGGATTTAATTACTTTTGCTGATGTTTGTGAACAAAATATTTCTCATGCCTCTAGAGCCATTTTAATGGCACCATTATATAAATTAATTAACAAATTTAAAAAAATCCCTGGATTATTATGATCATGAAGAGCAAAGGAAATTCAGTTAAGAGATCATTTAAAATCATTATGAAAATTAGATCATCATGATCACTATGAAAAGTAGATGTCATCTGTGTACACCATCCACTCCAGGGAGAATATATTAGTGAGGGACAAGCCAGAGGTAGTGTGCTCTAGTGGCTAAAGCACTGGACTGAAGTCAGGAGATCTAGTTTTATTCCTAGTTTTGCCATTGACCGGCTAGTTGCCCATTGGCAAATACTTCACTTTTCGTGCTTCCATTTTCCCATTAACAGAATGGTGTTAATGATAATGACTTCTTTTTTGTAAGGTGGCTTGAGGTCCGTGGATGAAAATCAATATATAAAAGTTGGATATTAATTATTATGGTTAATTAGAGGACCCTTGCATGAAAACACTTTCTCTGTTAGCTCTGTGGTAATTGTAACACATTACAATATACTCTAAATAGCAGACATTAGCATTTGTTAGAAGTGTCCAAAAAAAAGTAATGCATGAATATTATATATCTTGTCACATGAAACATGTAAAAAAAAAATCCTTGAACATTGTGAAGACTGGTTTTCTCAGAAACCACCAACTAGGTCTTGTCACAGTAGCTGTCAACTGGGATGGTTTAAATAATGGTTGTTGATGTTAAAATCTCCAAGACTGACCAGAATATTATTTTTTCTCTCTTCTTCATGGCCTGCTGTAATCTGAGTTTTTTAGTAGCTAAAGCTAATATATTATGCATACTGTTTGCTTTGTAATGATGGTTTAACTTTTGTTTTGTTTGTTGCTTGGATTTCATCTGATAAGTTATCTATTTAAATTCACAATTTTAAATTTTTACACCCCCAGCCCACTTCTGTTTTCTGTCTCCTGCCCAGACCCCAAACCCCTACTCCCAGCATGCTCCCTTGGCAGCACACTGAGCCCCTTATTTTTTGCCCCACTCAAGAGCCCTGGGGGGTCCCCTAGAAGAGTTAATCTGGGCCAGGAGATAAATCCTGGAAATAAATCCCCTTCCCCATTCTCCCTCCATAGAGCTGGAGTTTGAGGTGAGTGAGGGGAGTTTATTTTTTTCCTTGCTTCTCAGTTGGGGGTCTCATGTGTTAGGGCTCCCCCCATTTTGGGGCCAGGTCAGTGAGGGGTTTTATTTTTCTTCTCACTTGTGTCAATTGATCGGGGTGGCCCCGATCGATTTTTCTGTGGGTCAATAGCCACGTGACCCAGAAAAGGTTACCCACCCCTGTTCTAGGAGACTGTTGAGTTGCTAAACTTATCTAGTACTGTTTGGGGAGGGGGGGGGGGAGGGAGTTTCAGTATTGTTCTAAAATATATGTAGCACCCTTAATTTAATAAGCATTTTGTGCCATAAAGTATCTATGAATAAGACAAGAGAGACAAATAAAAGTCAACACACGTGAACTGTTCAAGAGATATTTTAATAGCTAATAAGTTGAAACCTCTCTGCTGTTAGCTTCCCCCCTTTGCTTCTGTTTCCATGGGAACAGTTGTTGAGTTGGTAAAAATGGGGCAACTCTTTCAAAATAATCAATTTCCAAAAATACAAATCTACAATTGTTAAAGTTGACCTACAAAAAAAAAAAAAAAAAAAACGTTTGTCCCCTTTTTCTATTGCATTGTGACTTATTAAGGAGGCCCCACAGGTTACTTATATATTTTTTTAAATGTTTCTGCTTGTTTCTCACCACAGTAACATCAGGAACAACAAAGTTTGTTTTCCCTATTTTGTTGGCATTCTCCTTGAAAGACTAAAGATCTGGTGTTGGGGCTTTCTTAGCTTTGATTAAAGGAGCAGGAGATGTTGAATATTGCACAATGAGAATATTTATCCCACTCATGTTGTTAAGCAGGTGTAAATAGGGTTTCCAGGTGGTTTCAACAAAAATACCGGACACACTTGGCATTGCATCACAATCTACATTGCATCTTATGTAGAGAATACTGGACATTTATATTTTCTCAATTTTTTTTCCCGTGAACAGAAAGCTCAAATACTGGACTGTCCAGTTCAAAACCGGACACCTGGCAACCCTAGGTGTAAAGGCATACCTTGGATTTTTCTAGCATCCAAGAAGATACATATTTGTAACCAATTTTTTACATCTTTATGAATGCATTGTATTGATGTATTGCTGGGAATGTCTTCCTGTGTTAAAGTGCAAGGGGGTTTATTTGTTACTGCACTCACCCTTCCCATTGATGTTAATTGAAGATGAGTGTTCAGCAGTTCTGTGAACCAGACTTAAACTGAGTAGGAAATTTATACGGAGACAGTTATTATTTACAAAATTTAATTATATTTCTCTGGCTAAAAGCCAGCATCTTCATCTTTTTATTGATATATAATGCTAGCTGTAGTTTTGTGTGTGTATATTCTATCTGCTCTGCTATATTGTAAACTTATTACTGCATAATACAAAATACATTTATTTTACTTCAATAATTTTAGGCCTAGAATGACCATTTCCAAATGCCTGATGTAAAAAACTTGCTTTACTATGTCTTAAGCCACAGTGATAACCACATATTCTTAGATTGCACATGTTGTACTGTATTATTGAATTGGAGTATTGGGGATGTCAGTTTGTAGATGACTACACAATTAATCAATAAGCCTGAGGTTATCTGTTAATAACAGTTAATGTGTGGACTGTACACATCCCCCACCCTTGCTGCCTCTGTATCAGAAGCAGTTGGGGGTGGGGGAGGTGGGAGCCGGTGCCCGTGGGATGCCAGCTTAAAGCTGGCTCCCCACGAGCACCAGATCTGCCTCTCCCCTCCCCATGCTGCTGCCTGTGATACAGAGGTAGGCAGGAGGCGATATGCGCGGGGAGCCAGCTTTTGTGCCAGCTCCACAGTCCTGCCTACTCCCTCCCCCCCCCTTTGCAGCCTCCTACAGAGACAGTGTGAGGGGAGGGGGCGACAGGAAGGAACCGGTGCTGGGGGGAGCTGGCATAAAAGCTGGTTCTTCTTCGAGTGGTTGCTCATGTCCATTCGAAGTAGGTGTGCACGCCGCGTGCACCACGTCTTCCGGAGCGTTTTCCCTAGCAGTACCCGTAGCGCCGGCGGGGCGCCCCCTGGAGTGGCGCCGCCATGGCGGGGCATAAGTACCCCTGCCGGCGCTGCCCCATCTCAGTTCCTTCTTACCGCCGTGTCGGTCGTTGGAGCATCTCTCTCTCTCTGTCTGTTAGGATTAGATAGTTAATGGTTCCCGTTTCTCACATTGTAAATAGTTTGTGTAGTTAGATAGTTAGGTTTTTTGGTTTTGCCCCTTCCCCCTTCGGGGGTAAGGAATGCCAAGACCGCAAGGCTTCAAGGCGTGCGCTGACTGCAGGAAGTTTGTGCCCAGGGGCAACCCACACGACAGCTGCCTTAAGTGTCTGGGTGGGGCCCATCTGGCAATTGCCTGCAAAATCTGCAAGTCTTTCAAGCCCTGTACGAGGAAAGAAAGAGTTTCCCGCTTGAAGCTTCTCCTGATGGAGACGGCGCTTCAACCGGTACCGCCGGACCAGCCTGCGGTGCACAGCGCACCGGCCTCCATGAACGAGGCCGCACACCGGCACCGGGCATCGACGTCAAGATCCCGGCACCAGTCTCACTCTCCGCCATTTAAGAGGGTGAAGAAGTCCCAGGGCAGGTCTCCGTCTAAAAAGCCAACGTCGGCTGGACACCGCACCGGCAGTTCACCGGTGCGTGTTTCCCCCCCGGTGCACCGTCAGCACCGAGGGGGCCTGGTGAGCCCTGGTCACCTGCCCTCTCATCGTCCATCTACGCCGGACACTTTTGAAGCAGCGCAGGACCTAATCAGTCTTACGACCTCCCCGCCGTCGTCGGTCGACTCGGACGGGTCGAGGTCGCCCCCGTTGGAGGCTCGGAGGGCATTGCCGTCGCCCATGCATGGCCCGGATTGGCATGCTATGGTGGCTTATGCGTCGGGACCACCCCTGGTGGGGTCGGCTCCCGCTGCTACTACGGCACCCTTTACGGTGCCGAGCCATCAGTCTCAGGGAGCTTCCAGCCATGGCAGATCGCTGCTCTCCACTTTGCCAGGGCCCCGCTTGGCCATACCGGTGCCGTACCCCCATGGCCATGTGGCCTCACAGGAGTCGGTGTCCGTCTCCGTGCCGTCATCGGCACCGGCATTGACCCAGTGGTCTACCCCGGCACCGGGCCTGGGCACCCCGGTACCGTTTCAGTCGGCAACTCAGTCGGCATCGAGCCTGAGCACCTTGGTGCCGCAGCTGCTGGCCACACTATCGGCACCAGGCCTGGGCACCCCGGTGCCACAGCTCCAGTCGACGCAATCGGTACCGGGCATGGGCACCCCGGTACCGCAGCTTCACACATCGCACTCGGCACCGGGCCTAGGCACCCTGGTGCCACAACTCCAGGCATCGCAACCGACACTGAGCCTGAGCACCTCGGTGCCACAGCAACTGGCGATGCAGCCGGCACCGGGCCTAGGCACCCCGGTGCCGCAACTTCACGCAACACAGTCGGCACCGGGCCTGGGTACCCCGGTGCCGCAAACATAGCAACCGGCACCAAGCCTGAGCACCTCGGTGCCGCAGATGGTGGCGTCGCAACCGGCACCGGGCCTGGGCACCTCGGTGCCACAGTTGACTGCTTCGCCCTCGGCAGAGTTCGCCGCACCGGGCATGGGTCCCCCGGTGCCGCAGACGGCACATCCTCGCCGTGCACATGCGGGCAAACCTGAGTTGATGGCCAAGTTTGCACCATACTCCTTGTCAGCTCCGCCTTGGCCGGAGTCCGATTACTCTTCAGACTCGGACGCGGTGTCGGTTTGGTCAGGGTCTTCAGGAGCATCCTCGACCCACAGGTCCAGATCCAGACACTGGAGGGACCACAACCAGCAGATGTGGCCCCCTCATCCGCAGTGGCCTTTTTGGACTCCCAGGGCCTATCAGCAGTGGCAGGGCCAACCGCCACCATCTATGGGGTCGGAGGCTTCAGGGCACCATTCCCGTCCGTCTGCATCCCTGTCTAGGGCGCCTCCCTCCCCCCTTAGAGTGCCGCAACAAGATCCTGCGGCACCGCAACCACCGGTACTGGAGACAGGCCCTCCGGAGGCTCAGACCGTCCAACCGGCCCCAAAGTTGGTCACGACCGCTCCCGTGTTGATTCAGGAGTCGTTGTCGTCGTCCTCCCCCGATGAGGCACTGGCGGACCCAGAGCCTGGGCTACCATCAATGGATACCAGAGCACATCAGGACCTCCTGCAGCACATGGCTTCCAACCTGGCTGTTCCGGTTGAGCCCATAATTGAGGATACCGATCCAATGGTAGACATCCTCACTGAGGACACCCCTACGCGTTTCGCTCTACCGCTCAATAAAACCGTTTCAAAGATTACTAATGCCCTGTGGCAAACGCCAGCAACCCTGATCCCTACCCTAAAAGGGGTAGAGAGGCATTATTTCGTCCCGCAGTTGGGTCACGAATTCCTTTACTCCCAGCCCATCCCGGGATCATTGGTCGTACAGGCCATAGCCCAAAAAGAAAGGCTTCCCCAGCCCGGGCCTTCTCCAAAGGCAAGGGAGCCAAAGAAGCTGGACTTGTTGGGCCATAAGGTCTACGCTACGGGTGCTCTACAGCTCCGTATCGCTAACCAGCAGGCGATGCTGAGCAGGTATGCTTTTAACACCTGGCAGGCGGTCGAAAAATTTAGAGACCGACTCCCGATGGAGGACCGCCAGGAGTTTGCGGCTATGGCTTCCGAGGGTAAAGTCATTACACGAACTGCCCTCCAAGTGTCATTGGACACTGTGGACTTGGCAGCCCGCACCATGGCGACTGGCGTCGTTATGCGCCGCGGGGCGTGGCTCCACATCTCGGGGATTCCCTCGGACTTGCAGCATACCATCCAGGACTTGCCTTTTGAAGGGAAGGCCTTGTTCTCGGAGCACACCGATTCCAGGCTCTATACCCTAAAGGACACTAGGTCAACTTTGAAGTCCTTAGGCATACATACGCCGGACACGCAGCGGCGACAACTGCCGTATAGGCAGCAGGGTAGAGCGCAACCCCAGGTCCCCCATGGGGATTTCTGGAGGCGCCGCTCCCGGGCCTCCGGTGGAGGTTCTGGGGTGGCTGCGCACCCTCAGGGAACTAGGGGTCGACGTCGTCTCCCCAGGTCAGATCCCCAGCGGGCAGGTCCCCACGGCCCTTCCAATCAGGGCAAGCCCCAGTTTTGACATGGTATTCGAGAGTCCTGTACCAGTCTGCCACCCTGGCCCCCCGATTGGGGCCTGGATATCCCGTTTTGCCCAGGCATGGGCCCTGATAACATCAGATGTCTGGGTCCTGGACATTGTACATACGGGCTATTCTATCCCATTCCTGGGCCCACCGCCTTCAAAACCCCCTACCTTGTCCCTAGTAAGGGACACCCCTCATGAAAACATCCTGTTTCAGGAAGTGGTGGTGCTCCTCGAAAAAGGAGCAATAGAAAGGGTCCCCCCGCATCTGCGGGGCAAGGGGTTTTACTCCCGTTATTTTGTTGTTCCAAAACCAAAAGGGGGAGTTCGTCCTATCCTGGACCTTCGATACTTAAACAAGGCGGTTGTAAAACACAAGTTCAGAATGGTGACGTTGGCCTCGGTCATCCCAGTGCTACAACTGGGCGACTGGTACGCGACTCTCGATCTAAAGGACGCCTACTTCCATGTGGCTATCAGGCCCAGTCACAGGAGGTTCCTCCGCTTTATAGTGGGCCATTACCATTTTCAGTTTACGGTACTCCCCTTTGGGTTATGTACTGCACCAAGGGTATTCACAAAATGTATGGCTGTGGTTGCCGCCTTTCTGCGCAATCGAGAGATACACGTGTTCCCGTACCTCGACGATTGGCTAATCCGAGGTCGCTCGTACGAGCAGGTAGAAGCTCACGTATCACTCATAAGAGCTCTCTTCCTAAGGTTAGGGCTCATGACAAATGTCGAGAAGTCATCCCTGACCCCATCCCAGAGCACAGAGTTTGTGGGAGCCCTCCTCGATGCGAAGGTGGCAAGAGCGTTCCTGCCCCACAGCAGGTTCCTCTCCATAGTGGAGCTGATCTCAGGGCTAATTCGGTCCCCCATCACGACACCTCAGGTCTGCTGCAGGCTCCTGGGCCATATGGCGGCATGCACTTACACGGTGCGACATGCCAGGATGAGGATGAGACCTCTGCAGGCGTGGTTGGCGAAGGTCTTCTGCCAGTCCAAGGGTCTATTGGACTCCATAGTCACAGTGCCCCCGGACATTCTGGACTCCCTACTCTGGTGGACCCAGGAATCCGTGGTGCGCAGCGGGGTTCCCTTCAATGCCCCTCCCCCCTCGCTGATGCTGGTCACCGATGCGTCCGACCTGGGATGGGGTGCACACCTTGGGTGCCACAGAACTCAGGGCCTCTGGTCCCTTTCCGAACGGTCTCTGCACATCAACGTCCGGGAACTGCGGGCGGTGAGGAGGGCCTGCAAAACATTCCTGCCGAGGCTCTCCCACCGCTCCATCCTGGTGCGTATGGACAACACTGCAGCGGTTTTTTACCTCAACAAGCAGGGTGGGGCGCGTTCGCCACCCCTATGCAAGGAGGACTTGTGTCTCTGGCACCTGTGTGTCACGCACAATATCACACCTCAGGCAGAGTACCTCCCCGGGTGCAAAAACCTACTTGCAGATACACTGAGCAGATCCTTTGGAGCCCACGAGTGGTCGCTCAAGGACTCTGTCCTCAGTCAGGTTTTCTGCAGGTGGGGCTATCCCCACCTAGACCTGTTTGCTTCGGCACGCAATGCCAAGTGCAGGAACTACTGTTCCCTGCTGGGGCTGGGGAAATTTTCCAAGGGAGACGCCCTAACGACCACGTGGCTAAAGGGCGTTCTCTATGCTTTTCCCCCATTTCCACTAATTTCCAGGGTATTGACCAGAGCGAGAACTTTCAGGTCCTCGATCATCCTCATAGCCCCCAGGTGGCCCAGACAGTTCTGGTTCCCTCTCCTGGTGGACATGCTGACCCAAGACGCTATAGCACTCCCTCCAGTTCGGGATCTGCTAACCCTACCTTGGGACGGGGGGAGATCTCTGGTCTCTTCACCTAACGGCCTGGTTTATCCGTGGTTGAACCAACCAGAAAGGGAATGTTCCCGACAAGTACACATGGTGCTCCTTAGCAGCAGGAAGCCCTCTACTAGACGGTCGTACGCTGCCAAGTGGCGGCGCTTCTCGTCTTGGGCGTCCCGGAGAGGAGTACAACCGTCTTCGGCCCCTATTCCAACTATTCTCGACTATCTCTTTCAACTCCGTTCTAGTGGCCTGTCCTTCTCTTCTATTAAAGTCCATGTGGCATCTCTCTCCGCCTTCCATGTTGGTACGGCAGGAGCCTCTCTTTTTTCTAACCAGGTAGTTAAAAGGTTTCTTACTGGTTTGGAGAAATTGTACCCCTTGATGAGGGCTCCATACCCTGCCTGGAACCTCAACCTGGTCCTTCACAGGCTTATGTCCCCTCCTTTTGAGCCATTGGCTACATGTTCGTTGAAGCACCTTTCATTTAAGGTTGCTTTCATAGCCATTATGTCTGCTAGAAGGGTATCAGAGCTAAGGGCGCTGACTATAGAACCGCCCTACCTCGTTTTTTCGCATAATAATGTAAGGCTACGGCCTCATCCGACCTTCCTCCCGAAAGTGGTTTCTACTTTTCACCTGTCTCAGGAGATTTATCTACCGGTGTTTTTCCCTAAACCAGGAGCGTGTTCTACACTCCCTAGACGCCAAGGGAGCGCTGGCATTCTATGTTGACCGAACCAAGCCCTTCCGTAAATCCCAACAATTGTTCGTTGCGTTTGGGGATAGGAGGAAAGGTTCACCTATTTCTACGCAAAGGTTATCAAGATGGGTGGTGCAATGTATAGCAGAGTGTTATCAACTGGCTGGGAAAACCCCACCCTGGGTGAAGGCACACTCTACCAGGGCGCAGGTGTCCTCGGTAGCCTTTGGTGCCCAGGTACCTATCACAGAAATTTGCAGGGCAGCCACCTGGTCTTCCCTTCACACGTTTGCAACACACTATGCGCTACCTCAACAGGCCAGGGAGGATGCAAGGGTGGGCTCTGCAGTCCTCGAATCTGTGATGTAAATATATGTATCCGGTTGTCTTTGTTCTGGGTTGGTGACTTGTCACTGTGTAATTGTTCAATAAATCGGTTATTGTTCACCTTCCTTTATGACTCTGGTGCTATGACTGTTCCGACCCCTCCTCCATGGGGTTAGCTTGGTAGTCACCTACTTTGAATGGACATGAGCAACCACTCGAGGAAGAAAAGAACGGTTACTTACCTGTAACTGTTGTTCTTCTTCGGGTAGTCCCCGTGGGTGCTCCATGTCTGGTGTCGAGCTGGTCCCGGTGCCGCAAATCGGAGCTTTCCACAGCTGTATTCAGCCGGACCGCGCGCACGAGCCGGTTTCGCGCCTTTCATCTGCCGCGTGCGGTCCGGCACCCGCCAGTTTCGTCTCATCCGCCTTGGGTCGCACATGGAGCTCCCCCTGTCTCCTCAGGCAGCTACCTGAGGGGAAGTTTAGAACCATTTAATTAGTATTTCTTTGCTTATCCCATTTCTTGTTTAGCCCTTAGTCGCGGGCTCTTCAAAAAAAAAAAAAATAGAGAGAACCTGAAACATCTAACAGACGGAGGGAAGACAGATGTTTCCTCTCAGTTTGAGTTTACGCTGTTTTGTTTCATTACTGTTGCGGTTTAACTTAGTAGTTTAAAAAAAAAAACGGCAGATTCAAGCGGCAGCACATAGGAGCCGCGAACGCACACTCCTCTGCGGTGCTAAATTGCCGGGCTCCCCTGGGTTTAAAAAATGTTCTACGTGCGGAGAGCCAATGCCGGTCTCTGACGGGCACTCTGCTTGTGTCCGCTGCCTGGGGGAGGCTCATATCCCCCAAAAGTGCACACACTGTGCCAGCCTGACGATGAGAGCCCGCAAGTAGCGGGAGCGACGTCTGAAAGAGGTCTTCTTTAATAAGGCTCTCATGCCTGCAAACGTAACAGGCTCGTCTGCCTAGGACCCCACACCAGAAAAGCGGAGAGCTCCTTCCCCAGCTGTGCTGTCCCCTGAAAGGAAGAGAGCTTCTCCTGCTCGTTCCCTGCCAATGGCTCCGCAATCGCGGGTCAGCGCAGGTGATAAGCCGGGCACCTCGGGCTCCAGATTGATCCGTGCACCTACTTCAAAAAAGCCAGCTGGCTCCTCCCAGTGCCGACAGCCCTCGGCACAGAAGCCTTCAGCAGAGCCTCTTAAAGGGCCAGTTGCAATGGCACCGAGGACTTCCGCATCTGCCTCGGGGATCCCTGCAGTCACTCCTCCTCACAAGGAGCTGTCCACAGCACCAGCACCGAAGGAGCATGCTGCTGCCCAGGTGCCTCCATTGCAGCCAGCAGATCACTCTGCATGCTCAGAGCAGCGTTCAGCAGCACCTATATCAAATATCCAGGAGGTCTCTCTTTCTCCCTCCCCGGTTTTTCCTCCTGAACCGTCCCCTCACCCTTCTACGTCCACATACCATAGAAGGGCTCAGAAGGAATACCATGGACGAAGCGTGTCATCTCGCCGTCATTATTATAGGGACCGCAGCTGCTCACTCCACAGATGCTCTAGATCTCGTTCGCGCTCACCGATCCGTTCACCGCGGGGTGCTTATTATGACAAGCATAGCAGCATTAGGTCTCCCAGGCGGCCATCACCTGCAGGCTCTGACCGACGTTATTTGCACTATCATGGACCTTACTACGCTGAGTCATCTCATCACAGGCACTCTCGATCTCACCACAGATCGCCTTGCTCCTGTCAGTCGTTCAGCCCACGCTCCGTACATTCCGAGCTTCGGAAGCAGTCTCCGCTCCGGGATACGCTACCTCCACGTTCTCCGCTCCCTAGATCTCAAATGTCAGACCTTGAGGAAGGGCAACTCTCAGAAACTGACCCAGACTTTTCTCCTGATGCCCGCTCATCTGTGCCGGCCAAGGATGAACCGGTAACTCCGGTGGAGACGACACCTCCTGACGACCTGAAGGAATTTCAAGATCTCTTTAAACGAGTCGCGCAATCTCAGGAAGTACAACTTATCAAGGACCAGGTGAAACAACATAAGCTGTTCAAGAACTTACACCCTAAACAGCAGCGAAGGATTGCCCTCCCAATAGATGATGCTATTTTGGAGGTAGCAGAGGAAATCTGGCAAACCCCAACATCAATACCGCCTACCAACAAAAAAGCAGATAAGTATTTTGTTCCATCCAAGGGTTTAGACTTCCTTTTCAATCACCCACAGCCTAATTCATTGATAGTGGACACGGTTCGCCACAAGAGTAAGATGCCCCACTTCAAGAACGCCCTACCGGATAGGGATACTAAGAAATTAGACCTTTTTGGGCGTAAGGTTTATTCTTCCTCAACCTTGCTCCTCCGAATTGCCAATTATGCTGCCCTGTTGTCAAATCATAATTTTGACAATTATTCCAAGCTTCTGGAACTTATGCAGCACCTTCCCGAGAACAAGAGACCTCTTCTTAGGGCAGTCGTCCAAGAGGGGTTCACGGCATGCAGAACATTGCTTCAAATCACCGCTGATGTCGCGGATACAGCCGCACGGGCCATGGCAACAGGTATTGCGATGTGTAGAGCCTCTTGGCTACTGTCGGCAGGAGCCCCTAAGGAGTTGCAGTCTAAAGTGGAAGATTTGCCCTTTGACCGCCAAAAGCTGTTTGCCTCCACTACAGATGACATTCTTCATTCTGGAAAGGACTCTCGTACTACCCTCCGAACTCTAGGGATGTACACGCTGCCTTTCAAATGCAGGCGGTATTACCGCTTTCAGAGGAGATATGATTATTCATCCTACAAGCAGCAACAGCAATACGGACCTGACCAATCTAGGTTTAGGCAGCGTCCTCAACGCAAACGCCAGCAACAGAATCGCCCATCAGCTCGCCCTGTTCAGAAACAGCAGGTTTGACTTCTGTGTGAAGGACTCAAACACGTCTTCAGTGGTCAACACACAAAAGCCTGCCGACGGCCTCTTCTATCACCGGCTGAGGCCATATTTTCACCAATGGGCCACCATTACTTCGGACCGATGGGTCCTAGAGGTCATATCATCAGGCCTAACGATCCCCTTCACCTCAGTTCCTCCCACTACCCCTCCCACCCCGTCTCTGCTCAGGGACCCATCTCACGGGGCCGCTCTTCAAGGAGAAGTTCTTCACCTCCTAGAGATCGGAGCCATAGAACGAGTACCTGCAGAGTTCCGGGGGAAAGGTTTCTACTCCAGGTATTTCCTAGTTCCCAAGAAGTCCGGGGGTGGAGACCTATCCTCGATCTGAGAGGCCTAAATCGTTTCATACGGAAGCAGCGCTTCAAAATGACCACGCTGGCCAAGATCATACCAGCACTAAACAGAGGAGACTGGTTCACAGTCCTAGATTTACAAGACGCATATTTTCATGTGACAATACACATAGCTCACAGACGATTTCTGCGATTCGTAGTGGGGGACGACCACTTTCAGTACAGGGTACTTCCGTTTGGTCTTGTCTCAGCCCCAAGAGTATTCTCCAAAACGCTGGCGGTAGTGGTTGCTCATCTGCGCAGAACAGGGGTCTGAATTTTCCCCTATCTCGACGACTGCCTCATCAAGGGCCGCACTCAGTCGGAGACTCATCACAAGGTAGCTGCAACTCTACATCTGTTCGGCTCCTTCGGCTTCATTGTGTGAAAGTAGAAAGAATTATAATGTAAGAGAAAGATGAATTGTGCTGTAATAATTGAATAAGTTGAAAGGAATACTGTTTGTCTCTGAACAGGAAGAAGAAAAATATGTTAATGTTGTTTGTAGGTATGCAGATCAATGTGCTAGCCAGAGTTAATAGGAAAAGGAACATTAGGTGTTAGGGAGAAAGCAATTGAGAACCAAGTGGATATGGACAGGAGATTGCTGTGTGCTTGATGTGGAAATGAAGATACTTGACTAAGTCTCACACTAATCACGTGAAGTTTTGCCCCTCCTTTTGATCCTGTTAACTTGACTTTTTTTGACTGTATAAATCAAGGGGTTTGAACCTTGTATGGTGCTCACATTTTCTGGATGCATTTTAGCAGAGCTTTGCTGAATAAACAGAGCGGTCTGACAAATCTGTGAGTCCTGTCTGACTTTGACAATTGTAAACATTCAAAAATCACGTCCGCAACCCCCACAAACCCTAACCTTCATAGGAGCACGGCTCGACTCCCGGTCAGAGAGAGTTCACCTGCCAGCCAAGCGCTTTCAAATCATACAAGACTTGGTAAGAACGGTCTTGCAGTCTCTGATGCTCCCAGTGCGTGAATGCCTACAGCTCTTGGGTCATATGGCGGCGACTACAATCATTGTGCGCCACGCAAGGTTACATCTGCAGTGCCTGCAACACTGGTTGAGCACAGTATACAATCCTGCCAAGCACAGCATCAGCAAAACCGTAGCGCTACCCGTACATGTCAAGGACTCCCTGCATTGGTGGACCAACCCCAACAACATGCTGTCAGGAGTCCGCTTCTGTACACCACAGCCGTCAAGGGACATTACCACAGACACTTCTCTCATCGGCTGGGGTGCCCACATGGGCGTAGAAACAGTCCAAGGCTGTTGGTCCACGACGGAGATGATGCTCCATATCAACCTTCTCGAACTCCGAGCGGTGTTTCAGGCCTGCAGACACTTCAAGTTGCATATAAGGGGCACTGTCACCAGGATTCTCACCGACCACATCGTGGCGATGTATTATGTGAACAGGCAGGGAGGCACCTGCTCTCGCTCCCTTTGCGCAGAAGCGATCCGCCTTTGGATGTGGTGCATTCGAAATGACATTTTTATAGTCGCATCATACTTACCCGGTGTGAACAATACCATTGCGGATGCGCTGAGCAGACATTTTCATCAGGACCACGAGTGGGTAATTCGCACAGACATCCTCTTACCTCTCTTCCATCGGTGGGGTCGTCCGGCGATAGATCTGTTCGCCACACGTACCAATGCGAAATGCAGAGCTTACTGCTCCAGAGCAGGAGTGGGCAGTAACTCCCTGGGAGATGCATTTTTCCTCCACTGGGGGACATCACTTCTGTATGCATTTCCCCCTGTTGTGCTCATTCCCAGAGTACTCGAGAAGATCGTGATGGACAAGGCACGAGTGATACTCATAGCCCCAGCGTGGCCCAGACAGCCATGGTACTCAACTCTCCTACAGTTTTCTGTCCGAGCACCGTACCGATTTCCTTACCTGCCAGACTTGCTGACACAACAGAAAGGCTCCCTTATTCATCTGAAGCTGGACACTCTGCACCTAACAGCGTGGATGATAGATGGTTCAGCACATCTGAGAATCTTTGCTCAGACCAGGTGAAGCGCGTCCTGCTACACAGCAGAAAGGACTCCACCAGAAAAACCTACCAGTCCAAGTGCTCCAGATTTGCTCGTGGTGCGCTCCTAAGCACCTAGATCCTGTTATTTCACCACTACATATTTTACTGGACTATGTACTCCATCTACAGGCGACTGGACTCTCCATGTCATCACTTAAAGTCCATGTGGTAGCGATTACTGCTTTTCACTACCCCATCGAAGGCTGGTCGGTTATCTCCCATCCCATGATGACTAGATTTCTTAAAGGCCTGGCTAACCTTAACCCACCATGTAGGCCTCCGCCACCTACATGGAGTCTTGACCTGGTTCTCAATGTCCTAACTAGGCCACCGTTTGAACCACTGGCTACGGTGCCTATGCCAATGCTTACAATGAAAGTAATCTTCCTCCTTGCGGTAACATTGGCACGTAGGGTGAGCGAGTTAGCTGCATTGATGTCTACGCCCCCCTATACAGTCTTTAATAAGGAATCCGTAATATTAAGATCCCATCCAGCCTTTCTGCCTAAAGTCTGCACAGAATTTCATATAAATGAGCCAATCGTTTTATCATGTTTCTATCCAAAACTTCATGCTTCGCACCGTGATGCTCTCCTACATACTCTGGATGTCCGTCGAGCCTTGGCATTCTATATAGATAGAACCCGCACTCTTCGCAAGACGGATCGCCTCATTGTTTCCACATCAGGGCCTTCCAAGGGTCAGCCCCTATCGGCCAAACGTATTTCCAAACTCGTTGTCTCTTGTATCACGACTTGTTATACTATTCGTAAAAAGCCGCTCTTATCGCACCCTAGGGCTCATTCGACACGAGCAGTTGCTGCGTCAGTGGCCGTCGTGAAAGGAGTCCCTTTACGTGACATTTTCCGGGCGGCGACCTGGTCTTCTAGCACCACCTTTTCAAAGCATTACGCAATCGTGCAGCATCTCGCCTCCGATTCGGCGGTAGCTCTAGCAGTACTGCCTGGTCATCAGAATCGTGATTCCGAAGCCCATGTCTAATTGGGATTACTGCTTCGGAGTCACCAGACGTGGAGCACCCACGGGGACTACCCGAAGAAGAAGAAGTTACTCACCTTCGTGCAGTAACGATGGTTCTTCGAGGTGTGTCCCCATGGGTGCTCCACGACCTGCCCTCCTCCCCGCTTCGGAATCTTGTCTTTTCTGTCTTGCAGATAGGCGGTGAGAGGAACTGGCGGGCGCCGGACTGCGCGCGGCAGATGAAAGGCACGAAACCGGCTCGTGCGCGCGGTCTGGCTGAATACAGCTCTGGAAAGCTCCGATTTGTGGCGCCGGGACCAGCCCGACACCAGACGTGGAGCACCCACGGGGACACACCTCGAAGAACCATCGTTACTGCACGAAGGTGAGTAACTTCTTCTTCTTCGAGATGTGTTGCTCAAGTCCATTCAACTCCCACCCTACCTCCCCTTCGTCGGAGTATCCAGCAAGAAGGAACTGAGGTGGAGCAGCGCCGGCAGGGGTAGTTATGCCCCGCCATGGCGGCGCCACTCCAGAGGGCGCCCCGCCAGCGCTACGGGTACCGCTAGGGAAAACGCTCCGGAAGATGTGGTGCACACGGCGTGCACACCTACTTCGAATGGTCATGAGCAACACATCTCAAAGAACAACAGTTACAGGTAAGTAACCGTTCTTTTCCCCCCAGCACTGGCTCCGTGGTGCTGCTTCCCCACCCCATCCCGCTGCTGCTTCTATCTATCAGGCTCAGGTTTCCCTCGGGGTTCCTCTTACTGATAGAGAAGCAGTGGCTTGGGGTGGCAGGAGGCTCCATGGGGGTGGGAATACACTCACTGCTGGCCCACCTCCGGGGACCTGTTCTCCCTCTAAACTGCACAGCAGCACAGCTTCACAGGTGATTAATCAGCCCCTCCCAGTCAGAAGCTTAGGGCTCTGTGCATAGAGCTGACTGACCAGGCTGGGATGATTAATCACCTGTGAAGTTGGGAATTTCTTATATGCAAAATTCTTGTTTTAAAATGCTGGCATCAATGGCCGATTTAGCATTAGTGGGGTCCTTTTTGCCCCCCCCCCTCGCCCCAGGGACCCAGCCAAGAAAAAGAACATTCTCTTCCTGCCCCTCCCTTTTTTCATTCTTTTTTTCTTCATCCGCCTTCTAGATTGTAAGTAATAAAAAGTAAATGAAAAAAGTGAGGTGCCTTGATTGTTTTTGTAGTATAGCTTTTTTTTCCACAGACCACTTGAAAATTGCTGAGGGTCTCAGTGGATCACTTAAAGATCTTTCCAAAAATAGTTTGTACCATTAGCTAACTATTGTAAAGTGCTTTGGATAAGGGTGCTTTATTAAAAACAACAACACCATAATCTTCATGGCTGTGGAGGACAGTGGCCCTGTGCTAGCTTACCCAAAGATGTGGGCTGAGATCCACATGTGCTCTACCTACAGGTGAGGGGGCACAGTTCCACTGGCCACCTGAGCGCCTCAGGCTCTTCATCCCCTGGCCCCTCTCCTCCTCACTCATGGGCAACTGCTACTTACCATGTTGCGGCTAGTTTCACGAACTGGCTGGAAGGATTCCGAGCTGTAATGGGTAGCTGCTCAGCTGGCGGCCGGAGAGAAGAGGTGTTTTCCAGCTTCAAAGCGCTGCTTTTCTTTGGCTGGCTGTGCGGCTTCCCCATGCTTCTTTGAAGCCTTCCAGCCTGTGCTCACACAGTTTGCCACCTTCTGCCGGCTCTCCTGTAGGTGATCCTCTCTGCTTTTCTGCTCCCTCTCCCCTTCCTTCCAGCTCTCTCTACAGAGGGACTTCTCCCCCACCCCTCAGAGCATCCGCCCCCTGGGTGAGAGGAGGTGCCAGACCCAGTGCTGGACTGCTCGGTCCTGGAGGCCCCATGTCATTGAGGGGGCCCCGTGCCAGGGCACCATGTGTTTCATTGTAAATCTGCCTCTGGCTAGCTTGATTTCTGTTTGTAAGGTCTTTATTGACCATTAATTTTTGAGTGGTAGAGTAGTACTTAGCAACTGAACCTTCACAGTTATTTATTCATTATTCCCAGTTATACTGAATCACTTTTTATTTTGTTACTACATAATTGCTTTTAAGAATTTGACATGTTGACAAAGGCCACTGAAAATCCTATAAGGAGTAACTATATAAATCTGCTGGCAAATTTCCTTTATTGTTTAGAACCTCCAGGGTTATAACAGAAATAGCACTGGAGCATCAAGGACTTTGTTATTACTATTTTAATGCTCAGGCATAGCCTTTTGAAATTAAGGTATTTACCTTCTTTGTCGTCAGAGATAGTTACAGTGTGAATCAGCTTTGTTAGTTCAGACCTTGGGTATGTCTAAACTACACCCCTCTTTTGAAAGAGGGATGTAAATTAGACAGATCAAAATTGCAAATGAAGCCGGGATTTGAATTTCCTGTGCTTCATTTGCATAATGGCTGCCACGCGGTCTTTCGAAAAAGGGCTTTTCGAAAGTAAAACCACCATCTAGATGGAGTTCTTTCGAGGAAAAAAAAAACCTTTTTCAAAAGATCCTGTACTCCTTAAAAAAATGAGGCTGCCATTATGCAAATGAAGCGCAGGAAATTCAAATCCTGGCTTTATTTGCAATTTCGATCAGTCTAATTTGCATCCCTCTTTCGAAAGAGGGGTGTAGTTTAGACAAACCCCTTGTCCCATTACAAAGTAATGCTTTTCTAAAAACATGTATAATGAATGCAGAGTGAATGATTAGCAGTCAAAAGACGATTTTCAGCAGCATTATATGAGGGCAGAATGCCACATCATCTGACGCTGGAAAACACTGCCTAATGTGATATATCTTTTAGAAATAGCAAAATGTTGACAAAGGCAAGATTTTCAGACAGGTTTCTATATTTCTCCATTTGTTGTTATTCCTTAGTTACCTTTTTCTGGTAGCAGATTTCTACCCAGAGGATAGTTAAATAACCCCAACAGTAACATAATTGGGTCTCCTTGAATTTTTCAATAGTGAGATATTTGGAGAACATACCTACCCTCTCTGCTTTATGTGCTTATTGTTTAGTCAAGGTTTTAATTCTGAACTGCATATGCAGTAATAGTGACAAAATACCCTGAAAGTACGTAGCACAAAAATGTTTGTGAACTACAGAAAAAGTCAATTTCTCATCACATATTATGAACCTTTATTCAACCACAGCAAGGAATCAAGGGAAGTCAAAGGAAAAATTTTCTTCCTTTGACTTCTTGCTGTGTACACAGCACCAAAAGCCGAATTAAGCTATTTCGATTTAAGCTACGCAATTGACATAGCTGAAGTTGCGTATCTTAATTCAACTTTAGCCCTGCTGTATAAACATACCCTGTGTGACCTTGGGGAAATAATTTAGAGAGGAATTATTAGAAGTGTAAAATCTGAAATTCTGCTAACAGTAACTAATAATGTACGTAACTAATTAAAGAGACAAGCAAAAGCATCCACCATTGCCATTTAAGACTTTAGAATAAGAAGACAGTAAAGAGAAACACATAAATAAGAAATATTATTTGAATTAATTTTTTTAATTTTAAAGATAATTATTTAAATTAAATGTTTTACAATTATGCATCCTGCACTTGTATCTTATTGGGACAATTCACCAGCAATTCACCTGAGAAATTGATGTGTAGGGTTAGATTATGTCCAGGTTGACTGAGGATCCCTTAACTGAAATTTTTGAAAGCTCCCTTCCATATTGCAATGCTGAGAACCCACAGTAAATCTCTCTCCTGTGTGGGGTCTCACTCCCAGTGCTTTCTAGTTTAACAGTGCTAAGGCTGCAGAACATTCCATGGGGAGTTGTTTCTCCTTTAATCACCTAGGCTTGGCATCTCCTTGTTTAATTGTGCCACTTGCTCAACTAACTGTTAAGTACCAGAACAACCTTTGTGTACCCTTGGGCTTTCTTAAAATGCTGTTTGAATGCCCCCGTTGAATTGGAACATGTATCACAGTGCAGAATTTGGCCTTAAGACAGAAGCCTGAAAGAAATATATTCTGTCTAGATATTTGCGAAAGAAAAATTATTTTCAATTGTGTTCATAAATGTTAGTTACTTTCAGTGAATTATGTATTGACAGATTCCCCAATCATAATGCTTTGCAAATTAATAATGCTTTTCATTTGAGAATCTCAGATTTCTTTGGAAACCTTGAGACTCACAATTCCATACAGAGGGACATAATGGTTCTTCTTTGAGTGCTTGTTGATGTCAATTCCAATTCAGGTGTATGCACTCTGTGTGCACAAACATCGGGAACTTTTCCCCTAGTAGCTCCTGTGTAGTAATCTGTGGAGATTCCTAGAATGGCGCTGCTATATCAGCGCATATATACCACTACTGACCCTACCCTCCCTCAGTTTATTCTTACCGTCTGTGGCGTCTTAGTAAGTGACTAATCCCTAATGATAGCTCTCGTTTTCCTAGTCTCACTTTGTTTTCTCATGATAAACAAAGTCCCGACTCTCAGCACCGGCACAGCCATCATCAGCACTGCCATGGTCATCCCAGTCGTAATTGGAGTTGGATGCGGTGTCGGACAGGTCTCGATCAACCGGTTTTCACACAGCACAAGAGACCGGCCGGAACAGTGGCAGAAGCATTGGCCACCGCCAGCGCAATGGCCCTTTTGGACCTCCTGGGTGCACCATTAGTCTCAGGGCGCTTTTTGGTCATTGGTGTCCATGAGTTGTAGATCCCGTTTCCCTCAGGATAGGCGCAGCTCGAAGATGCTGTCCGTGGCGGAATCCCATCCACCTGGAGTGAACAGTCCACATCCTGGGGCTTGGGAACAGCCACCAGGGAAAGCCCATTGGGTGGGCCCCGAGGACAGAGCCAGTTACCTGTGGAGTACACTGCCCAGGTGCAGGCCTATTCATTGTCTTCCTCAGATGAAGTAGTGGTGGGCATCTCGATGTCAGGGCCCCTGCCTGTGGACCACAGAGCATATTAAGAGTTGCTGCACAGGGTGGTGCTGAATTGTGTCTAACACAGACTCCATCTTGAAGACCAGTACCTCCGTGGCCTGTAGAACGCGTTGACAGATGCCCATAGCAGGACATTTATGGTCCATGAGTGGTTGGTGAGGGAAGATGTGATAAGATCAATCTTCTGCAGGTCGGGGACTCCCCAGTTTTTGCTCTCTCCTCCCCAAAAACAAAAAAGTCCCTGGTTTTGCCCCTCCCCCCCCAGAAAACAAAAAAAAATGCCTAGCCTTTTGTTCATTCCAGAATCACTATCAGGGTTCCACAGGAGATCACAGCTAGAGGAGTCTCTGCATCTTGGGGTCTTCAAAGTATTTGAAGGCTTCAATATCTGAGATATAGGTGAGAGGATTATTCTGGGAGGGGTGGGTGAGATTCTGTGGCCTGCACTGTGCAGGGGGTCAGACTAGATGATCATAATGGTCCCTTCTGACCTTAAAGTCTATGAGGAGATGTGTTCGTTCTCCCCTGGAGGACGGCACCTCTCCTATACGCTTTCCCCCCAATTTTCCCCTGGTACATTGGATCCTACTGAAAGCTTGGAGGAACAGGGCCCATCTAATCATGTTGGCACCAGCGTGGCTGTGTCAGCATTTGTTCTCCACCCTGATCAGCCTGTTGGTGGAAACCCCAATAGTCCTTCTCCTGTGCTCAGACCTTCTTACATAGCATTTGGGGATGCCTCAGGCACCCAGTTCTGTGCTCCTTCCATCTAACAGCTTGGAAGCTGGACAGTTCAATTTGTTAGAGCTTCAGTGCTCAGCCGAGATACAGGAGGTTCTATTGGGCAGCAGAAAGCCCTTTACCAGAGTGGCATAATTGGCAAAATGGAAAAGGTTTTCTAACTGGTGTGAGGAGTGGGATGTGTCCCTGAGACAGGCACCTATCGGAGTACCAGTTGCACCTGCAATCTCAGGGGCTGGTGCCCTCCTCAGTCAGGATGTACTTGGTGGCGTTGTCTGCTTTCCAACCAGGTTGTTCCCAGCATTTCCTGTTTGGCTACCCCATGGTGATGTGATTCAGGAAGGAGTCGGACAGGATGCACCCGTATTGTTGTCCACCTATACCCGCTTGGGACATGAAACTGGTGCTCAGTAATCTTTTGGGTCCACCCTTTGAACTGATGGCTCAGTGTTCTTTGCTACATGTGTCTATAAAGGTAGCTTTCCTGGTAGCGGTCACGTCAGGGTTAGGTCATGTCTAAGTTAAGGGCCCTATTCTCAGATCCACTGTACACGGTCTTCCACAAGGACAAAGTGCAGCTTAGGCTGCACCCAGCTTTCCTGCCAAAAGTGGTATCCGATTTCCACCTGTCACAAGAGCTCTTCCTTTTGGTTTTGTATCCTAAGCCTTATACTAGTGATAGAGCGTATTTCATACACTAGATGTAAGGAGGGCCTTAGTTTTCTACATAGACTGCACTAGGCCCTTTAGACAGTCCGCACAGCTGTTTATGGCTATAGCAGAACAGTTAAGGGGAGATCTGTGTCCGCACAGTACTATGACCTAGCTGGGGTCCCTCCCCCACCAGTTATATGCCACTTAACCAGGGTCCGGGCTTTGTCTGCAGCCTTTGTGGCACATGTCCACTTGCAGGAAAACTGCAGGGCAGCTACAAAGTTGTCTTCAGTTCACATGTTTACGGTCCATTACACAATTGATAAGTCCTCCAGGGAGGGCACAGCAGTTGGCAGAGCAGTCCTGCAGTCTGTGATTCCGAACTCCAACCCCACCTCCTTGGGACAGCAGCTTGGGAGTCACCTGAATTGGAATCAACATGAACAAGCACTCGAAAAAGAAAAGACAGTTACCTGTTCTCGTAACTAGTGTTCTTGGAGATGTGTTGTTCACGTCCAATATCCACCTGCCTTCCCGTCTGTCGGAGTAACCAGCAAGAAGGAACCAAGGGAGGATAGGGTCAGCAGTGGTTTATATGCACTGATATAGCAGCGCCACTGTAGGGATCTCCACAGCCAACCCTCTGCTAGAGAGAAAGTTTCCGATGTTCGTGCATTTGGCGCACATACACCTGAATTGGAATAGACTTGCACAACACATCTCAAAGATCATTAGTTATGAGAACAAGTAACTCTCTTTTATAGACAGGACCTACCTACTGTCATAGATTGAGTTAATGACAGAAGTAAAAACTCAATAATCCTTCTTTGTTGTCATTTTGGCCCTCACTCCCTTTCCCAATTCAGCTTCCTTATCATACTAGAAACTCTCTCATAATGACAATAAAATGACTTCCTTACTTATAAAGGGTATGTAAAATGTGAATGAGTCTGTTCTGGTTATTAAGCTGTTCTTGGCTGCCTCTGTAAAGCTAGGAAACGTATTGTTTCTTTCTCAACTTCTCTTGCCTTTCAGTCCCTTCCTAATGAATAAATACACCATGCACCTAAATACTTTATAAGATGTGTGACAACCTAAGAGTCATTTTGTTTGTGTAGCTTATACCACAAATATTTATGTGCTAATTGAGGGAAAACCAGGAGGTAATGGAAAAGCCAGTTTCTACATTGGAAAATATAGGAGACTGTCATTCAAACTGACTGACATCAATGTTTGCAGTGTTTTTTTAGCCTTCTATTGTTTTTGTAGCTGTGATATTAGAAAGACAAGGTGGGTGTGGGAGTGTCTTCTGTTGCACCAACTTCTGTTGGTAAGAGCTAGGCTTTTGAGCTGTACAAACCTGTAGAAGAACTCTGTGCAGCTCAAAAGCTTCTCTTTAAGGGTACGTCTACACTACAACGTTAATTCGAACTAACTTAGTTCGAATTAGTTAATTCGAACTAAGCTAATTTGAACTAACTAAAAACTAGTTCGAATTAGCGTTTTGCTAATTCGAACTAGCAAGTCCACATTGAGTGGACCCTGAACAGGGCTTAAGGATGGCCGGAAGCAGTGCCGGCAGAGCATCAGAGGAGGACTTAGAGCGTGGAGATGCTGTCTCAGGCTAGCCGAGGGCTGCGCTTAAAGGGTCCCGACCCCCACCCCGGACACACAGTTCTAAGGGGTGCCCCGCTTGCAAAGCAGTCCTGGCTTGGATTGGCCGGAGTACCCACACTGGGCACATCACACCACTCGGCCATCAGCCTGGCTGCACTTGCTACAGGCTGCGATCTGGGGAGAGGGGGCAATTGGGGGGCTGCAGGAGAGCTTCCACCCCCAGAAGCCCACAGAGCCAGCCCAGTCCTCCCCATCGGGGGCTCATACCCCATTCCTCCCTCACCTCCTTCCACTTACCCTTCCCTAGCCCCCCTTCTTATTGATGTACAAAATAAAGATAACGTTTCTTCCAACATTGACTCTGTCTTTATTGAACAAAACTGGGGGAGACTGGGAAAAGGAGGTGGGGAGAGGGGAAGAGAAAGGCTGGGAGAGGGGAGGGCAACTAGCATGATCAGGGGTTGGGAACAGGTCCCAGATGAAGAGAGGCTACAGAGACTGGGACTGTTCAGGTTAGAAAAGAGGAGACGGAGCGGGGACAGGATAGAGGTCTCTAAAAGCAGGGGTTGGGTGGAGAGGGTGCATTCATAAAAGTTCTTCCTGAGTTCCCATAGAGAAGGACTAGAGGACACCAAAGGAAAGGAATGGGTAGCAGGCTTGAAACTAGTAAGAGAAAGTTGTTGTTCTTCCCAAAGCAAATAGTTAACCTGCGGAACTCCTTGCTGCAGGAGGCTGTGAAGGCTGGAACTAGAACAGAGTTTAAAGGGAAGTGAGATCAAGTCATGGAGGTTGGGTCCATGGAGTAGTCTTAGCCAGGGGGTAGGAGTGGTGTCCCTGCCCAAAGTTTGTGGAAGGCTGGAGAGGGATGGCACGAGACAAATGGCTTGGTCACTGTCTTCGGTCCATCCCCTCCAGGGTCCCTAGGGTTGGCCGCTATCGGCAGACAGGCTACTGGGCTAGATGGACCTTTGGTCTGACCCAAGACGGCCATTGTAAGCTCAGGGCTCAGGGTCGGGGGTCTCAGTGGACCCCCTTGATTTTCATGCACACCTGCTCCTGGGTGGCCAGGCTGGCAGCTCTCCTGCCCTAGACGGCCACTTTCCTGTGCCTAGTGCGGAGATCGTGGACGGGCGCCTCTTGCGGTCCAGGGCAAGCTCCCGGGAGCCGCCAGCCTGGTCCCGGGAAGAGGGGGTGGGCTGGGGGACATCGGGTGGGTGGCTCTGTGCCGTGCCAGGTGCAGGGTCTGCTGGCTGGGTGCTGGCAGGCTTGCACCTGGCACGGGCACCGTAGCCAGCAAGGTGCCCCTTTAAGGGCTCCGGGGCCGGGAGGGGGGCATAGAGTTTCCCTGGTGTTGGCCAGAGTGGCCACCAGGGAAACCTGGGGAGGGCTAGCCTCCCACTAGTTCGAATTAAGGGGCTACACACCCCTTAATTCGAACTAGTAAGTTCGAACTAGGCTTAATCCTCGTAAAATGAGGTTTTCCTAGTTCGAACTAAGCGCTCCGCTAGTTCGATTCAAATTCGAACTAGCGGAGCGCTAGTGTAGCGGCTATGAATGTTAGTTCGAACTAACGTCCGTTAGTTCGAACTAACATTGTAGTGTAGACATACCCTAAAGGACCTAGGTCCAGAAGTTCTCCTCCACCACTGTTGTTACAGTCCATTTGTTTATAGTCCAGGTGCTTTCATGTATCTTCTTGAGGTAGGGAGGCAATCTGTAAATCTGGCTGAAGGCCATTATAGTTTACTTCCCTTGCCTTCTATAGAATAGAATAGCCTTTGATTTCCTAAAACCTCTGTGGGAAAGTACAAATTTCAAGACCAGCTCTAGCATCAGGTGACAAGGAGACATGTCTTTGTAATAGGCCTCCAGGGAGATAGTTCTCCCCCATACAGTTATCTCTTGCTAATGGGCTTTTGGCTCTGTGAATGATTCTGTGAATGGGTTGTAAATTAGGCTTTTCTCTACATGTACACATTGACACTAAATCTGCAGTCAGTATTGTCAGTTTCAGATACAGGAATGGTATATACATACAAATAAAATATACAAACAGAGAGGATTAAAGCTTTACAGTGATAGGTCACATGCAGTAATTTGTGTAATGCATATTTGAGTTAAGCATATTCTTATTGCTAAGCATATTTCCATAAAGAATATGAAATAGACTGTCATACTGATTTCTATCTGTGGATATCCGCATCCATTGGTAGAAATGTTCTATCTGCTCAGGATGCTAAATATGAGCATTTGGAGATTCGTCTGGTGTTTGATTGCATTTGTAATCCTTGAGACAAGCTCCCATTGCCTGTCTGAGAAAGCTAGGAGCAATAGCAGCACTAGCTCTGCAGATTCTTTGGTAAAGGGAGAGCGGGAAGGCTTGGTTTTTTTCTTATCCTCCCAGATGTGCTTGCATAGCAACAGGACACAGTGCTGACAATTATTTCGGAATTGTTTGGCTCATTGCCTGGAGAAGAGTGGTGGTTTTTTTTGTTTTTTTTTTTGCTGTGCAAATGTTTTGGCTAATCACCCTGTAACAGGTGGCTTTGCTTCCCTTTTGTAATATTGCTTCAACTTACCTACAGCTATTAAATTGGCTTCCCTATTAGAATTTCAGATTGCTTCTTAGTTCTAAAACCTACCAAAGTTCTCACAGGCCATGCAACCTATGAGTGATATGAGTAGTACAGACATAGCTGGAGTAGAATGCCCTTGCCCCCTTAGTTTTAATCTCCTTTAACTCACATAGTGGGTGATCATAAGTGCTTCCTGAGTTGACAATAGAGTTGATACTTAAGGACGGATTAGCTACACTTGTTTTGACATGCGAGTTGGGTCTTTTAGCATGCATTTTTTAAGTTTCAGATATTTTGATGCCTAGGATGTAAGCCCATTCCATAACCCTAAATCCTTTTTGCTTTGCTTACCACACTGCTGTTCTGCAGATGGTGGTTTCTGAGAGAGAAATGTTTAGGAAAAATCTTCTGGTTTTTTTCAATAAGATTTGATAGTCTTCAAAAATATGCAAGGGAAGGAAACTCCAGGTGAGAGTCTCTCTGTCATGCCAATAGTTATACATTTATCTTCTAGTGTTCTATGATACAGTTAATAGTAGAGCTTTAGCATAAGTTTATCAAGAATAAAAATGAAAATTAGAACTAGATGCTAAAATTAGCCATTAATTATAATTTGTTAGTTGGAATTGAGTGATACAACGGTAATCTGGTACAAACCATTTACTTTCTGGTTTCTTCCAATTTTGATGGCATAGCAGGTTTCATAATGTGGGAGGGAAAATATTTCCATCTTCTACTGCAAACTTCAAAGCAAGAGTGTGATCTAAAGATGTTTGTTCCAAGTTCCTTGAGCAATAGATGGTAATTTTGTAATTTATTTGTCACTAAATACTTGTGAAAAACATTGCCTACCATCCCCAACATTGCCTACCATCCCCAAAAGCAATTCAATTTCCAGTTAATTAAATTTGTCTAGGACTTTAGTTCTGATATCACAATAATCAATATTTAATTTTTCAAATTTTTTCACTTTCAGGAAAATTATTACTGAATTTGATGCACTGAGAGTAGGGTTCCAAACCACCAATTGTGATAACTCATCCTCAACATAATGAGAGAGAAAAATTCTAGCTCCGCTTTCTTGGCTGATAGGGTACCCATGTACGTACCGAAGATGCTGGCTTTGCCCCTCCCTCTTCTCTGTAGATGATCTTCAGTTTGTATTGGATGATCCTGTATTTCTTTAAAACAGCTTGAAATTTAAACTCATAAAAATAATTGTAAGTTCATGCTCTTGGATTACAGCAAATTAGTACCTTTCTAATTTAGTGACAGTAAACATTATGTTCAGCTGATTACTTCCCACACTGCCCCATTAACTTTGTGTTTCCACAAAGACCAATATCACATTTATTTAAATGATTCAGATAATAAATGATCATTTTAGGATATCTTCTTGCCTTGTCCATAATTCCATATGAAGATAATTCATCAAAATACATTTCAAAAACAAATATCACTGTTAAGGTGATGCTAAATATTGTATAAAAGATTCTTCCAGTGAACTGTGGAACTGTGCATGATGGATAAATGTTTTTTTAAAACTACTAACTACTAACTGATTTAGGATCCTGTATCCTATTGAAAGTTCATGAAACTCAGGTTCTTCCTTGAATACTTAGAATCATAGAATCATAGAACCATAGAGCTGGAAGAGACCTCAGGAGGTCATCAAGTCCAGCACCCTGCTCTAGGCAGGACCAGTCCCAACTAAATCAACCCAGCCCGGGCTTTGTCAAGCCGAGACGTAAACATCTCTAGGGATGGAGACTCCACTACTTCCCTAGGTAACCCATTCCAGTGCTTCACTACCCTCCTAGTGAAATAGTTTTTCCTAATATCCAACCTGGACCTCTCCCACCACATCTTGAGACCATTGCTCCTTGTTCTGTCATCTGTCACTACTGAGAACAGCCTCTCTCCATCCTCTTTGGAACCTCCCTTCAGAAAGTTGAAGGCTGCTATCAAATCCCCCCTCACTCTTCGCTTCTGCAGACTAAACAGACCCAAGTCCCTCAGCCTCTCCTCATAAGTCATATGCTCCAGCCCCCTAATCATTTTGGTTGCCCTCTTCTGGACCCTCTCCAATGCGTCCACATTCTTTTTGTAGTGGGGGGCCCAGAACTGGACACAATACTCCAGATGTGGCCTCACCAAGGCCGAATAAACATCTCTGGATCTGCTGGCAATGCTCCTCTTAATGCAACCTAATATGCCATTAGCCTTCTTAGCTACAAGGGCACACTGTTGACTCATATTCAGCTTCTCATCCACTGTAACCCTAAGGTCCTTTTCTGCAGAACTACTACTTAAGTGGTTGGTCCCCAGCTTGTAACTATGCTTGGGATTCTTCTGTCCCAAGTGCAGGACTCTGCACTTGTCCTTGTTGAACCTCATCAGATTTCTTGTGGCCCAATCCTCCAATTTGTCGAAGTCACTCTGGACCTTATCTCTGCTCTCAAGCATATCTACCTCTTTCCCTAGCTTCGTGTCATCTGCAAACTTGCTGAGGGTGCAATCCACCCCCTCATCCAGTTCATTAATAAAGATATTGAACAAAATTGGTCCTAGAACCGAACCTTGAGGCACTCCGCTAGAAACCAACCGCCATCCTGACATCGAGCCATTGATCACTACCCGCTGGACCCGGCCTTCTAGCCATCTTTCTATCCATCTTACCGTCCATTTATCCAATCCACATTCTCTTAACTTGCTGGCAAGAGTATTGTGGGAGACTGTATCAAAAGCCTTGCTAAAGTCAAGGTATATCACATCCACTTACTTTCCCACATCCACAGAGGCAGTTACCTCATCATAGAAGCTAATCAGATTGGTCAGGCATGACTTTCCCTTTGTGAATCCATGCTGACTATTCCTGATCACTGTCCTTTCTTCCAAGTGCCTCATAATGGATTCCTTAAGGATCCCTTCCATGATTTTTCCAGGAACCAAGGTAAAACTGACCGGCCTATAGTTCTCTGGATCGTCCTTCTTCCGTTTTTTGCAGATGGGTACTACATTTGCCTTTTTCCAATCATCCGGGATCTCTCCCGATCTCCACGACTTTTCAAAGATAATGGCCAAAGGCTCCGCAATGACATTTGCCAACTCCCTTAGTACCCTCGGATGCATTAAGTCCGGACCCATGGATTTGTGTACGTTTAACTTTTCTAAATAGTTCCTAACCTGTTATTTACTCATCAAGTGCTGTTCATCTTCATCCCATCTTGCACCACTTAGTGCATTAGTCTGGGAGCCCACCTTGTCCGTGAATACAGAGGCAAAGAAAGCATTGAGTACTTCAGCTTTCCCCTCATCCTCTGTCACTAGGTTACGTCCTTCATCCAGTAGGGGCCACACACCCTCTCTGATCACCTTCTTCTTGTTAACATGCCTGTAGAAACTTTTCTTGTTATCCTTCACATCCGTAGCCAGTCGCAATTCCATTTGCACTTTCGCTTTCCTGATAACCCCCCGACATTCTCGAGCTATACATTTAGATCCCTCCCTGGTCATTTGTCCAAGTTTCCACTTTCTGTAAGCTTCCTTTTTGTGCTTAAGTTCCTCAAGGATTTCCCCTGTAAGCCAATCCGGTCTCCTACCATGTTTGCCTCTCTTGCTACGCGTCGGGATGGTTTCTTTCTGTGGCTTCAATAAGGCTTCTTTAAAATACTGCCAGCTGTCCTGGACTCCTTTCCCCTTCATGTTAGCATCCCAGGGGATTCTGCCCATCAGGTCTCTGAGGGAGTCAAAATCTGCTTTTTTGAAGTCCAAGGTGTATATTATACTACTCTCTTTTCTTCCTTTGGTCAGGATGAAGAAATCTACCATCTCATGATCACTGCTTCCCAGGTTGTCACCCACCTCTGCTTCCCCTATTAGTTCCTCCCTGTTTGTGAGCAGAAGGTCAAGCGGCGCATGGCCCCTGGTCGGATCCTTCAGCACTTGTGTCAAGAAGTTATCCTCAACATTCTCCAAAAACTTCCTGGATTGCTTGTGTACTGCCGTATTGGTTTCCCAACAGATGTCAGGGTGATTAAAGACCCCCACGAGAACCAGGGCCTGCGATCCGGAAGCTTCTCTCAGTTGTCCGAAGAAAGCCTCATCTACCTCTTCCACCTGATTCAGTGTCCTGTAGCAGACACCAACCACAACATCACTGCTGTTGTTTGCTCCTTTAAACTTAACCCATAGACTCTCAACAGGTTTTTCTCCCTCTTTATACTGGAGTTCAGAGCAGTCGTAGTGCTCTCTTACATATAGTGCAACTCCTTCTCCTTTTCTCCCCTGCCTGTTCTTCCTGAACAGTCTATACCCTTCCATGACAGCGCTTCAGTCATGCGAGTCATCCCACCAAGTCTCTGTTATCCCAGTTAAATCATATTTCTTGGACTGGGCCAAGGCCTCCAGTTCTTCCTGTTTGTTGCCCAGGCTTCTCGCATTAGTGTACAAACATCTCAGGTACCCAGTTGATCGCCCTATCTTCTCCATTCGAACCAGGGATCCTCCTTTCTTGCTCGTTCCTCTCTGCGTTTCTTCCTGGTATCCAACTTTTCCACTCCCCTCAGGGTTTTGGTCACCGTCCCCCAACTAACCTAGTTCAAAGCCCTCCTCACTAGGTTTGCAAGCCTGCCCGCAAAGATGCTCCATCCTCTCTTGGTTAGGTGGATCCCATCTCTTCCTAACAATCCTTGTGCCCAGAACAGACTCCCATGGTCGAAGAAACCAAAGCCCTCTCTGTGACACCACCTGCGCAACCATGCATTTACATCCTCAATTCGACGATCCCTACCCAGTCCTTTCCCTTCAATGGGGAGGATGGACGAGAACACCACTTGCACTCCGAATTCTTGGATCCTTCTTCCCAGCGCTACATAATCTGCAGTAACCCGCTCAAGGTCATTCTTGGCTGTATCGTTAGTTCCCACATGGAGAAGCAGGAAGGGGTAGCGATCCGAAGGTTTGATCAGTTTGGTAAGCCTCTCAGTCACATCCTGAATGCGAGCTCCTGGTAAGCAGCACACCTCTTGAGATTCCAGGTCCGGACAGCAGATGGATGGCTCAGTTCCTCTTAGGAGGGAGTCCCCAACCACCACCGTCGTTTTCTTTTGGAGATGGTGGCCGTGGAACCCCCATCCCTAGGACTACGCATCTCATGCCTTCCAGTAGATGGTGTTCCCTTCCGGTTTCTTCCATGTGAGGTCCCTTCCAAAGCATTCAGCACTGCAGAGCATGTGGAGAGAGCCTCAAAGCAATTACTTACCTCTATAGCATTGGGGGATTCCCATGCTGGCCTTTTTCCCCTTCTAGAAGTTATATGTTGCCAATTCTCTTCCTGGTCCCGTACTGCCCTCTCTGGCTCTTCCGCCTGCCGTGCTTGAAGGATTAAACGCTGCCTTCTATTGAGGAAGTCTTCATCCTCTCTGATTGAGCGTAGGGTCGACACTTGGGCCTCCAGTCCTCTAATTTTTTCTTCCAAAATGTCGACCAGCTTGCACTTCGTACATTGCAGTCGATGTGTGCACATACACCGCATCACAACTGTCAGAAGACTTTTCTCCTAGCAATACTCGTCAGGTTGGTGGTGGAACCTCTTTGAGCATATAAATCCCTAGTGGCTGGCCGCCTGTTCAGTTCATTCTTATCACCAGTGACAGTTGTTGGAACAGCTCAGTCTCTTGTGTTCAGAGATGCCTCCCTAGCTGTTCTCTTTAATCAGTCGGAAATAGTTCTTCAAGTGGTTGCTTATGTCCATTCCGTCTAGGTGTGTGCGCGCCCTGTGCACAAGCTCCAGAAGCTTTTTTGCCCTTAGCAGTAGCCATTGGGCCAGCAAAGGAGCCCCCTGGAGTGGTGCCGGCATATCCTAGCATATACCCCTGCTGGTTCTCCACCCCCTCAGTTCCTTCTTTCCGCCCGTGAGGTTGCTGGAACGCTCTGCTTGCCTTTGCAAGTGAGCCCTTAGCCTTTCTTGTGTAGATAGTTGATTTTTAGAAGCTGTGTTGTCTTCAATTGTCAAGTCCAATTTGAGTCTCAAGTCACTACAGTTCAAGTCAATTGCCCAGGGAGGTTGTGTAATCTCCGTCTGTGGAGATATTTAAGAGTAGGTTAGATAAATGTCTATCAGGGATGGTCTAGACAGTATTTGGTCCTGCCATGAGGGCAGAGGACTGGACTCGATGACCTCTCGAGGTCCCTTTCAGTCCTAGTATTGTATGATTCTATGAAGTCTCAAGTCAAGTCTCGAGTCCCTAAAGTCACTTTCGAGTCAAGTCCGAAGTAAAGTCTCAAGTCTTAATTTAAAAAATGTCAAGTCACTTTTGTAGAAGCCATTAATATCAGCATTTTCGGACAATTTTTTCACCAAGTCGATTTAACAAAATTAGCAATTCTCAAGTCAAGTCTCAAGTCACAAACAATGAACCCAAGTCAAGTCTCAAGTTGAGTCACCTAGGCAATTTAAGTCGGACTCGAGTTCAAGTCGAGGGACTCGAGTCAACAACTCTGTTTAGAAGTACTTAGCATAGCAGTTGTTAGTTAGTAGATAGTGTAAATAGATAATGTAGCAGTTGGTTCCCCACTTCCCTCCATGGGAGGGGGGCATTCCAGGGCCCCAGGGCTTTAAACCCATGCCCTGTGGGGATCCGCATAAAGACTGTCTAAAGTTCCTAGGTGAAGGACATTTGACAGATACCTGCAAGATCTGCAGTTCCTTCAAGCTACATACGCAGAGGGAGAGAGACTCCTGGCTAAAACTCCTGCTAATGGAGTCAGCACTCCAACCCCCGGTACCGGAGCCGGCACCCTTGTTACGGAGCGCACCGGCGTCATCCAGGGACATGGAGCAGGCATCTAAGCACACTGGAGCATCTTGGCACCGGTCAGCACCAAGGCACCAATCTCAATCTCCGGTGCCGTCGATGAACACTTGGGAAGCAGGACTGGAGCACTTGGCCCTGGGAGCCGGGACGTCAGGGGAAAAGCCTGTGAGTTCGGGATCCCCAGGGGGCCAAGACCTGTCCCTGGCAGACGTCTGAAGGCCATCCACGCTGGAGACATTCTCTGTGGCAAGGGAGCTGATAGAGCTCACAGCCTCCTCAGGCCCAGTACCGCAGAGCACGGAAGACCACGTGGGGCACGAGAGCCAGGTGGCCAAGTCGACCCCGGCACCTCAATAGGTACCTCCTAGGCCATCACCCAGGCAGGAGTTGGGCACGGCACCACCAGTACCGGAGTCTCTGGTACGAGAGACTTCATGGAGGAGGACGCCTGTCCTCATGGAACTGACACCGCCTCCACTGGCACCGGCAGCACATGCCATGCCGCCCCCACTGGCACCGCCTGTACCCCATAGGGGGAAACCAGCTGCCATGGCTCACCGTGCGGCGCGGGGAGAACAAGGGTCTTTGGCACCACTGTGGTCAGCGTCGGAGCTTTCTTCCGCGTCTGACGTGGAGTCTTTCGCCTCATTACTCTCCTAACGACAGTCTGTTACCTCCAGGGTCTCTCACTTCTGTAGAAGGTTGGTGCACTGCTCCAGATCGGGTCACCGCTTCTAGTCTCAGCACCGCTCTGAGCGTCGCAGCCCACCTATGGTCCAGATGTGTCCCCCACAGTTCCAGGCGCCTATGCAGTGGCCCTTTTGGACACTTTAGGCCTATCATCAGGTGCAAGGCATGAACCGTCGAGATCAGGGCCCAGGGCGGCCTCAATACTTTCGAGCCATAGGTCTTCCCCTTCGGCCACCCCTCTGACCAGGGAGCCAGGTTCAGAGACTAGGCCTAGCCCTCTGGGGTCAAGAGGTGAATCAGCACTACATCAGCCTCCGACAGTAGGCACTGTGTAGAGCCTGGGCCCCAGGGCTGAGCTGGCCGTCACGATTGCAGTCCAGCCTCAGCCAGAGGAATCGTCGTCCTCGTCACTGGATGAGGCCCTGGCAGACCCTTCTCTGGGCATGCCCACCATGGACATGTGAACCCACCAAGACCTTCTCAGATGCCTTGCGCAGAACCTGGGGGTTCAGGCAGAAGAGGTTGAGGAGGAGGACCCGATGGTGGACATTCTCACAGCAGATACCCCAACTAGAATTGCCCTCCCGCTTAATAAGACGGTCGCGAAGATAACTAAAACCTTATGGCAGACACCCGGCCTCCATTCCCCCAACACAGAAAGGGGTGGAGAGGAGGTATTTCGTGCCTCAGGCTGGGAACGAGCACCTCTTCGCACACCCACCGCTGGGTTCCGCGGTGGTCCAAGCGGCTTGCCAGAAAGAGAGGCAGGGGCAGTGGGGCCCTACCCCGAAGAATAAAGAGCCAAAGAAATTGGACCTCTTGGGGAGGAAGGTAGGCATACGCTTCAGCAGGCCTATAGCTGAGGATCGCAAACCAGCAGGTGATGCTCAGCCATTATGCGTATAACTCTTGGGTGGTGGCGGACAAGTTCAAGTCCTGCTCCCTCAGGCCTCGCAGCAGGAATTCGCCACCTTTCTGGAGGAAGGGAAAATAGTCTCCAGAATGGTGTTGCAGGTTGCCCTAGATGCCATGGACTTGGCAGCTCGAGCCATGGTCACGGGCATAGTTATGCGGAGGTGCTCATGGCCACAGGTCTCTGGTATACCGCAGGAGGTTCAAGTGATGCTGCAGGACCTCCCGTTTGAGGGTTCTGGGCTGTTCTCAGAGCAAACCGATGGCAAACTACATAGCCTGAAAGACTCCAGGGCCTCCTTAAAGTCCCTGGGCATACACACCTTAGCCCCACGGCATTGCCCCCTTTACCAGAGACCTCAGAGGGGTTATCAAGGGCCGAGGTTTGACAGTAGGAGAAGGCCTAGGACTCCCTCCGCCAGCGAAAATAGGAAGAGGTCTCAGGGACCCTCGGAGCAAAACCCTGGGCCCTCCAGTAAGTCCCAGGGCCCCAGGCCAGGGTTTTGCGGTTATGCCTGAGAATGGCATTCCAGGCGTTTCCCTAGATCACCCCTTTTGCCACAGATTATCCCCTTTTTACCAGGCCTGGTGCTCTATCACCACAAAGTTCTGAGTGCTAGACATGGTACTCGGGATATTCTATTCCATTCCTTACGCCCCCACTCTCCCACCCCCCTTTCCTGTCCCTCTTCAGGAACCCCTCTAATGAGACCCTGCTAAGGCAGGAAGTCTTGGTGCTATTATCCCTAGGGGTGGTGCAAGAGGTTCCCCCATCCCTCAGGGGAAAGGGTTTCTATTCCCGCTACTTCCTGATCCCAAAATCTGAAGGGGGCCTTTGCCCCATCCTGGACCTCAGGGGGCTCAACACCTTCATCAGAAAGTCAGAGTTCAGGATGGTGACCTTAGCCTCCATCATTCCTTCCCTTGATCCAGGAGACTGGTACGCCGCCCTTAATTTGAAGGACGCGTACTTCCATATTTCATAAGAACATAAAAACGGCCGTACTGGGTCAGACCAAAGGTCCTTCTAGCCCAGTATCCTGTCTGCCGACAGTGGCCAGCACCAGGTGCCCCAGAGAGGGTGGACCGAAGACAATGATCAAGCGATTTGTCTCCTGCCATCTCTCTCCAGCCTCTGACAAACAGAGGCCAAGGACACTATTTTATCCCCTGGCTAATAGCCTTTTATGGACCTAACCTCCATGAAATTATCTAGCTTCTCTTTAAACTCTATTATAGTCCTAGCCTTCACAGCCTCCTCTGGCAAGGAGTTCTACAGGTTGACTACACGCTGTGTGAACCACAGGAAGTACCTTCCCGGTTCATGGTGGAGGAGGATCATTACCAGTTTGTGGTGCTGCCCGTTGGTCTTTCCATGTCACCCAGGGTGTTCACCAAGTGCATGGCCGTAGTAGCAGCATTCCTCCAAAGGCAGGGGCTACATATTTACCCTTACCTGGACGACTGGCTGATCAGACCTCGTCCAGGGACAAACTGCTGTTCCACGTCAGGCTGGCCAGGGAGGTGTTCCTATGACTGGGACTCATACTGAATGAAGAGAAATCCACCTTTATCCCCACCCAAGAGATAGAGTTTGTAGGAGCTCACTTGCACGCAGTGAGTGGCAGGGTGTCCCTGCCCCAGGCACGGTTCCTGACCCTGAACGACATCATATGTGGCCTCCAGGTTGCTCCCATGACCATGGCACGGGACTGCACGAGGCTTCTGGGTCACATGGCAGCATGCACATACATGGTTCGCTACTCCAGACTGCATCTCAGATCCCTCCAGAACTGGCTGGCAACAGTGTACAGGCCAACCCGTGACTGTATCAATATGGTAGTTACGGTCCCACCAGCGATCCTCACGACCCTGGATTGGTGGTTGAAGGACGCAGAAGTGTGCGGGGGGTTCCATTCCATGAGCCCTTCCCCACAGCCCAACTGGTGACCTATGCGTCCGACACAGGATGGGGTGCCCACCTGGCGGATCTCCGAACCCAAGGTACGTGGTCGGAGACAGAGAAACCTGCATATCAATGTCATGGGACTGAGGGCAGTTCGGCTGGCTTGCCAGGCGTTTATGCCCCAGCTGAGGGGGACACGCGTGTCCATTCTCACAGACAACACGACGACGATGTATTATATCAACCGTCAAGGTGGTGCTCATTCTTCTCCCCTGTGACAGGAGGTGATAGCCCTCTGGGATCTGTGTATTGCACAGGGGACACGTACCTGCCAGGCTCTTGCAGTGGTCTGTCACGGGTGGTCTGTCAAAGGGGAGGTGGTTTCCTCTCTCTTCCACAAGTGGGGCACTCCCCTGATAGACCTATTCATGTCCCAGGCCAACAGGAAATGCCCCTGGTTCTTCTCTTACAGGGATCAGGATAGGGGTTCCATAGGGGACGCCTTGTCCGACAGGCCTTCTATATGCCTGCCTTCCCGCCCCCCCCCCCCGGTCCACGAGGTGCTCATGAGGGTCAGGAGGTACAGGGCCTCGCTCATTCTCATAGCCCCGGACTGGCCCAGGCAACATTGGTACACGGCTGTGGTGTCACTGTTGGTGGAGGAGCCCATCCCCCTCCCGATGGTCATGGACCTCCTAATGCAGGAGCTTGACCAGGGTCGGTTGTGCTATCCGAACCTACAGTCCCTCCACCTCAAGGCTTGGAGGATCAGTGGCTGGGCGGGGGGAGAGCTTCTTTGCTCTGACCTGGTAAGCAGGGTGCTCACAGAAAATAGGAAACCCTCTACTAGATCCTCCTACCTAGCCAAATGGAAAAGTTTTTCTATTTCGGTCGGCCGGACAAGGGAAGCCCCAAAAGGGGCCACAGTCCCCCTTATTTTGAACTACTTCCTCGACCTCTGGAGCCAGGGGTTATCCACCTGGTGGCCATTGAGGCCTTCCACCAGGGAGAGGGTGGCAGGTAAGTCTTTGTACATGACGTGGTAAAGCGCTTCCTGAAGGGGTTAGGTTATTCCCCCATGTCCGGCAGCCTATACCACAGTGGGATTTGAACCTGGTGCGGTGGGGACTTACACACCCGCCATTCAAGCCACTGGCCACCTGTTCTCTCTCCCACCTCTCGTAGAAGGTGGCATTTCTGGTAGCCGTTACTTCAGCAAGAAGGGTCTCCGAGCTACGGGCCCTCTCCTCGGAACTACCGTACACGGTGATTTCTAGGGACAAGGTGACGATGCGCCCCCACCAGGCTTTCCTCCCTAAGGTAGTTTCCCTGTTCCACATATTGCAGGAGATTTTCCTATCAGTGTTTTACCCTAAGCTGCATGTGGATGAGAGAGCGAGCGCTACACTCGCTGGATATTAGGAGGGCTCTCACCTTTTATTTAGACAGGACACGGTCGTTTTGCAAATCCACTCAGCTATTTCTTTCCATAGCAGACAGGATGAAGGGTTCCCCGATATCGGCTCAATGCCTTTTGTCATGGATCACATCATGTATCAGGACCTATTACAACCTTAGAGGGAAAATAGCTCTGCCTCTCACGGCCCACTTGACCAGGGCTCAAGCATCCTCCATGGCCTTCCTGGCCCAGGTGCCAGTCGTGGACATATGTAGGGCAGCTACCTGGTCCTCAGTCCATACCTTCGCCAAACATAATGCCATCACACAGCAGGCTAGTCAGGATGCAGCAGTAGGTCAGGCTGTGCTGCAGTCCATTTCACTCTGTTCCAACCCCACATACTTAGGGGTTTGCTTGGAATCACCTAGATGGAATGGACATAAGCAAGCACTCGAAGAAGAAAAGATGGTTACTTACCTCGTAACTGTTGTTCTTCAAGATGTGTTGCTTATGTCCATTCCGAACACTCCCACCTCCACCTTCATTGGAATCTCTGGCAAGAAGGAACTGAGGGGGTGGAGGGCGAGCAGTGATATGCTAGGATATGCCGGTGCTACTCCAGGGGGCCTCCCTGCTGGCCCAGCAGGTACTACTAAGGGCAAAAAAGCTTCCGGAACTTGTGCACGGGGCGCGCATACATCTAGACGGAATGGACATGCAACACGTCTCGAAGAACAACAGTTACGAGGTAAGTAACCGTCTTTTCTTGTTGTTTTAGTAGTTTAGTTGTTAGTAAGTTTATGTGGCAGGGGGAGTCCCCGCCTTGTTTTTTCCCAATAACCAGGACATAAGTCATGCAATAGGTGTGGAAAACCTGTGCCCAGAGGAGATTCACATGTTTTAAGTGCTTGGGAGAGCGATATTAGGCAGACAAGTGCTTGATTTATAGGGCCCACCCTCTCTCCGGACCCTGACCCAGGGCCCTAATGCCAAGAGCGTGACTCTTGGCAGTAGCAGGGGTGTGTGTACCCCAAACACACCTGCTCCCGGGTTTCACGGCCCTCCCTGGGCCGCTTCCACTCCGCCGGCGTTACGACCCGGCGTCTCTCTTCTCCTCCCCTCCTACTGTCCCGTGCTCCGTACTCCCTCTCCTTCCGGAGTCCTCGTTCGTATCTTCCCCCTTCCTTGGTGTCCCGTCCCCCCTTTATACCGTCCTCCCTCCCCCCGTCGTTCCCAGGCTCTCCCCACTTCCGGGTTTTCCTCCTGGCCCTGTCCGCGCGCGCCCGTGACATCTGCATCACTCTCGGGCGCATGCTGATGACGCGCCTCTCCCCCGGCGCCCGGCATTTCTGGCGCCACTCGAGCTGCGGCTGCGGACCCTTCGCCCTGACCCGTGCCTTGCGCAGCTGGTGAATGGCGGGGTTGCTTCACCCCGTCACACCAGGACTAAGAGGGAGTGGGATTATTGCTTGAAGTTCCTCTTACTGGAATTGGACCTTTGCTCTCAGCTTGTTCAGGACACTGCACCAGTCCCTAGCTCAGGAAGCCAGCTTCAGCATGTGCCATTGATGGTAATGCCCAGTGCCACAGAGAAGAAAAAGGCAAAGGGGAGTTATTGCCTCAGCAAGAAGCAGTGAGGCAGTATCAGCAGGGTTCATCCCCGACAGCACATGCAAGGCCTGCCTCTCTGGTTCTGACACCATTGATTCTGGCCTCAAGGGGAATCCATTGAGTCTGGTGCCAGTGGCTTCCCCATCAAAGGAGGAATTGGACGAAGATCTTGATCTGCTTTTGGAGCTGTGCAGGATGATATGGTCCCTCGCCCCACAGTCTCAAGCACTGGCACTTGTTCCAGCATTGGTGCAAATCCCAATACCAGCTACAACATCGATGGTGGCATGATCTCTGGCACCAATGGTAGCACTGTCTGCAGCCCTAGTCCTCTTTCAGCACTGGGGCAAGACCACAATGATGTGCTCTCTTGCTTCATTTTTGTCATGCCTCTCCCCTGCTTTGGTGTGGTCACCGCCAGCGCAGTTGGGCTCAGACTACACCTCCAAGTCAGAGGCTGAGTCTTTTGTTTCTCCACACAGCTGGTAAAATTCATGTTCCTGGTACTGGTCTCGGCACTGCACAGGAGAGGACTCATCTGTATTGATGTTATCCTGACCACCCCAGTGGTAGGATCCTGTACAATGGCCATTTGGACACCTTGGGCCTATTATTACAGTCCAGAGCTGTTTCCATGAGCCAAGCACCCACCTTGGCTACAGCAGTTTCATAACATTTCTCCATGGTTTCTGAGGACTCTCCACAGGATAAGGATCACAGGCATCCAAACTCGGACTTGAGCTCTTTCTGCCCTTCCCTCCCCCCCGCCCCGAAAGGGTGCCTAGGGAGTGGAAGGTTCGGGGCTGGGGCAGTCCCAGATTGGGGGGGGGCACCCCCTGCCAGCCCGTTTTTACCTGCCTGGTGATTCTGATTTTCTGTATGGTTTTATTAGAAGCAGTCCTATTCCAGGCACACCCATTTTCCTGCACAGCCAAACCCTTACACTTTAAGTTATGATTAGAGGAAACTATTTACCCCAGTTTGGTGGTCCTAGCATTTACCATTTAGGAGGAGTTCTTGAACAGACAGACAAACTCTCTCAAATATATAGTAGATAATAATATGTAGCTCTTATATAACACTTTTCATCAAATTATCTCGAAATACTTTACAAAGGAGGTAAATATCATTAACCTTACTGAATATGGAATCAGATTCCACATCTGAAATGAAAGTAAATCATGACTCTATAGGTGTTTCTCATGAGACCAGCAAATGGTGAGCAAGTCATTCAACCGCTCTTAATTTGCAAAACTTTATATAACTGTAAAGTGAATACATACTTTGATGTGGTAGGGCCTTGGGCAGAAGAAGCAGAGCTGGTGGTATCCAGCCCTCAGCACTGCTCAGAGTGTACCACATTGGCCCCATTACTCTCCAGCGAGCCCTAAGAGCAATTTAAAGGGCCCAGGGCTCTAGCTGCCACCATTTCTGCAGTAGCGGTTGTCAGAAGCCCTTGGTCCTTTTTTGAGGTATAAATATCTTGCGCAAAAAGGTGTTTTTGCGCAAAAAAGAAAAGTCCGCACTGCGTGTTTTAGCACAAAACCCCCTAGCACAAAAATGGATTAGAAGAGAGTATGCCTCTTCCAGCAAAACTCGTAGTGTAGACGTAGCCAAAGAGAGCAGGCAAGGTATCAAATTTGAACAGTCTTTCCCGTTGGTTTTCCTGGCTTTCTGCCAACATTCCCGCTAGCCTACCTGACTTTAAGGGTACATCTAGACTACATGCCTCTGTCGCCAGAGGCATGTAGATTAGGCTACCAGGCACAGGAAAATGAAGCGGCGATTTAAATAATCACCGCTTCTTTTAAATTTACATGGCTGCCACGCTGAGCCGATCAGCTGTTTGTTGGCTCAGCGCGGTAGTCTGGATGCGCGGGTGTCGACATCAAAGACATTTGTCGACCACCCAGGTAAACCTCATCCCAGGAGGCATACCTGGGTGGTCGACAAATGTCTTTGATGTCGACACCTGCATGTGCAGACTACTGCGCTGAGCCGACAAACAGCTGATCGGCTCAGCGCAGCAGCCATGTAAATTTAAATGAAGCGGCGATTATTTAAGTCGCCGCTTCATTTTCCTATGCCTGGTAGCCTAATCTACATGTAGTCTAGACGTACCCTAACTCTTTAATCACTGGGGGTGTGTCTAGACTACATGCCTCCTTCGACGGAGGCATGTAGATTAGCCAGATCGGAAAAGGGAAATGAAGCCGCGATTAAAATAATCATTTAAATTTAAATGGCTGCCCCGATCTGCCGATCAGCTGTTTGTCGGCAGATCGGGGGAGTCTGGACGCGATGCCCCGACAAAGAAGCCTTTCTTCATCGACACAGGTAAGCCTGGTTTCACGAGGCTTACCTGTGTCGATGAAGAAAGGCTTCTTTGTCGGGGCATCGCGTCCAGACTCCCCCGATCTGCCGACAAACAGCTGATCGGCAGATCGGGGCAGCCATTTAAATTTAAATGAAGCCGCGATTATTTTAATCGCGGCTTCATTTCCCTCTTCCGATCTCGCTAATCTACATGCCTCCGTCGAAGGAGGCATGTAGTCTAGACACACCCTGGGTGCTGACCAGCACTCTTCCTATCCATCACAGGAATATAAATAGAGATACTTAAAAGTTACCCACTCTGAGTCTGTAGGGTATATTAATCAGTGCTAATTCTTAAATATTGGATGGTAACTTTTCTCATTATAACCATAATTCCATAAATAATTTCTCATTCATGATGCTTCAGATTTTATTATATAGAAAGTTATCCCTAGAACAATAACACCATAAGTACCATACTTCAATCAAATGATCTTCCTCTCTCTCACTGGTCATATATCCAATGTGTTTATTATTTAAAACTATAATAGGGAGAAAACACTATCCATATTAACTGAATATGAATTCTCTGCTTTTCTAAACTCATTTCAAACATGAGATCAAGCAGTATCTCTATTGATTATATTTTCTGAATTATTAACATTTTTGTGTTGCTAACATGCCTTGACTCTCTGACTGTTGGAAACCAATATATTAGAAATTATCAAATGTAGTAGCTTGTTCATGAACACACTGCTATTATTTATAACTCCCCATTACTTTGCATAATAAATTTTCCACAGTTTGAAAGCTATTATTCGATTGCTTTTCACATTAAGGCAATAATATTATAGTTGGGGTATTGATACTCTTTTTTTGATTTTGTGCTTTTGCACTCCATTGACTTACTACTGTAAAGTTTGTTGTTGCCATTTTATGTTTAGTTTCGTTTCTTGCTGTGTTATGTGAGCCTAGGCATCCATCTGTTACTCTACTATAAAGAACAGAATAAAGTATAAATTAGTGCATCTGAAACAAAATAAAAATACTTTCTAAAATTACGGTAATAGATAGGAGTGATGGTGAATGGAAATAGAAGATTTTTTCCTTAATGGCTTTCTTATTTAAATGGTGAAAGTAGTATTTACAAAGGAGTCAGGATACTAGCAGTATTAAAGTTTTCAGTTCTCTGTATATGAGCTGTATAAGCCGGGTTCCATCACACACAGTTTCAGTACAGCAGCTCCTGCATGGAGGGATTGAATTGTTTCCGATGATATTGTCTTCTTTTTTATTACATTCCTTTATTGAGTGATTTCAATAGCAATATTCACTTATTAGAAAATACAGTTATTTTGTAAGGAACATGCTTATTTAAGACTCGAAGTGTTGTTGAATTCTATGTAAGCCTTGTTATTAGGAAGAAATTTTGTCTACTAATATAAAAAAGTATCCTTTTTTAGTGATGCATTTGTGCTATTCTGGTCCAGTCTTTCCTAATGTCTGTTTTACTGTCCAGCCGGGTCACACTACGTATAGAGAATGTCATTAGCCTGACCTGAATTCTCTAGGATGCTGAATCTCCATGGTACTTGCAAGCCCTTGATATGAGAGAGACACAGGCAGTCTAGAAAGGGAACTGGGCTGGTCATTCACATGGCAACAGTGCCCTAAGGCCTTGCGATTGATCCTGCTACAGTCCCGTGTTGTAATCAACGTGCTTTGATCCAATTTGTAATTTGACTTTACAGTTGTTGAGCCTTTTGAGACATATTGCATCAGATATAGTATCCCCAAACTATACTTTTATTTTGGAAGGCATGACAGACTGGGGTGGAATAAAATCAGTTTCTAACTACTGGATTGGTTTATTGTGGGTGTGCTGTGTTTTTCTAACAGTCTGTATACCGTGTAGTACACTGTATAGTTAAGACTTTTACAAATATTGACTCAAGCTATTATGCTGGAGTGTTCTTTGTTAACAGCTTTATAGAGCTCTGGCATATATAATGCAGTTTGTTCTTGCAGCAGTTTTCCCAGCATCCATTGAGAAACGTGACCCACCCTTGTGTTTTCCTGCTAGTAATGATTGCTTTGTCAGATAAAAAGGAGATAAAGTATTATAAAAAAAAATAATAGGCACCATGTGTGCTTTAAGGACTGTTGCAATTAAATAAAGGAATAGCAGTGTCAGGCTTATGGCAGTTTATTGTTATTTTTGTTTGATCTCTGCCTTATGACTGAGCCATCGATCAATGGATCTTATCATTTATGACACTGTTGGTGAGTAGGGGGATGTAAAAGGTTAACTGGTAAGTATGCCCCATACCAGCATGTTTACTTGGTTAACTGGTGAGGGGCTCAGCGTGGCTTGGTTTTTCACAACATCATCTGACCACAGGTTGAATGCGCATTAAGCGAAGAAATACTTCCTTTAGTTTGTTTTTTTTCTTGTTGCCTATGAACTTCATTAAGTGACCCTTAGTTCTTAGGTTATGTTACGGGAAAAATAATACTTCATGATTCACACTCTTCTCGCACCATGAATGATTTTATAAACATTTGTCATACCTTGCCTTAGTGGTCTCTTTTCAAAACCGATCAATCCTAGCTTTTTAATCTCTCCCCACATGGAATCTGTTCAGTATCTTTAATTCATTTTTGTTGTCCTTCACTGTACCTTTTCCATTTCTAACTTATACTGTTAGAGATATAGCCACCAGAATTGTTGAATCCATCTAGAATCGGTTTGTGATTAATGCTATTTTTGCATGAAACGTGAACAACATTCATGGATTAATGAAAACTTTTAGTTCTGTTTTAATAACACAGAAAAGCTCTGCTTATACCAGGATCTGTACTGCAACCAGTATTGAAGTTGTGTATGTTCCTGGACTTATATAATGCCATTATAATGTTGTACTATCTTTTTCCTAATGGTTCCTGACATTCTTTTAGCTTTTTTGACTGCCATTGTACATTAAGCGGATGTTTTTCGAGAACTCTGAATGATGACTCCAACATTTTTTTAGTGCTAATAGCTAATTGAAACCCATCATTTTGTATGTATAGTTGAGATTGTTTTCCACTGTGTGTTACTTTGCACTTATCAAGATTGAAATTCATCGGCCATTTAGTTGCCCAGTCACCCAGTTTCATGAGATCCCTTTTTAACTCTTGGCAGATAGCTTTGGAGTTAATGATCTTGAGTGAATTTTCTATTGTCTGCAAGCTATGCCACTCCATTTCTTCAGATTATTTATGAATATACAAATATATGGATTATTTATGAATAAGTTGAACCCAACTGGTTCCGGTACAGAATCCTGGTATAAGCAGAGCTTTCCTGTTATTAAAATAGAACTAAAAGTTTTCATAAATCCATGTATGTTGTTCATGTTTTATGCTAAAATAGCATGAATCATACCCTGTCTTTCCAAACCAATTCTAGATGGATTCAACAATTTATTGTTGAATATTACATGTTAGCAGAAGTTCCTGTGCCAATTGCTTTCCACCACAGCTGTGGCAGGATCTTACTTTGTCTGAAGTAAGTCCCTGTTACAGGGCTGCAACATCGAGTTGTGTACGTCCCGATCTGAACTATTGTGTCACAAAAGTAGATACTGTAAAATATTGAAGTAAATGCCCTGAAAGCGTCATTGGGGTTATTGAGTATGCAAAAGCATTGTTTGTTGTCTGGGAAGTTAGACTTTTCTGTGCTTCATTTGTATTGCAGAGTAATTGCACAAAAGGAGGGTTCTGTTCATTTTGGAGATTATAGGGTTGGAGGGGAGCCTTGGGCTAGGGATTTCCCAGGAATATAACACAGGGGCTTAGTATAGAGTGTGCTCAAACATTTGGGTATATGGAAAAACTTGAAAAACAATGAATAGTCTTGTAGAACCTTAGAGATTAACATTAAATGTAGATGGTATCATGAGCTTTCATGGGCACAACCCACTTTTTTCTTCTTAAGAACAGGGTTGTGCCCATGTAAGCTCATGATACCATATACATATTTTGTTAGTCTCTAAGGTGCTGCAAGACTATTCATTTTTTAAAAGCTTTTCCAGTTCGGGTATGTGTACACTTGCAGCCTGTTTCGGAATAGGGCTGAAAATGTAGGCATTCGGAATTGCAAATCAAGCCCGGGATTTAAATATCCTGCGCTTGATTTACATCTTCTCCGCCAGGCGCCTTTTTTTTTTTTTTTAAATTTACAAGCCTGGAATAACTGCCCGCCTCTACACACGGCAGTGAAACGGGTGTTCGAAATAAAGCCCTATTTCTAACTACCTGTTAAACCTCATTGCAGGAGGAATCACAAGTAATTCAAAATAGGGCTTTATTTTGAACGCCCGTTTCACTGCCGCATGTATACGCGGGCAGTTATTCCGGGCTTGTAAATTTAAAAAAAAAATGGTGCGCGGCTGGGAAGATGCAAATCAAGCGCGGGATATTTAAAGCTGATCTGGAAGCGCCGCGGGTCCGGCCCCGGGTCCTGCGCTGCTTTGCTCAGCGTCTCTCTGGTCTGCAGACCAGGGAGACGCTGAACAAAGCCGCGCAGGACCCGGGGCCGGACCCCCGGCGCTTCCAGCTGATCTGGAAGCGCCGCGGGTCCGGCCCTGGGTCCTGCGCCGCTTTGCTCAGCGTCTCTATGGTCTGCAGACCAGGGAGACGCTGAACAAAGCCGCGCAGGACCCAGGGCCGGACCCCTGGCGCTTCCAGCTGATCAGTGGCTGAATCAGGACGCCTGGGGCAGAGCAGCTAGGGTGCTGCTGGGTTGGTCCAGTAGCGCCGAGGAGCGGCCGCGCTACTGGACCAACCCAGCAGCACCCGAGCTGCTCTGCCCCAGGCGTCCCCAAGTTAGCCGCTGCTGAAACTGACCAGCGGCTGACTACAGGGAGCCCGAGGCAGAGTTGCTCTGCCCCCGGCTTCCTGGAATCAGCTGCTGATCAGTTTCAGCAGCAGCTGACTTGGGGACGCCTGGGGTTCTTAAGTTGAATCTGTATGTAAGTCAGAACTGGTGTCCAGATTCAGCGGCTGAATCTGGATGCCAGTTCCGACTTACATACAGATTCAACTTAAGAACAAACCTACAGTCCCTATCTTGTACGTAACCCGGGGACTGCCTGTAGTTATTTCAAAATAATGTTGCTGTGTACCGTACCTTTACATATAGTATATGGTGTGTAAAAGTTTTGAATAACATAAACGTAAGGACAGCCATACTGGGTCAGACCAATGGTTCATGTAGCCCAGTATCCTGTCTTCTGACAGTGGTCAGTGCCAGGTGACTCAGAAGGAATGAACAGTTTTCATGTTTTCCTTTTCCTCTTCATCCTTTCCTTTCTCTCATCTGTTTTTTATTTTAATGAGTTAAAGATTAACAAGATTTTTCTTTGTCTCAGTATACACTAAATACGTTTGTTAGTGGAGATTTCTGTTAGTTTGTGAAAACACTGGTATTGATCAGAGGTAAAGATGTTAAGACGAGAGTAACTGAATAATTGTGAAGTTGAAACGATTAAACTGCATTTCAACTGCAGCGGGGGTAGGTCCCCAACCGGCGCACGCTGGGACAGAGCCAGGATTGCTGCGGCTCTGCATTTTAAATGAGGTAAAGCTGCCTGGCTCTTATTATATTTAAAATGCAGAGCCACCATGGTCCCAAACTAGCGCGAGCCAGGACTGAGCTGCACTTGCTTAGTTCCAGCTCATGCCGGGGGGTCCCATATTTTAGTTCAGATTTTCAGTACCCTTTAAAATAGTGTTTTATAGGCATAGTTTAGGGTATTTAAGGATTATGCAATGCTTTAATTTAAATTAAATTATAGAGGGATGCATTTTAAAGATAATTTATTATGTTTTTCTGTGCTAGCCAGTGAAAATGTACACTTACTACAACTCATATTAAGCACTTTTGATCAACACAATAAGCTAACTCAAATGTAAACAAACTGACTAATATCACTGTTACCTAAATGCTTGTAGAGATGAAGTGTATAAAGAGGTACTAGCTGATATTCCAAAAACCTAAAAACCAATTTAATCACATCAAATATTTAATCTATTCCTTTTAATGCAGTTTTTTAAAGAACTGTAATAAGATTTTGAGTTTTATTTGCATGCTCTACATGATGGAGTACAGGCCATAAAAGTAAAATAAGTGGACCTTTTTTGACTTTTTTAATAATGTGTGCCCTTTCTCACCCATACAGTTTTTTCCTTTTTCTTTAGAGGCCATTATAAAAAAACAAGTTAAGTAAATAATCATCTTGAATTGTATTTTCATGCTGTGAATGTAAGCGGTCTTTTGAAACTTCCATGACTTACAGCAGCAGTTCCCAATTGCCAGTCTGCAGCCCACTGCTGGGCCACAGACATCTGGTGACTGGACCACAGTGGCTCTGGGGGCTGGGGCTAGGGTACACCGCTCCCACCGCAGCTGTTGGGAGAGGTATGTCCTGCTCCTCTTCTTAGCCAACCAGCGCTAGGCCGAGGCAGGGTGTCTTCCTGGACATGGAAGAGCGCTTTGCCTGGCTCGGCAGCCTTAGAGCAGCTGTGACCTAGGCAGCAGCTGGGAGGCAGTGCAGGGCTAGGTGAGGTGGGTGGGGCTCGTGCTGGGTGGTTTGGGGGTTGGGGGGCTCTAAGAGGCAGGGGGTTAACACTGGAGATCACTGGGGTGTCTGGGTTGGGGAGCTCTGGGGGTGGGGCTAGTAGTCTGGAGGCTCTGGGGGCAGGGATGGTACTGGGGGGCTCTGAGGGCGGGAGGCTGGGACTAAGGGGGTTGGATGCAGGGGGACACTGGGGTCAGTGGCTAGCACTGGGGGGGTAGGTGGAGGGGTGGGGGGCTTTAGGGGTTAGGGCTGGCAGTGGGGGTCTGTGGGAGTTGGGGCTGTTGGCGGACTGGTAACATTTTATTTGCATATTCAGTATTTGCATAATTAATATGAAAATCTGCAAATAAATGTTACTGGTCCGCCAAAAGTTTGTGAATGGGTTTGCCAGCCCCCAGTGTAGAAAATGTTGGGAACCACTAATTTAGAGGTTGTCAATCTGGGCTTGTTGCCTGGGGGCTGTTGGTGATTTTCATTCTGTCTTCATGTACAACAGTTTTTTCGAAAACTAGGGGAAGGAATTTTCCAATAAGAAGTTTATACTATAGTGAAAAATGTAGATATATGCATCCCTTGTTCTCAGTTGTATTAGTGCTGCCGTGTGCCACTTCAGTGGTACAATACAGCCCTAAACTCACTGGCTACGTCTACACTGGCCCCTTCTTCGGAAGGGGCATGTTAATTTTGAAAGTGGGAATAGAGAAATCTGCGGGGGTTTTAAATATCCCCCGCGGGATTTAAATAAACATGGCCGCCGCTTTTTTTCCGGCTTGCGGAAAAGCCGGAAAAAAGCATCTAGACTGGCCCGATCCTCTGGAATAAAGCCCTATTCCGGAGGATCTCTTATTCCTACTTGCATATACCTACATTTCTACTTCATAGTGCATATACCTACATTCCTACTTCAAAGTAGGAATAAGAGATCCTCCGGAATAGGGCTTTATTCCGGAGGATCGGGCCAGTCGAGACGCTTTTTTCCGGCTTTTCCCCAATCCGGAAAAAAAGCGGCGGCCATGTTTATTTAAATCCCGCGGGGGATATTTAAATCCCCCGCAGATTTCCCTATTCTGAAGTTTGAAATTAACATGCCTCTTCCGGAGAAGGGGCCAATGTAGACGTAGCCACTGTATTCAACCCCAGGAAGCCAGGAGGGTAACCCAGAATAGTGGAATTCAGGGATATAGAGCTGCTAGAATGGCTACTATGACACCACTTCCTTGCAGCCAGAATAGAAATGTGACTGGGGAAGCTGTCATGGCTGGAGTTCCCGTATGCACCTTGGACTATGTCTAGACTGCAGGCTTCTTTCAGAAGAAGTTTTTCCAGAAGATCTCTTCTGGAAAAGCTTCTTCTGAAAGAGTGTCCACACTGCGTATTGATTGAACGCTATCTCGCATTTAAGTTGTGATTACTATGGATGGAGTGGCCATCAAGGCATCTGTGCTTTTTCTTCTTTCCTCTTCTTTTGAAAAAAAAATACCCTGTTCCCTATCCACACATGCCTTTTTCTGAAAGAGCTCTTTCGGGAAAAGGCTTCTTCCTCGTGTGGGTGTAAGTGTAGTTTTACCGGAAAAACATCCATTTTTGCATATGATAACTGAGCAGGTTGTGACAAACTTCACTTGATTTCTCCATAACAATTTTGTGTTGATATAATACTATGCTTTTATTTCAATCGTATGTTTTACCTTTCTGTACACTCAAAGCTATTGACCCAGTCCTGAAGTACCTATTGATGAAAACGTCCTATTTAAGATGTTTCATCATTTTATAATTCTTCATTAGAAGTTTGGCCTGAGTAAGGACTAATGTTGTTATTGTCTTCAATATTTTGTACAGCTGGGCTAAAATAATTCTCAGACTATGATTCATTTAATTCCTACTTCCGTGTTTTTGCTTTCAGCATGTGTTTGCTACATGTACTGAAACATCTCTATTGATGTGCTCATCTATTGTTGCTAATCTGGTCAGTTGATCAATGAAGAGTGGCATGTAATTAACTGTAAAATATATACATGTTCCTCTCAGCATCTGTCTAGCAAGATTTACTTGTTATTATTTACTGCTGCAGCTTTACTAAACAGTTTCAGGAGGCGATAACTTAAAAAACATTTTTTTTTTGCTGATCTGTTTCAAGAATAATTTCCAAAGGAAAGGAACATGTAACACAGTATTCCAATTTATTGCTGACTATGGACTTGTTTCACATATATTAAATTTTTTTGTATTTTTACAAAACCGTTCAAGACAAAAGAATTAATTGACTCATGGAAAAAGCACAAGTTTGATTCTGATTTATTAAGAAGTCTGGGAACAGCAGAAGAAAATTAAATGCAGAGCTATTTAATTTTTTTAGTCTGTTCATCTTCAAGGCCCTCATGTATTATGGCTACGGTGGGAAATAAAAAAAATACCAGAAAGGATATAATCAATTGTTTTTCCTCTTTTTGAATTCTGTCACACATACAACAAGATTGATGGTTTTTTCTGGTGTTCCTAGAAGATAAGTGATGGTCTTTGAGGAAAAGTTGCATCTACCTGACCTATCCGCTATGCTGATTTACTTATGCTGTTTTGGTTCTCATGCAGATGGAGGGAGCGAGGAGCCACCAGACCGAAGACAGGCAAGTGTAGACTCCCGCCAGAGCCGATCTGGGCAAGGTAAGGCTTGGCAAGGGCTTACTTCTCTTATGTTAAGACTCTGTGCACCATTTTTCTATCTTAGTAAAATGTCCCTCTCTTTGAGTTTTGGGAGCTTTTATTGTAATTTGGACATTCACGAATTTACTAACAATCAGAAAAGTACAAAATGATCCATTTTAAATTTGAAATGAAGCTGGAATCATGTATGGTGTACAATATTTTTGTGGAAGCCTTTCAAACCAATACTGTAATCTCTCTTAATTTACATAAATGGGTTTCACATCTTCGGTTCCTCATGCTGTGAACCAGGGATGCTCTTGGAAGCTGGGATTGAAGGAGTTCTATTATTCCTCTGTGCAGAGGCAGAGGCGCTCTGTGGGCACCTTGTCCTCCGTGCCCAGTTCTGGAGAGGAATGCCTGGGTAGAAGCAGGAAAAGTGCGCAGCATCTAGTTTGGCTCTGGGCCTGTCCTTTTCTGGAATGGAACAGAACACCATTTTCTTTGGGCAGGTTTCTCTATCATTTGAAAATAAAGTGGGAGGCCCATGTTTTATTTGTGGAGAGCAGTAAATACAGTAAGAGTAGAAAAGAGAATGTGGATCCGTTAAATAACATTCTAGGTCATTATCTGGGGCCATGAAAGTCCTGATGTTTGGAGTTTTAAATGCAGCTCACCAGCCTACTAAGAAGGGATTCCATTAAAACATACGTCACTACAATAGATAGTGTGTTTGCTCATTCACTTTGTGGTTTTCTGCACCAGATTCCCGGAGTAGTTCTTTCAGTTTTTTTTTCCCTCCCCAAATCTGTTGTTGTCAAATCCAAATAATTTATTGAAGTGACATTGACTTCGAGCAATTGTTCTGTTCTTTGGCTGTGTTCCAATGTTGCCAGCAGAATATTGTATTGGCAAAAGTATTCTGAGTGATTGATGTCTGCAGACAAATTTAGGGGGATGATGTTTAGAATTCAAACTATAGAACCTCCAGAAATGACATCTGTTGATAAACATTTACTGCCTTTCATAGATTTATTTTATTTGGAATTTTAAATAATAAGAATTGTGGCTTGATAAAGAAAGAAAGAAAGAAAGAAAGAAAGAAAGAAAGAAAGAAAGAAAGAGATTGATTGATTGATTGATTGATTGATTGATTCCAATGACTGTATCCCTTCCCAGAGCCATTTTGCTTTTCTGGAGTTTTGCTAGGGTATTAACAATAGTAAATTATACCCTGTTCTTTTCAATCATCCATTTAATATACAGAAATTATTATTGGTAATATTGTAAAGGAGTAGCTAGTCCTTTTTCTTTGAGTGTGCCCTCTGATGTGGTTGCCTTAATTTTTTTAGATTTAAAATGTTTTTCTTTGTTCTTTGTAAACTGTACACATTGATTATTGTATAATTCTAGCCATGAGACGAAGCACATAAAGTCCTCTAAATACATCAGAAAGGAGATGAATATTGTAAAAATATCCCAATAATTTAAGTGCGTATTTCCTGTCTCTCCCCATTCACATGCAGTTACTCAAAGGTTGTGTTTGAAGGGTCCAAGCCTCTTTTATAAACTGGAATCCCTTCCTTCCTCACTTCACTTTCATGGGGTATGTCTACACTACAAAGTTAGTTCGAACTAACGGATGTTAGTTCGAACTAACTTTAATAGGCGCTACACTAGCGCTCCGCTAGTTCGAATTTGAATCGAACTAGGGGAGCGCTTAGTTCGAACAAGGTAAACCTCATTTTACGAGGATTAAGCCTAGTTCGAACTAGCTAGTTCGAATTAAGGGGCGTGTAGCCCCTTAATTCGAACTAGTGGGAGGCTAGCCCTCCCCAGGTTTCCCTGGTGGCCACTCTGGCCAACACCAGGGAAACTCTATGCCCCCCTCCCGGCCCCGGAGCCCTTAAAGGGGCATGGGCTGGCTACGGTGCCCGTGCCAGGTGCAAGCCTGCCAGCACCCAACCAGCAGACCCTGCACCTGGCACAGCTCGAGCCACCCACCCGATGTCCCCCAGCCCACCCCCTCTTCCCGGGACCAGGCTGGCGGCTCCCGGGAGCTTGCCCTGGACCGCAAGAGGCGCCCGTCCACGATCTCCGCACTAGGCACAGGAAAGTGGCCGTCTAGGGCAGGAGAGCTGCCAGCCTGGCCACCCAGGAGCAGGTGTGCATGAAAATCAAGGGGGTCCACTGAGACCCCCGACCCTGAGCCCTGAGCTTACAATGGCCGTCTTGGGTCAGACCAAAGGTCCATCTAGCCCAGTAGCCTGTCTGCCGATAGCGGCCAACCCTAGGGACCCTGGAGGGGATGGACCGAAGACAGTGACCAAGCCATTTGTCTCGTGCCATCCCTCTCCAGCCTTCCACAAACTTTGGGCAGGGACACCACTCCTACCCCCTGGCTAAGACTACTCCATGGACCCAACCTCCATGACTTGATCTCACTTCCCTTTCAACTCTGTTCTAGTTGTAGCCTTCACAGCCTCCTGCAGCAAGGAGTTCCGCAGGTTAACTATTTGCTTTGGGAAGAACAACAACTTTCTCTTACTAGTTTCAAGCCTGCTACCCATTCCTTTCCTTTGGTGTCCTCTAGTCCTTCTCTATGGGAACTCAGGAAGAACTTTTATGAATGCACCCTCTCCACCCAACCCCTGCTTTTAGAGACCTCTATCCTGTCCCCCCTCCGTCTCCTCTTGTCTAAGCTGAACAGTCCCAGTCTCTGTAGCCTCTCTTCATCTGGGACCTGTTCCCAACCCCTGATCATGTTAGTTGCTCTCCCCTCTCCCAGCCTTTCTCTTCCCCTCTCCCCACCTCCTTTTCCCAGTCTCCCCCAGTTTTGTTCAATAAAGACAGAGTCAATGTTGGAAGAAACGTTATCTTTATTTTGTACATCAATAAGAAGGGGGGCTAGGGAAGGGTAAGTGGAAGGAGGTGAGGGAGGAATGGGGTACGAGCCCCCGATGGGGAGGACTGGGCTGGCTCTGTGGGCTTCTGGGGGTGGAAGCTCTCCTGCAGCTCCCCAATTGCCCCCTCTCTCCAGATGGCAGCCTGCAGCAAGTGCAGCCGGGCTGATGGCCGAGTGGTGTGATGTGCCCAGTGTGGGTACTCTGGGCACTCCAAGCCAGAACTTCTTTGCAAGCGGGGCACCCCTGAGAACTGTGTGTCCGGGGTGGGGGTCGGGACCCTTTAAGCGCAGCCCTCGGCTAGCCTGAGACAGCATCTCCACGTTCTAAGTCCTCCTCTTATGCCCTGCCGGCACTGCTTCCGGCCATCCTTAAGCCCTGTTCAGAGTCCACTCAATGTGGACTTGCTAGTTCGAATTAGCAAAACGCTAATTCGAACTAGTTTTTAGTTCTAGACGCGTTAGTTCGAATTAGCTTAGTTCAAGCTAGCGCTGTAGTGTAGACGTACCCATGCTTCCATTGTTCCTTGCCTCACTTTCATCCCTCTCCTCTATGGGACACAACCTCTCCGTTCCCCTTTGTCTCGTGAACTTCCCATCTCTTGTCCCTCCTTCTGCCTCTATTAGAAGCTCTCTCTCTCCAAATCCAAGTGGTGTCTATTCATTCCACTTTTCAATACTTTCCAGCCTGCTGAGGCTCAGAGTCCAATTCAGTGTCACAAAAACCCCAAATGAAAGACACACATAAGTTAATTATACCGTAAGCTTAAGATGCCATTAGTGTAAATGGTTCTTTCTTACATAGCCTCAGTATCATGATTCTGTTTCTCAAGTACATAATTTTGAAACTACACGTATGAAGGGTACACCACATTTGTGTGGAAGTTAAGATAGCTTTGAGACTGAAAGGAGTGATGTCCTTTGAAATGAGGAATAATTGGAAAGTGCAGCATTGCAAACCTCAGATCAAAAATCGTGAATCACATCCCCAATAATAATGAAATATGGCCCCAAAATAATGAGAATTATTTTTATGAAAGACTGTATTGTGTTTTGGATTCTGTCTTATGATTTTTGAACTCCTCTGCCAATTCCCAGCTGTGTCTACATTGGCACCCTTTTCCGGAAACGGGATGCTAATAAGACCAGTCGGAATTGCAAATGCCCCGGGGATTTAAATTTTCCCCGCAGCATTTGCATGAACATGGCTGCCGCTTTTTTCCAGCTCGGGGCTTTGCCGGAGAAAAGTGCCAGTCTATACAGGGATCTTGCGGAAAATAAACCCTTTTCCGGAAGATCCCTTATTCCTGATTTTAAGTAGGAATAAGGGATCTTCCGGAAAAAGGTTTATTTTCCGCAAGATCCCTGTCTAGACTGGCGCTTTTCTCTGGCAAAGCCCCGAGCTGGAAAAAAGCGGCAGCCATGTTCATGCAAATGCTGTGGGCAAAATTTAAATCCCCGGGGCATTTGCAATTCCGACTGGTCTCATTAGCATCCCTTTTCTGGAAAAGGGTGCCAATGGAGACACAGCCCCAGTGTGTGTGGGTGACAATGAGTATTGCCCCCTTTTTCTAATATGTATTGAAAAGATGGATTTAAACCTGAGGCAGGAACTGTAACACCCAACACACAAGCAGTCTTGTCATCCTAATTTGTTGTGATTCATTGGTCTCAAGCCCAGGCCCACAGAGTTCCTTGGAACCCTTCAGCTGGCAACTTTCTGACAGTCTGTGTTGTCTGGGTCCCATGAAGATGAGCCACAGGGCTGGTGTACATTGGCGGGGGTCTGGGGAAGAGAGGAGAGATTGATTTAAGTTATGCAACTTCAGCTTAATGAATAGCATAGCTGGGCTTGATGTACTTAGATCCACTTACAACGGTGTGTCAGCAGGAGATGTTCTCTCATGAACTGCCCATATGCGTCTTGTTCTCGTGGAATACCAAAGTCTACACAAGAGCAATCAGCCATCGATTCAAAAAGTCTAAACTAAACTTGATAGATCACGGATCCATTGCTGCCTATTGATCCAACTGTCAGTGTAGACATCCCCACAGTGTGAGGCTCTGCCCTGATGGCCTGTTGGTGCAGTCTCAGGGTGTTTGATTGACCTGCTGGCCCTACTTAAGTCACCAGTAGGAACAGGAAGCTGCATGAACAACTGGGCCCCACCTTGCTCTGGAATATGCGCCTCATGGTACTGCTTGTGTTCCTGCAGCTTGATTTCCTGGCATCTGGCTTGTAGTTCTCATGTCCCTGCCTTTGACCGGGGTGGATTCTAGTTCCTGAGGTGATTCTGATCTCCGGTTTGCCTCTTGCTTCTACCTTCATGGTATCCTGACCCCGCCAACTCTAGCTGTTACTATTAGATCTGGCCACCTGTGGTAAAGCACAGTTCCTACACCCATGTTGACACCACATCTGCCTGTCACACAGGCTGCACGCTTGATCTGACTTCACTCCAGGGCTTCTGCAGACAGCCCTCATACTAGTGCCGGTTTCAGTCTTTATCCCATATATCAGGGCTGCCCTCTCATCTGCCCAGCCATCCCAATCTCCCTCATCAGTTCCCCCAGCCCTATTACAGCTCGTGGAGTTTTTCACTCCACACCATCACTGGCTTGGGAGGCTGAACCAAAGCCCATAGCCTCCTCCCCTACTCCCAATCTGGTTATTGCATAGAGAAGAGGGAGAGCAATTTCAGTTGCTCATAGGAGGGGAGGAAGGAGCAGAGGCCTGCTGAGCTGATGGGTACTTTGTTTCCTCCTGCGTCCCCTCCGCTTAAAACAGTGAGCAGAAGGGAAAGAATCTACCTGCATCCTGCAGGGTTGAACTTCGTGACAGGGCTAGAGCTTCCATGGCATCACAAGATAAGCTTCAGCCCTCTCTGAAACCTCCTCACTCATGAAAAAAATTAGGAGTTGGCAATGCCGAAAGTGTGTGACTGCTCCTCCTGCCCCCCTTATCTAGTGTATGCCCCCATTTGTAGCTCCAAGACTCACGTCCCTCCTCTCGTTCCTTAGGTGAAACACAGCAGAGCCAGCACCAGTTCATGTTCTATCTGTAAACATCAAAATTGTTATTTTTTATCCTTGAAATGAGCTCTTATGAGTGTGGCCTTTTGAATAGTCACAATTAACAGGAAAGGGAGAGAAACCAAACAGAAAAAGTATCAAAATACCACTTACCCTAACTCTCAGCTGGCATGAGCACAATCTAAGTATGGCTGCAGGCCAAATATGTGGGTTGCTACCGACAGGAGAAGCATCATCATGTTGGCATTGAGTTCTGAAGATGAAAATAGATTGGTTCAGAGATGTCCAGGAGAGGAGACTTCTGTATAGGGAAAAATGAAGGGTGTTGCAGCTTCATGTGATTATTATCATTAACCGTAACCCATGTTTGTTCCATAAACATGTGTAGATAAGTACATAAGAGTTTGCTAACATCATAGACATAGTATACCACAGGAGCTTAGAGATTTTGTTTTGCATAGAATTTAATGAGCACATCAGACTCTTGCAGTGTAAATCAAAATACAGTTTGGAATATCACAAAATTGTATCCATTATGGCATTTTATCAGATTGAAATTAGTCAATAAGTCAATTTAATATACATTGTAGCAATACTGTTGAAGTTGTGGGTCGGTCACAATAAATCCTTTGTTTCAGGCATTTATAAACCAGTACAGGTTAGAGATCTCTTATCCGGCACACTCAGGAACTAACCAGCTATTTTGCCGGACTAGAGAATGTTCCCTGGCACAGCTCCCAGCTGTGGACTCTGCCAGCTCCGGGTGTAGGGGTAAAGTGGGGGGACTACCTCCAGCCTCTGCTGATCTGCCTGCTGGGTTCCTGGCCCTACTGCTGCTGTCCTGGCCAGACTGCCTGCAGTGCTCCAACAGCCTGCACTGTCATGGGCAGTCCCACGCTGCTACAGGCTTCTAGGGGCTAGCTTTGGCCTTCATTGGGCTGGCAGGGGCTGCTGAGGGCTCGGGCTCCAGTCCTAGCCCCACAGCATCCCACGGGCTCTGACCCCACTTCTGCAGGCTGTCCGGGGCTCCAGCCCCACGCTCCATGGGTTGTTGGAGCTGCCGCTAGGCCTGGCCCTGGTTCTACTGCTGTGGGCTGCTGAGGGCTCGGGCTTCTGCCCCAAGCAGCCTACAGGCTCTGACCCCACTTCAGCAAGCTATCAGGGGCACCAGCCCAATCCTGTGCTGTCAGGCACTGTTCTGATCCGGTTCCAGTGCCGCAGGCTGCTGGGGCTGCTGGAGGCTGCTGCCGGTTCCAGCCCCTCTGCTGCAGGCTGCTGGGGACTGCTGCCAGCCCTATCCTCTGCCCCACCCTGCTGCATCAGCCCGGCCCCTCCTGGATTGCCCTCCTGCCACTAGGCTACTGGGGTTCTCTGATGCAGGAACATCCATGGTCTGATGTTGCTGGACTAGAGAATTTTGATTTTGGGAGGTGCAACCTGTACAAAGATATTCCCTTTGACTGAAGCACATTTCAGAATAATCTGTTCAAATCATTTTGACTTTTGCAGTTGTAAAAAGATAACTTATGATTTCTCCCTTTGTTCCACCCCAAACTTATTTCTTTGCTTTTATTGAATTCAGAGTCATTTCTTGTTAAAATTAAAGTCTGGTTGGTAACCCTTATATAAAGCAATTTAATTTAAGTTTTATTAGATTACTTTTTTAAAAAACGAAGTGTGTTTAGAACAAGAGACCTGAATCCAGTGGTTCTAGATTTTCTTTCCAGCTCTTCCAATTACTTGTTCTGTGCGACTTTAGAAAAAGTCAATTATATATTTTTTTACTTAATTGTTCATTTTGTATAGAAATATACTGGACTCTAGGTTTTCTTCAGCTTTAGACAGCTACCAGATATGGCCACCGATTCTGTTATAGACCTATAATAATGGAGCCAAGCAGAGATGCAAAGCATATACAATTCTTCCAGAGAACCACCTGCAGTAAACTATATTATACTTACTAAAGCTGTCTAAAAATGCTGGACATTAAACCTGTGTTTTCTGGGGATTTTAAACCTGTGCATAGCAGTCTAACCTATCTCCTCCAGGGACATCGTCCTGTAAGCTGTAAAATGCTCTGGTCCCAATCCAGCAAAGCATTTAAGCAGACACTTAACATTTAGCAGCATGAAGTGAAAAGAGCAGACCAAAGAATCCAGCTCAAAATATTTTTAGCAATCATGGCAAAAATCAATATCCATTATGAATTAATTGGAAATTCGTATATCAAAGAAACTGTAGTACTGTATAACGACTTGGAGGTTATTAAAGTCTAAAAAGGAAAAAATACCCCCACCCCCACCCAAAAAAAATCAGTTTAGGATTAAATCTTCAGTACATGGGCACAGTAAAATAAGATGGATGTTAGTTGTCAGATGGATGTTAAGAATCCTGCATGTAACCATCCAGTGCTATACTTGTGTATGCAGATATAATAATAGTTAATTTTTGTTTTGTTTTTCATTATAAAATGATACTTATATTGTGAAGTATTCATGACTGTGAGATTGGGCATGGCTTCTTCTATTTTAGCTGTAAAATGTATCACTTTCTTATCAGTTTTCTGATAAGGGTGTTTTGAGAGCTTCAGCATAATTTAAATTTGTTTCCTGCTATGGGAATGAATAATGTGTGCACTTGACTATTTTACACTGTTCATATAGCCTTTTTTGGACAGCTACAATAAATGTAGGATGTTGTCTCTTCTCAAATATAATGTATTGAAGGCATTTATCTTTTCTGCCTTATCCACATTTCAGCTCTGTTATCCATCCTCTATTAATGAGATTTTATAAACCTACATTTAGTTACATAAATTACTGAATGTCACACAATGTTATCAAGTGGAAATCAAATAATTGCTTTCAGGGAAGAAAACTATAACATAGGGGCAAAGGTGATCAGAGCTCAGGGCTAAATCTAGCAGATTTTTTGCAATATCAAAAAATGAGATAATCTGGGAGACATTTAGATGCACCTATCATAATTCTCTGCTCAGTAAGTACAGTTTATACATCGTATATAAAGTAATATATATTTTCAGTAAAATATAAAAGATAACTTGTCTCCAAATTTACAGCTGTTATCAGTGAACCCCAGTGTACTCTAGATAGCTCTGGAAACAGAGGGTCCTTAAGTAATTCTTTTCCAATGTTTTAACTGATTTGTTGCAAGTGATATTTGACAGTTTAGATCCATTTTTATTTTAAAGAAACCAGTTAATCCATTCCTGATCTCAAAACTGACCCCTCAAGAAGCTAGTTAAAAATGTGAAGATACAGGCAGTCCCCGACTTACGTGGATCCGACTTACGTCGGATCCCTAGATACGAACGGGGTGAGGCAACTCCCGCACATGCGCAGCAGCATTCCCGGGGCTCGCTCACCTGGGTCCTAGGATCCTCCTCCTCCTCGGGCCGGCTCCGACTGGGGTCCCGCAGAGCTGCCGGGCAGAGGAAAAGTGCCTCCCCACGCCCGCTGCCCCCCCCCCACCCCCCTGCCAGCAACAGGCTGCCCCCTCCCCGAGCAACAGGCTGCCAAACAGACAAAAGCAGCCTCTCTGCCCCTCCTCCCCCCTATACATGCCGGGCTCCCGGAGCGCAGCAGCGTCCCCGGGGCTCGCTCACCTGGGTCCTAGAATCCACCTCCTCCTCTTCGGCCGGCTCCAACTGGCCTCTGCCTGCAGCAGCTGGCCACAGGGACAGGGATCCCGCAGAGCTGACGGGCAGAGGAAAAGTGCCTCCCCACGCCCGCTGCCTACCCACCCCCGCGGCATCGCATCCTGCACGCCTTCCCCCTCCCCCCCTGCCAGCAACAGGCTGCCCCCTCCCCTGAGCAACAGGCTGCCGAACAGCAGACAAAAGCAGCCTCTCCGCCCCTCCTCCCCCTATACATGCTGGGCTCCCTGGGCAAACAAAGACTCCACCAAAACAAACAAAGTGCTGGCCTCATTGTGTTAGCAAAAAAAGGACCCTCCTCCTAGAACCCTGGGTGGTGTGTGGAAATAAAGCTATTAGCTCAAAGCATGGTGCAGAGCTGTTTGGTATTTGATGAGTTACTCCTTTAGTCCTGAGTTTGTCACAGGGACAGAAATAGATGTGAAATCTTCTGAACAGGGGAACAGACAGCAAAACAAACATTAGAGGGGAGTTAACCTTTCCCTATGCTATCCAAAACTAAAAAAAATGTTTGGCTAGAGTTTCCCCTACAATATGTACCAGTTCTGACTTACATACAAATTCAACTTAAGAACAAACCTACAGTCCCTATCTTGTACGTAACCCGGGGACTGCCTGTACTGACCCAAGTTATACCCTGATTTATGTCTTTGTAACTCCATTGCTTTGTGGAAAAACAGCAACTCAATGAATTGTACTTTTTATCTGATGTTTCATTTTGCACGTAGGGAAGTTGAGATTCCTTTGCACAAGCCAGTAATTTAAGAAAGTGAACTATGAAGCCTCAAAAACCCATGGTCCTTTGAGCACATGTTGCCAAACAGTTAATTTTGGAACAATTCTCAGATGGCATCATTACTTGGGAGAGAGAGAATGTGGCATTTAATATGTGGAAGTTTTTCACTGTAAAATTAAAGGTTGATGTAGTCTTTTGCAACTTTCATGTAGCAGAGGCTAGCACAGATTTTGACAAATTGTTTTCTGTTGCCCCAAATTCTAATCATGAAGGCCAGGGCTATATTTACTGGTGGATCAGCACTCCAGGGGTCAATCTTCTGGCATTCAGTTAAGCAGGTCTACTATAGACCCGTAAATCGAAAGCTGAAGGCAGCTCTGGATGATGTCTGTAAGGAGTGTTTGCTCCTGTTGGCCTCACGCTGTGTGGATACTGCCAAGCTCAGCTTAAGGTAAGCCAACTCCAGCTACCTATTTTATGTAGTTGTGTACCTTAAGCCGAACTTCCAGGTCTAGTGTAGACTTGGTCTTAAGGTACGAACAGGAGCAGCAAACAGAGTTTTGAGAGGGAGTTCTCCAGGTAAAGGAGGAGCAAATACAGGACCCTTGAGGAGCTTGTGCTGTGGCTGGCAGTTGGAAGCTGTGAGCTTCTAAAGGTTTGAAATCTAGAAGCCTCTGTTAATTGGCTGAGCCTTAGTCGGGGGCAGGGCTATCAGGAAGGCCAGGGTTTTATAAAGCAGTGAGTCAGCGACCAGGGAGCTTTGAGAACAGGAGCAGCAAACAGCGAGTTTTGAGTAGGAGTTGGGAAGGGGCCAAGGTACACGTGCCATTCTTTATAGATTAGTTTAAGAGTTTTAATCAAAACTTCCTGATTTAACTAGAAAGCCTATCAATAACCTAGGTAGCTGTAGGAGAGAATGCAGGCAGAAGCCCAGCAGCAGCGTGGGGGCTATCCTGTTTATTGCACTCAGTGTAGCATGTATGATTTCCTGCCCTATGGGTGGATGGCGTATGTGTGCATTCGGTGCAAGGAGCTCCTGGCCCTCAGAGACCGCATATGGACTTTGGAGGCCAGGGTGGCTGAACTGGAGGAGCTGAGGGAGGCAGAGAGGTACATAGATGAGGCTTTCCGGGACACTGTAGAATTGTCCCACCTCCAGTCAGACAACCCCTGTGCTGTTAAGGAGGATGAAAGGCTCAGGGAAGGAGAGCAGTCAATGGGAGCAGAGGGAAACCTTCCCATAGTTGGGACCTTCCTTCCAAATGTTGGGGTATCCTCTTGCACTGAGGTTACTTCACCGGGGGAAGGAACTCTAGTCAGTAGGCAAAGGCAAATGTTAGTAATGGGAGATCTGATCATTAGAAGTGTAGATAGCTGGGTTTGCGATGACTGGGAGAACCATATGGTGACTTGCCTGTCTTGGACGAAGGTTTCAGATCTCTTGAGGCATCTAGATAGACTTATGTGTAGTGCTGGGGAGGAGCCGGTGGTTGTGGTACATGTAGGTACCAATGACATAGGGAAGGGTAGCAGAGATGTCCTGGAGGCCAAATTTAGGCTGCTAGGAAAGAGACTGAAATCCAGGACCTCTATGGTGGCATTCTCAGAAATGCTTCAGTTCTACACGCAGGGCCAGGTAGGCAGGCAGAGCTTCAGAGTTTCAGTGTGTGGATGAGACGATGGTGTAGGGAGGAGAGGTTTAAATTTATAAGGAACTGGGGAAACTTTTGGGATAGGGGGAGCCTATACAGGAAGGATGGGCTCTACCTAAACCAAAGTGGATCCAGACTGCTGGCACTTCAACATTAAAAATGTCGCAGAGCAGTTTTTAAACTAAGAGATGCGGGAAAGCCGATTGGTGCAGAGGAGCATGTGCATCAGACAGAGATGTCTCTTAGAGGATAGTCTATTGTTAGAGATTCTCTAGGTTTTAGTCAGGAGGAGAGGACAGAAGAGGATAAGGTATGGGCCAGATCAGACAAAACACATTCACATAAAAAAGAATCTGACACATCAGGAAAGGACAGACAAACAGTGACAAGTTTTTAAAGTGCTTGTACACAAAAGCTAGAAGTCTAAAAAATAAGATGGGTGAACTAGAGTGCCTTGTGTTAAAAGAGGATACTGATACAGTAGGCATCACAGAAACCTGGTGGAGCGAGGACAATCAATGGGACACAATCATTCCGGGGTACAAAATATATCGGAGCACAGAACAGGTCATGCAGGTGGGGGAGTGGCACTATATGTGAAAGAAAATTTGGAATCAAATGAAGTAAAAGTTTTAAATGAATCAACATGTTCCATAGAATTGCTATTAATAGTAATTCCCTGCTCTAATAAGAATATAACAGTAGGGCTCTATTATCAACCATCTGACCAGGACAATAATAGTGACTATGAAATGCTAAGGGAGATTAGAGAAGCTATCAAAACAAAGAACTCAATAACAGTGGGGGATTTCAACTGTCCCCATATTGACTGGGTACATGTCCCCTCAGGACGAGATACAGAGACAAAATTTCTTGATACCTTAAACGACTGCTTCTTGGAGCAGCTGGTACAGGAACCCACAAGGTGAGAGGCAATTCTTGATTTAGTCCTGAATGGCGCGAAGGAGCTGGTCCAAGAGGTAACTATAACAGGACTTCTTGGAAATAGTGACCATAATATAATAACATTTAAGATTCCTGTGGTGGGAAGAACACCTCAGCAGCCTAACACTGTGGCATTTCATTTCAAAAAGGGGAACTATGCAAAAATGAGGAGGTTAGTTAAACAGAAATTAAAAGGTACAGTGTCTAAAGTAAAATCTCTGCAAACTTCATGGACACTTTTCAAAGACACCATAATAGAGGCCCAACTTAAATGTATACCCCAAATTAAAAAACATAGAAGAACTAAAAAAGAGCCACCGTGGCTTAACAACCATGTCAAAGAAGCAGTGAGAGATAAAAAGACATCTTTTAAAAAGTGGAAGTCAAATCCTAGTTAGTTAAATAGAAAGGAGCATAAACACTGCCAAATTAAGTGTAAAACTGAAATAAGAAAAGCCAAAAAGGAGTTTGAAGAACAGCAAGCCAAAAACTCAAAAGGTAATAACAAAATGTTTTTTAAGTACATCAGAAGCAGGAAGCCTGCTAAACAACCAATGGGGCCCCTGGACGATCGATACAAAAGGAGCACTTAAAGACAATAAAGTCATTGCGGAGAAACTAAATGAATTCTTTGCTTCAGTCTTCGTGGCTGACCCCTCCTTTGTAGGTGAGAAATCTGAGGACTTGTCACAGATTGAAGTGTCATTAGAGGAGGTTTTGGAATTAATTGATAAACCTTAACAGTAACAAGTCACCAGGACCAGATGGTGTTCAACCAAGAGTTCTGAAAGAACTCAAATGTGAAATTGCGGAACTATTAACTATAGTTTGTAACCTATCCTTTAAATCAGCTTCTGAACCCAGTGACTGGAAGATAGCTAATGTAACGCCAATATTTTAAAAGGGCTCTAGAGGCGATCCTGGCAATTACAGACGGATAAGTCTAACGTCAGTACCGGGCAAATTAGTTGAAACAATAGTAAAGAATAAACTTGTCAAACACATAGAAGAACATAATTTGTAGGGCAAAAGTCAACATGGTTTCTGTAGAGGGAAATCATGTCTTATTAATCTATTAGAGTTCTTTGAAGGGGTCAACAAACACATGGACAAGGGGGATCCAGTAGATATAGTATACTTAGATTTCCAGAAAGCCTTTGACAAGGTTCCTCACCAAAGGCTCTTACGTAAATTAAGTTGTCATGGGATAAGAGGGAAGATCCTTTCTTGGACTGAGAACTGGTTAAAAGACAGGAAACAAAGGGTAGGAATAAATGGTAAATTTTCAGAATGGAGAGGGGTGACTAGTGGTGTTCCCCAAGGATTAGTCCTAGGACCAATTCTATTCAACTTATTCATAAATGATCTGTAGAAAGGGGTAAACAGTTGGGTGGCAAAGTTTGCAGACGATACTAAACTGGTCAAGGTAGTTAAGACCAAAGCAGACTGTGAAGAACTTCAAAAAGATCTCACAAAACTAAGTGATTGAGCAACAAAATAGCAAATGAAATTTAATGTGGATAAATGTAAAGTAATGCACATTGGAAAAAATAACCCTAACTATACATATAATATGATGGGGCTAATTTAGCTACAATCAGGAAAGAGATCTTGGAATCATTGTGGATAGTTCTCTGAAGATGTCCACGCAGTGTGCAGCGGCAGTCAAAAAAGCAAACGATGTTAGGAATCATTAAAAAAGGAATAGAGAATAAGTTGGAGAATATCTTTTTGACCTTATATAAATCCATGGTACACCCACATCTTGACTACTGCATACAGATGTGGTCTCTTCATCTCAAAAAGTATATACTGGCATTAGAAAAGGTTCAGAAAAGGGCAACTAAAATGATTAGGGGTTTGGAACGGGTCCCATATGAGGAGAGATTAAAGAGACTGGGACTTTTCAGCTTGGAAAAGAGGAGACTCAGGGGGGGATGTGAGAGAGGTCTATAAAATCATGAGTGGTGCAGAGAAAGTGAATAAGGAAAAGTTATTTACTTGTTCCCATAATATAAGAATTAGGGGCCACCAAATGAAACTAGTGGGCAGCAGGTTTAAAACAAATGAAAGGAAGTTCTTCTTCACACAGCGTATAGTCAATCTGTGGAACTCCTTGCCTGAGAAGGTTGTGAAGGCTAGGACTATAACAGGGTTTAAAAGAGAACTAGATAAATTCATGGAGGTTAAGTCCATAAATGGCTCTTAGCCAGGATGGGTAAGGAATGGTGTCCCTAGCCTCTGTTTCTCAGAGGGTGGAGATGGATGGCAGGAGAGAGATTGCTTGATCATTACCTGTTTGATTCACTCCTTCTGGGACACTGGCCACTGTCGGCAGACAGGGTACTGGGCTGGATGGACCTTTGGTCTGACACAGTATGGCCATTCTTATGTTCTTACGTTCTTAAGACGATTCACCTTCATGCCTACCCAGTTGTGCTGTGGGACGGCAGAGTGATGTAATTTTCACAGCCATAGTTGAAGTTACAGCAGGCTGCCTTATGGGCAGATGTGCTTCTAAGAGTCTCTGAAGTGTTCTGTGTACTGTGCTCTTCCTATCCCAAGCATACCCCTGGGTTAGAGTTTGTGAGGGAGTCCTGAAGTAATTTCTCTTAATTCTTATACTTGAGGAAATTCTACCTGCCTCCTCCCCCAGCTCGATTCAAGGCTTTTCAAGATCCCTTGAGCCTTCCCAGCACTTGTAATGCCCATAAAGGTAAAAGAAATGGGTGACATTCACATGCATCATTTCTGATTTTTCTTCTACTGTTTAATTAAGAGCCTGACCATCATGCAGCAAAACTAAGAGACTCTTAATGAATACATCATCATTTTCTGTAATACTCAGTGTCCAGATATTTTTGCATCTCTGCATACGGTATGATAAATATACATATCTGTAATATAATTCAAATTTCTCAGTAGAATTGTTAGTAATTTGTCCCAATTTATTGAATAGGCAGAAAAATAGGTTACAAATTCTGGTCAAGTTAATAACTGGAGAAGAAGCATCAAATAACCCTGATCAGAGGGAAAGATCTGCTTATTTCATATGTTGCAGGGAGAAATTAATTCTGCCTCCAGATGTTGTCTATATAATAATAATAAATAATCCCCATCAGTTTTCAGTTTTCTTATTTGCAATAACTGAGTTACTGGCACCCCTACCTTCATATCAAACTGCCTTTCTCAGACAATCAATAGCAAAGTCTGCAATGGACTTCAGTGGGGCTTCTCTCTCACTTCCCCCTTTTAGGGTTAACCCTCTCCTTGACTTAGATGTGAGTTTCTTCGAAAGCTTTTATTAATTTCCTCTTGATTTGTTTGCTTGTTTTTGTTTGGTAGGGTTTGTGGTTAACAAGGTTTGACTTTAACAGGGTTCAAGAAAAAGCTAGATAGATTCATGGAGGTTAGGTCCATCAATGGCTATTAGGATGGGTAGGAATGGTGTCCCTAGCCTCCGTTTGTCCGAGGCTGGAAATGGATGATGAAAGAGGGATCATGTGATGATTCCCTGTTCTGTTCCCTCCCTCTGGGGCATCTGGTATGGGCCACTGTTGGCAAACAGGATACTGGGCTAGATGGACTTTTAGTCTGATCCCGCATGGCTGTTCTTATGTTCTTAAAAAGGGTTCAAGAGCAATTGCAGAAATGCGTGGCAGTGAGATACAGAATAAACTTAGAACTTGAAAATAGAACAAGGACAAATAAAATGAGGCATTTGACTGTACTGTACTGTTCCTTGAGGAGTTTCAAATAGATTCTAAAATTATCACCTGAGTTCAAATAAGGCAACAATTCTATTGGGTAAAGCTGTTTTTCTAAGCCCAAAGATTCTTTACTGTCTAGAGATAAGACTGCAGAAAAATTAGAGAAGATCTCTATCTTAATAAAGTGTTTGAGTCAGAGAAAATTCTCAGATGCTGAATGTTAGCATAGCTCCACTATGCTGATTTACAGCATTTGAGACTCTGACCTAGTACTTGCTCTGAGTGAATCGAGTCTATCCATTATTAGATAACCTTGTAAGAATAACTTCTCATCTGTAAGATAGCAATTTAGCTCACATTTTCTGTTCTACAAGAATGTTAATCAAAGAAGTAGTAAGATAGCAGACTCCATATTTCACAGCTCCACTATCAATAATAAATAAAGAGTGGAGAAGTGAAAAGAGCAAAAGGTAGCATCAATGGACAAATAGAAATATAAGGGATCTGTTTCTGTGTGGTACTATAGAATTGTATGAAATACACAGTAAGATCTGAAAATGCTTTAGTTTTTAGAAGCAAAGGATTTCTGAATAGGCTGAGATGTCACACACTTTCTTGCTCTTTGGCCCAATTAATACTTAAGGCTACGTCTAGACTGCATCCCTCTGTCAACAGAGGGATGCAAATGAACCACATCGAAATTTCTAATGAAGCCGGGATTTAAATATCCCATGCTTCATTAGCATAAACATGGCCGCCACTTTTATTTCCAACATGGAATTTTGTCGACAAAAAGCAGCAGTCTAGATGCGGATCTGTCGACAGTTAACCCTTTTTCAACAGATCCTGTATTCCTCAAAAAATGAGGTTTACAGGATCTGTTGAAAAAGGGTTTATTATTGATAGATCCGTGTCTAGACTGCCGCTTTTAGGTGACAAAACTCCCTATCGGGGAAAAAGCCGTGGCCATGTTTATGCTAATGAAGCATGGGATATTTAAATCCTAGCTTCATTAGCAATTTTGATATGCTTCATTTGCATCCCTCTGTCGACAGAGGGAAGCAGTCTAGACACACTCTGAGGCTATGTCTCCACTGGTGCAATCTTGTGCCAGAAGTATGCAAATGAGGCTAAGTGTGGAATATCGCTGAGCCTCATTTGCATATCTAATGAGCCACCGTTTTTGCGGAAGAGGCTCTTGCGCCAGAAGGAGCTGTCTACACTGCCCCTTCTTGTGCAAGAAAAACCCTCTTGCGCAATGCCGTTATTCCTGAAAATAATCAGCATAACAGAATTGTGCAAGAGTGTTTTTCTTGCGCAAAAAGGGGCAGTGTAGACAGCTCCTTCTGGCACAAGAGCCTCTTCCGCAAAATGGTGGCTCATTAGATATGCAAATGAGGCTCGGCGATATTCTACGCTTAGCCTCATTTGCATACATCTGGTGCAACAACCCGCCAGTGTAGACATAGCCTAAGTGTTTAAAGAAAGTGGAACAGCTTCAACCAGAAAGACTGACTGCAGAATAACCCACAGGCCAGTGGTAAAGACACTTGCCTGGTAGAAGAGAGATCTGAATTCAAGCCCCTCCTCCAATGGCTAGTTCAATACTTGGGCAATGTAGAACAGCTTCAAAAGGAGACACTGAGAAGACCAATCCCAAAGTAACCTGTAAACCTGGTGATTAGAATGCTCACCTGACAAGGAGATGGCTCTGAGTTCTAGTACTTGCTCCAGAGCGAGGACTGAAACATGGTAGGGACGTTAGAGATCGCTTATTTTAGTAATCGTGTATCCACAGCAATTTTTAGCTGTTACACGGTTACTAAAATCCTTTCCCTGGGGTGGGGCTGGCAGCCAGTTCCCTCCCGGCTCCCAGCCCCACTTACAGAGAGGCCCCTGCCATCTCACACAGCTGCCTCTGTATCTGTGCTGCTGTCTCTGCCTCATGCGGCTCATGCTGCTGCCTCTGTTCAAAATCAGCTCCCCGTGCAGACTGCTTCCGGCCTGCTGCCTGGGCAGCAGCCACTGTCCACGGGGGGGCCTGAGCTCGCCATGGACAGAAGCTGCTCCAGCATCCTGCACCCCGCTGTATCAGAGGCAGCCGTGTGGGGAGCGGGACAGATACCAGTGCTTGTGGGGAGCCAGCTTTTAAGCCGGTTCCCTTCAAGCACCAACTGCCACCTGACCCCCGTGTTGCTGCCTCTGTGGGAGGCAGCGAAGGGGGAGGGCAAGGTGGCTCTACAGGAAGCAACGCATGCAGGTTTAAAAGCTTGGCTTCCACCTCCCCTCTCCCTTTCTGCTGCTGGTGTAACTGCCACCAGACAAATTTGAACCTGGGACCTCAGGAGCTGAGTATAGGAGCCTCTACCCGCTGAGCTAAAAGACAGCTGGCTCACAGCCCATGCTGTCGAGGTCTATGGTCTTAACTGTCGCTGTGGTCTAGGTCCCACTTGCTTTGCTCAGTAACCACGCTAGGGCTATGTCTACATTGGCGGCTTCTTGCGCAAGTATGACCATTCTTGCGCAAGAATCTGCAGAGCGTCCACACTGCCTGCCTGCTCTTGCGCAAGGAAACTTACAGTATGGAGTGGTAAGAGAGGGCTTCTTGTGCAAGAGCTATGCTCTTTTTTAACAGGTGTAAGCCCTCTTGCACAGGAGCTCTTGCACAAGAGGGCAGTGTGGACGCTCGGCAGGGATTTCTTGCGCAAGAAAGCCCTATGGCTAAAATGGCCATCGTAGCTTTCTTACGCAAGAGAGCGTCCACACTGCCATGGATGCTCTTGCGCAAAAGCACATCTCGCACATGGCAGTGTGGACGTTTTCTTGCACAAGAGTTCTTGCACAAGATTTTCTTGCGCAAGAAGCTGCCAGTGTAGACATAGCTGAGGTGTGAGGGTTACACTGATACAGAGGCAGCGGGGTGTGCGCGTGTGTAGTTGTTTGGATTAATCGATAAACCTAGGCTTATTGGTTAATTCTTTAAACAACAATATGCTAACATCCCTAAAACATGTATCTCCCCATGTTAGCAAGTGACATACCGTATTTTCCGGCGTATAAGACGACTTTTGATGTTAAAAAACATCCCCCCAAAATCGGGGATCGTCTTATATGCCGGGTATGCGGCTTTGCAAAGCCTCGGGGGAAGCCGGCGGCGGGGCAGCTCAGGCGCGCCTGGGATGCCCCGCCGCCGGCTTCCCCCGAGGCTTTGCAAAGCCGCGGAGGGGCTCCAGCGGCGGGGCAGCCCAGGCATGCCGGGGCTGTCCCGCTGCCGGGGCGTCCTCAGAGGCTTTGCTCCCGGTGTCCCTGGTCTGCTGGAGATGGTCCCCAGCAGACCAGAGGCACCGGGAGCAAAGCCGAAGCGGTGGCGGGGTGCCGCGCTTCTGAGGCTTTGCTCTGGCAAAGCCTCAGAGGCGCGGGACCCCGCCGCTGCTGCGGCTTTGCTCCCGGTGCCTCTGGTCTGCTGGGGACCGTCTCCAGCAGACCAGGAACACCGGGAGCAAAGGAGGCGGAGGGGCGCTGGGGTATAAGACGAAACCCTATCTTTTAACTAAAAAATTAGGGGGTTGTCTTATACGCCCAGTCGCCTTATACGCCGGAAAATACGGTACTAACAACTGGGCTATCCATGCACATGTGCACACGGATACAAAGGTTTTTCAAGCTGAGTGGACTTTTTCAATTTGCTGACAAATTCCAAACATTTTCAGAACCAAAATGAATATTTGTTTTGATTTTTTTGGTTTGCTGTCTGAAAAAAAACTTGTCCAGGTGTAGTAATTACATTAAAGCTGATGATTCTAGAATGCTTAACAAAGCAAAATGATATAATTTTAAATCTACTGATGTTGTTTGTTACTCAGTATCAGACATTCACCTATTTGCTATTGTATAAATTTAATTTCTTCATGGGAAGCATAAACCTTTTGTAATATGATCAGGAAGAGCAGTCCAACACTAAAAAGTTTGTGTGATTTTTGTGAGAAGTCGTTTGGAAATATTAGGAGGCATCTAGTACCTAATGCAGCAAATTCCTGAGCCTAGGAAATGATAAAAACAGTAGGCTGCCTTTTTTTTTACAGGCTGTTCTGTTTTATTTTTGCATTCCTATCAGGCACCTCCACAGAGAACGACTGTGCTTTTGAACCAGACTACGCTATTCCACCACTCCCAGTGACCGAAGGTATGCAGCACATTCGGATTATGGAGGGCATGTCTCGCTCTCTTCCATCCTCCCCCTTACTCACACATCAGTCTATCAGTGTTCGGCTCCAACCTATGAAGAAATTAACTGGTAAGGACTTTAAATAAGTTCAGTGGGGCTTTAAAAATTGGTCAGTGCAACATTTTAGATAAAACTCGCCAAACAAGTTTCTTTGCACAAATCTTCATTAGTTAACTACATGGCCTGCTAGAGTCATAAATTTTTTTCAGATGGAATATGCACCCATGTTTGCAATATTAAATTACCATTGGGAAATATGTTGGATTTCAGTTTTTACAGCACAGTCTATCTAGCCTTTAAATAATCAACTGGCTTACACACATTCTGATTTTTCAGAGAATTTTTAGTAGTGCCAGAATATGGTATAATTCCAGTCTCCTCATGAATTGGATTGTTCAAGGCAGGCCAAAAGATGAAGCCGTTTAAGTAATATTATGATAAATTTTTGCATGCTGAGAGAAAGAGACTTCAGCAAACTGTACATTATGTGTTGCAGTACATAGAGTGACTTTTCATGTATGTTTTTAAACAAGTTTATTTTAAGTGATGTATTTGGTTTCTATGGACCAGATTTGTAAATGTATTTTGGTGCTTAAAGATGCAGATAGGCACCTCATGGGGTTTCAAAAGTACCTAAGTCAGGGATGGGCAATAAAATGGCAGCGGACCAGGATGCTGCTTCCTGCAGTTCCCATTGGCAGGGAATGGCCATCCACAGCCAATGGGAGCTGCAAACACCCTTACCTGTGGAGACACACATAAATATAGTGGCGGAAGCCCTCGGGGGGCTAACCTTGGTGAACCAAATCCAGCCCGGAGAAATGCAAGGGCTGAAGCCACCAGGGATCCTGGAGCAGAGCAGCAGGCAGGAAGCAGGAGCCACTCATTCCTGGCAGACCAAACCAAAGGCCCTTTTAGGCCACATCTGGCTTGTAGGATGCTAATTGAAGAACCCTGGACTAGAAGTACCTATATGGAGAAAAAATATTTAATAAAGTGTTCTTCAGTCTAGCAGAGAAATGTATAACATGATCCAGTGGCTGGAAGTTAGGTGTTAATATTTAACAATCAGAATAATTATCCATTGGACCAACTTACCAAGTGTCCTGGAGACAACTTTTAAATCAAGAGTAGATGTTTTTTCTAAAAGATCTGCTCTAGGATCGGTCTACACTGCTTGTTTTTGCATACAAACCTCTTGCGCAAAAAGCCTTGGGTGGAGAATACGCTAATGACAGTGCGACAAATGCTAATGAGCCATACTTTCTGCTGGCAAAACCCTGTAGTGTAGACATAGCCTCAGTCTTTATAACTAGCCTAGGGACACCATCATAGGACCTAAGCATATCAGTCATACCATCAGGGGGTTGTATACCTGCACATCAACAATGTGATCTATGCCATCAAATGCCAGCATTGCCCCTCTGTCATGTATATTGAGAGGGAGAGCACTCACTTGGCAACAGATTTGAAAGTTGCCATATTTGAGCAAAAAACCTTCAAAAACAGACTGCAGCATGAAACTGCAGAGCTGGCATTCACATGCAAACTTGACACCATCAAACTGGGCCTGAATAGAGACCTAGAAAGGCTAGCTCACTACAAAAAGTAGTTTTCTCTCTTTCGGTATTCTCACCTTCTTATCAGCTGTTGGGAGTGGGCCACATCCACCTTGACTGAATTGGCCTTGTTATCACTGGTCCTCTGTATAGTAATGTAACTTTCCCGTATTTGAAACTATGTACTATAGTGTATACTGCTGTAATATCAGTGCTGACTTGATCCCTTGGAACTGTGGGTTCAGTTTAGTTGTAAGCTCTGGTAAGCAGCATGCAGTTCTCCATTATCTTCAAGGACAGCTATCTTTGTATTGCAGCACAGCATGAATACCAGGGGTGGGAAACCCTTTTTGTGCTGAGCCACAGAAAAATCAGATGGGGGCTGCACACAAGTGAGCAGCACAAAACAAAATAACCTAAAAAAACTTAAACCCCTCACTGATGTGGCCCCTGACTCCCGGACTGAGAAGCTGAAAGGCACTGACACTGCCCGTGTTCTGCATTCACACCAGAACCTAGGGTGACCCAGGCTAGTAGATTTTGTGTGCTCCAGTCCTGAGGGAGGGTAGCTGGGCAGGAGCCCTGAGCCTTGGGAGCGGGATCCGGCCCCCAGGCCTTAGGTTCCTCACTCTTATATACAGGGCTCGACAAAGTATTGAATCTACTCGCCCGTGGTGAGTAGAATTCAGCCGGGCACACCGTTCATTTGCGGCGAGCACATGCGCAATGCGGGTCTTGCGCATACGCAGTGCGGGGCTGGTGAGTGGCTTTCGCCGCCGTTCGTCAAGCCCTGCTTATATATATACTTAATTGTGAGTGCAAAACTGAAGACTGCTTCTCTAAATTAGGTATGTGGTTTTTCACTGATAGCTATGCCCCTTGTGGTCAACAAAAAAATGAAGCAAATTAAAAGTCATCCCGTCCTTCAGTTTGGTTTCCACCCCTCTTCCCCATTTCCGTTTTACTATAGGACTATTTAAAAATCCTTGCTGCCACAGAGATAGATACACGCAAGAAAAAAGAGCAATTCCATACCTGTTATCAGAGCAGTGAGTGTATATTGCCTTTGCTGAGTTGTGTGAAGACATGTGAGGGGCCATCTCTCCTCTTCCCTTAGTTCTTTTGCAGCAATTGAGAATATCAAATGAGGACTCCACAGAGACAGGAAACTAAGATGAGTGAGTGTGGGTCTTCCCGGGCAATATATCTTGAGAACTCCACTGCAGATGAGTAACTTTCCTTTCTGCGTCGCTGATTGACAGTACAGTACATGGCAGCACTAAGCACCTAGATCAGTGGTTCCCAAACTTTTCGGCATCACGCCCCTCTTTTTGATTTTTGAGAAACCCTCATGCCCCTGCTCTCAAAAAAATAGCAGCAAAACTTTGGGGTAGGATTGACGGGGGTGTGTGTGTGTGTCCAGGTTGCCCCTGGAATTTTCTCACGCTCCCTTCCTCCCCCCTCCCAGGAGGCATGCTCCCCAGTTTAGGAACTCATGACCTAGATCATCTGTGACAGGTGTTTGTCTAACCTGTTCTTACAAATCTCCAGTGATAGAGATTCCTGGGCAGTTTATTCCAGCGCTTAACTACGCTGTGACAGTAAGTTTTTCCTAATGTCCAACCTAAAGCTTCTATGCTACATTTTAAGCCCATTCATTCTTATCCTGTCATCAGAGGTTAAGGAGCATATTTTTTATCCCTCCAGTAACACCAGTTCAGGTACTTCAAAGCTGTTACCATATTACTGATATTTGCTTGCACAAGACTGAAAACAAAGAAATGCTTAAAATAATGATTTTTTGTTGCGGGTGAATATTAAAATTATTACACTCAAGGAGCTACTCTTCTTTGGACTAACATTCAGCATATAGGACACTAGTCCCAGAAGATTATTAATCTTAGGGTATTTCTAAACTGCATCCCTCTTTTTGAAAGAGGGATGTAAATTAGACATATGGAAATTGCAAATGAAGCCGGGATTTGAATTTCCCGTGCTTCATTTGCATAATTGCGTCATGGCGCTCTTTCAAAAACTGATATTTTGAAAGTGAAACCGTGGTCTAGATGCGGTTCTTTCGAAAAGAAAAGCCTTTTTCAAAAGATCATGAACTCCTCATTTTGGGGGGTTAGGGTTAGGGTTAGGCTTAGGCAGCATTAGCCATTTTAGAGTCAATTGAGAGCTGGCTTTTTCCTATTTCATATGCCAAATTTTGACAAAGATACTCGGAGCAGAAATTCTGTGCAGTTCTGGCAGTATCTCCATTTGGGTGAAATCATGGCTGCTTTGATGACTGTGACAAAACTTCTCTTGACTTCAGTTGGGCCTGAATTTCTCTTCCTTCAGTCATCTTAACCTCAGACTTTGGCCTTTGGGTGTTGGGACTCTCTGGCCTTCATCTCCAGAAAGTCTAAGCCAACCCTGGTGACCCCTCTGAAGTGGCGTTGCAACCCACTTTGGGCTCCTGACCCACAGTTTGAGAACTGCTGAGGCAGAGGATTCAGTAAGAATCTCCATATTAAAGGTTTTTAGGTCCTTGAGTAATAACCGTGTTGAAAAGTACTCAACATCTCATATCAGTATAAAATATGCTCTTTCTCTGTTATACCCCTAAAGGTTTATCTCCATATGACTACATTTTGAAAACAGATAGATGCAGAGTTACAGACCAACTTAGAGATCATATAATAGAATCATAGGGTTGGAAGAGACCTCAGGAGGTCATCGAGGCAGAGAAAAATTGGGGCTAAACTATATCTCATTTATGGCAGCATACAGGATATAATCATCTTGGGTGGGTACAAATTAATATGCTGGTTTTTTGAGAGAGATAATATTTCTTACTCAGACATGCATCTGACGAAGTGGGTCTTTGCCCACGAAAACTTATGCTCCTACACTTCAGTTAGTCTATAAGGTGCCACAGGACTCCTCGTCGCTTTTGCATTTCTTACTCTGAACACTTCTGTGTAAATTTACTGTCCTTTGTACATTACTTTTATTAATAAGTAGATGATTTACCCAGTGTTGCTTAAGTCCTTAACTCAATTAAATTGTATTTTTTTGGAAAATAAAATTAAAATGTACATGCTTCATTTAAATCATTGCTTTGGGGTAGAGCTGGGGATGAGGAGTATATGGTACACAGGCTGCCCAGGGAAGAGTGGATTATCCCAGCCCTCTCTCACTGCAGCAGGTTGGAGCCAGGTGAGAAGTGCCTCATTATGGCTGCTGCAGCTCCAGTGGACACAGCTGGGGAGAGGGGTACATGGACCCCGACTGGGGGACAGACACACACGCAGGATGACAAACCCTCTCAAGTATATTGTAGATAGCTGAACCTTTCTCTACCCCAATGAGGTTTTAGCTGTCTCTGGCCCCTTGCTGCTCCCAAGTGATCATCATACAATATAACTATCCCTGCTTTCCATCCCATATCCTCTGCTGCCCCCGTGTGGTTGTTATATAGCACAGCCCACCCTTTCTGTTTTATGAGAAACAATCCCATTCCAGGCACATCCCATTTTCCTGACACAACTAAACCCATACCTTACTTTAATTTATGATAACAGGAAGCTACATACCAAATTTGGTGGTCCTAGCTCTTACTGTTTAGGAGGAGTTCTTGAATAGACAGACAAACTCTCACATATCAGAGATGTAGCCAGGTTAATCTATTTCAGCAAAAACAAAAATGAGTCTGGTGGCACTTTAAATTTGTTAGTATTTAAAGTGCCACCGGACTCCTTGTTGTTTTCTCTCGAATATCTAGCAGATAATCATGAAGGTCTACTTGAAACTAGAAAAGCAGCAAAAAGTATAGTAATTAAAAAACAGCAATGAAGTGAGGTGGAGTGGCCACTCACTGACCTGGAGAGGAAGGAGCCCTTCAAGAGCCCTGGTGGGTGGAGATTGGTCCCATCCCATCACCTAACTGGAATCCAGGAGGAAGGGCTAGAGCTACAAAAGGCCAGCTTGGGAGGCCAGTCAGAGAAGCCAGATGCCTGGCTGTGGACCTAAAAGAAGCCAAGGTGGGCCAGGAGTGCCGGGCCTGCAGACAGACTTTGATTGTAGAGGAACTGTGAACGCTGCCAGAGGTTTCATCCCTCAGTGCCCCAGAGGATCTGCATTGGAGTCAGGTATGCCTGGAGAGGGAGTCTGGAAGTAGCTCAGGGACAGTCTCCTACATCCTCAAGTAATGACCCTCTTTACAACCCAACAATATTTTCTGTGGTGGAATGAATTCGGAACGCATAATACGGTGGTCCCGAACCAGAGAGCAAATTAAAGGTCAAACTAAAGATGCTGTCTCTGTCCCTAATTCCCTAACTGCTCAACTAGATACGCTTCTCACATGCAGACACTTTCCTGCTCCTCACCATGGTGCTTTCTGATGTTGGGGGAAGTGGGGATGCTGGTGGGACAGGTGGATGGACATGAGCTGAGGAAGACTGTGTGTACAGGAGGGGAATTGTGTTAGGGAGACCTGTGGTATTCAAAAGGGGCTCAACATGGGGATTGGGGAAAGAGATCAGTCCCCAAGTGTTGATGTATCTCCTTTTCTGGGAACTCCTGCTCCTGCCTCAGCTTCCTGCATGGAACTGCCTTGGTACAGGGTGGAGCTGAGACAGCAGTTCCAGAAGAAGCCTTTCAGGTGGTAGTGTCTTGATGTAGAGACTGAATTCCCCACACCAAACTCATGGCCAATCTACTCCTGTGGTGTCACCATCACAGGGACTCCCTGCACATGGCCCTGTTCTCCCCCAGATACCATATACATCTACAACTTCCCAATGTTTTCCTGCCCTCACCACATACCTGCTTATCCACTGCCCCCCCCCCCAAATCCCCTTGCACTCTTCCACTTGCTAACACTAGCCATGCATGCCTCACCCCACCCAACCCTGGCCTCACCTACCTCATGCACAATTTAATGCTCATTAAAACATGCTAGCTGCTCATAGTCATCCCCAAAGGGAATCAAAAATTGATCAGATGACACACTGGATGTGTGTTAAGCCCTATCTATGTTAGTGTTTTTAAAAGTGAGATTAGTTAATATGTGTTAGCTAACATTTTTAAAGATACATTTTTCTGATCTAGATGTGGCCCAAGGCTATCGACCTTCAGAGAGTGCCGCAATGACCAAGTTGCTCAGGGTTTAAGACGTTTCAACCTTTACAAAACTGGAATAACTCTCTGGTCTTTGTGTGCAGCTCCATGGAGATGGAAAGACAGAATTTACTATCACAAATCACAGCAAGCCTTTAGTGTGCATGGCCTTTGTCCTTGCTTATAGGCTGAAAATATCAGTCGCTGTCTTTCCACGTCCTTAAAATGTCTGCACTGCCTATCTCTTTCCCCCATGGAAAATGAAAGTGGGATTTGGCACAGGATTTGGCATACTTGGGTAGATTTCACTCACAGGGGTTTGAATTTGTAAGGACACAATGAGGAACATACAATGTCTTTTTTGTAAAATTCATATAGTAGTTTGTCTGTATGCTACTCCCTTGTTCTTTTAATAAAGTAAATTTTAATATCATGATAGATAAATATAATTGTTCTCCCAAACACTTATCCTCTGCTTCTCAGGGTGAGTACAGTGGTTACCAAGACAATATCTCTGCATATAGATAAATGTCAGTATTATCTAAATTTATGATTTTGTGCAGGGACTTCAGTTGAAATATAAAGGTTACCATCAGTATAATTTTTCTTTAATTATAGCCATAAATCTTGCACTGTATTACATCATTTGAGGAGGTATACAGTAAAAAGTTAATCCTTTTTAAAACAGGCACTATAGCTTATTCAAAGCCTTTATTGGCAAAGTCCCCCAAACAGACTCAAGATTTGCATTTAATGTAGTTTTTTTTCACAGGGGAAAGGAAAGGACAGTGAACTAAACATTAGAACTTACCAACATATTGACAAATATCTTGTGAAATACAAATACTGTAGTGGCTACAGTATTTTCATTGTCTAAATATTGATACTATGTCACTGTTGGCTACAAACTTAATCTGAAAGTACTGATTAAATTGGTAACTACACAGTGCATGAATTCACCAACTTCTTTCAGTTCTTGCTGTTAGGAGTTACTGAGCTGCTACAAGTGAATTGCTTTCGAATTTGTTAGAAGCAATATGTGATATCTAATAAAGAAAACTTGAGTCAGTTTTCTGATCCATATTAAGTACCCTCTATGCTCACTGAAAGGAGTAGATCATGTTCAGCACCTCACACGCTGAAATGTACAATTTGAGGCAGATAATTCAGTTGTTCCCCTCCCCCCTTTATACTATACCAGTTGTTCATTTTTCATAGCTAACTAGTCTCATTTTTAATGTATTGGGATTCTACTTTATTTGAAGCTTCTTTTAGAACAGTATTTTACAAGTTATATAGGCAGTTTATGATATATAATCCACATTAGAACTGAGAGTAAGATTACAAGCGGCCTTATGTTCAGGAAAATCATATTACAAAGAAGGATATAATTTTAATGAGGAAGCCCTGTAATTCTGTAACTGAAATCTAGTCTACCTGCCTTGTTTTCAGGAGAATGAATAAAGAATACTCCCAAATGAGCATTTCTAATGAGTCAAGGAGTGATGGTAATGGAATTATTAGTCTTTCTAGACACCTTGCTTTCAGGAATGAGATTATAAAGACAAATATGCCTTGTTGGTTGCACATGGGAGTTAACATTTGATTGCAGGCTCCTCGGTTACACGACTATTCAATTACATGCTATCTAACATCCCTTTTATATACCAAGAACAAAGTCCTGAATCATGTAGATTAGGGGTGGGCAATAATTTTTGATGGGAGGGCCACTCCAAGAATTTGGTAAGTGGTCAGAGGCCACATTCTTTCATTATATTAATGAAGGAGGCGCAGGAGACTGGGATGGTGGTTGGGTGCAGAAGGAAGATTGGGGTGTGAGATCTGGGAAGGAGTTTGGGTGAAGGAGGAGATTGTGACCTGGGGCAGTGAACTGGGGTACAGGAGAGGGTGCAGGGTCTGGAAGTGGGTGTGACCTGGGGTAGGAGATTGGGGTGCAGGGTCTGGGAGGGATATAATGCAGGAGAGGATTCTGGCCTGGGGGAGAGGTGTAGGAGAAAGGGGCTGCAGAGTCTGGGAGGGGGTTGTAACCTGGGGCAGAAGTGCATGCAGGAGTGTAGGGTCTAGGAGGGGTTGTAACCTGGGGCAGGAGTGCAGAAGGGAGTGCGGAATTTGGGAGAGGGTTGTAACCTGGGGTAGGAGTGCAGGAGGGAGTGCGGAATTTGGGAGAGTGTTGTAACCTGGGGTAGGAGTGCAGGAGGGAGTGCGGAATTTGGGAGAGGGTTGTAACCTGGGGCAGGAGTGCAGAAGGGAATGCGGAATTTGGGAGAGGGTTGTAACCTGGGGCAGGAGTGGAAGAGGGGGTGCAGGGATTTGGACTGTGACCAGGGATAGCGGAGTGTGGTGCAAGGTCTGGGAGGAGGCTGTGACCTGAGGAGAGGTGTAGGAGGGGATACAGTGTCTGGGAAGATGTCTGGAGCGGGGGTGCAGAAGGTTTGGGTTATGTGGAGTAGGTATGCAGGAGGGGGGTAGAGAGTTGGGAGAGAGAGTGGATGGGGTGCCAGAGATAGGCTCCGTCTGGAAGACCTTACGTGGGTGGCTCTCAGCCATCACCCCAGAAGGTTACTTAATCAGGGTCCCTGCCTTCCATGCCCCTGTACTGCTCACAGAAGCTACAGTGGCCATGTTTGCTGCTATGAGCCCAGCGGAGAGCCTAGGGCACTTCACATGCTGCCTGTCATGGAAACAGGCAACTGCTATTGGTTGAAATTGGCCAATGGGAGCTACTGGGGGTGGGAGCAGTGTGAGAAGCCTCTGCCCCTTCTCTACAGGCTTTCAGCATTCACAGAAGCACATGTTCCTGCAGCTGAATTTTCTGAGTGCCAAGCGGGGACAGGCAGGGAGCCATCTGAGGCTCTCTCGGCATGGATCTGGTGGTGTGGTGGGTCGAATGTGGCCCACAGATCATATTTTGCCCAGCCCTGATGTAGAGCGTGACATAGTAGTTGCTTTGTAAAATGCATAGGCCTACCTACTGGTGTGTTCCTGTCACGTGTGAAGATTGTGAGCTTAAGCATTTTTGTGATCTGACATGTTTGCAGAAATAAGGAAGAGTTTGTGTTAAATGAACCTGTTCCTTAATTGTGCAGCAGATAATAGTAGCAATAGTTGGTACGTAAGAAATGCTTCTATTTATTCAGTATTTTCATATGAACATTAGTTCTACAAAGACAAATCACATAAAAAGGTACTAAACATATAAATATCCGTGTTTGGCAGAATTCTTCAGTTGTGTATATATACTGTTTTCTGAGTTCTAATAAATGGCCATCAGAAATATTGAACTTGCTTAAGTTGTGTTATAAATTCCACTGAATATCCTGGTTTTCAGTGTTTAATATCTCTGATTTTTAAAAATGACGCAACCTGCAAATTGATATGCAAGTTGTAAACTCCGGATGCGAGGATTTATTTTTAATTACCAATCACTTATGAAGTCTGAAGAAATGTGGCTTGTACCAAGCTTCACAAACTTTTTTTTTTTTTTTTTTTTTTTGCCACAAAGCTACCCAGAGGCATAACGACGTTCCAGGGAGTTGCTCCGTATTGAGGAGAAGACAGTAAACTGAGAGTAATGGAATCAAATCCATGAACCTCAGTTTGAGAACATTATATAAGTGTAGGCCATATTTAGATCATATGACATTACAGACAAAACCAATGACCTTCATTAGAAAAGTTAATTTGGATTTGATTTTGTAATTGAAAGTAAAGCATGGGCTAACAGTAAATAAAACATGAAAATCTCTGAGTTCAGGCCACCCCAAATATTTAATTCACACTTATGGTATGCTGTGAGGGTATTATAACACAGATAGGGCCAAATTCTCCTGTAATTTACACTGAGCTATATTCAGAATAACTTGGTATTTTCATTAGTATAACTTAAAGCAGAATTTGGTCCAAGTAGGTAGACACTGATAACCATTGATTCCAGTAGTAAGTTTTGAGTTGAGAAGGTAAACACCATGTTTAGAGGCATCTCGTCAGTGAGTATTGAGTTGAAGGGGAGAAGGATGATTGAACTGTAGTCGAAAAGAGAAACAGACAATGGCAAGGTTTGAAAGAATAGACGGGAATGCAGTCAACTTTATTATCCTATTGTTTTGAATGTGAATTCTGCATGAATGAAGACTATAGGACTGAACCAAAGGTTCACATTCAACATGTGAATTATTCTGGGCTCTGAAAAGCACCTTTTAGCTGAGCAACAAAGTACAGTAGCAGGGGAATAAAGACACAATTCTTTCTGAAAAAGAAAGCATTAGAGCAATGACAAATTCAGTCTTTTGGAGGAATCTTTAAACTGCCTCATGTTAAGAAGAGTTAACTATCATATGCATGTTCTTCTGGAAAAAAGATTGTGAGAGGATTAGGCTTTACCTGAAAGGAATTGTCTCCCATTCCTCCTGGAAATATTTGTTTTTCCTTCAAAAATACCCTGCACTGTTGTTCAACTGCCTCCCTCCGACTCTGCTGAGATGCTTAGAACTGTTATTCTGTAGTCTTGTGAGGTTTTCTATTCCATGTTAAAAAGTCTTCAAATGCAGATATGACTTTCTACAGTAAAGTAACATACTAAAAATAAGGTTAGTTTAAAGTATTAATTTTAGAGCCAAGAAGTGTTATAGAAAATATAAAAACAATCTTAGAATGTATTTCATTTTAGCTTAGTCTGTTTATTATGATTGACGAGGAGTCCTGTGGCACCTTATAAACTAACAGATTTATTGGAGCATAAGCTTTTGTGGGCAAAGACTCACTTCGTCAGATGCAATACTTGGACTTTGCCCACGAAAGCTTATGCTCTAATAAATCTGTTAGTCTATAAGGTGCCATAGGACTCCTCGTTTCTTTTGAAGATTCAGATTAACATGGCTACCCCTCTGATACTTATTATGATTGGTTTCCAGTTATCAATGGTTAACACTGTGTGTTTCTAATGAATTAGTAATATATATATTAGTGTGCATATTTTAGAGTGCATCTGTCTGTCTGTGAATCTGTTTGTCCAAGAATTCTTCCAAAATGGTGAGTGCTAGCACCAACAAATTTGGTACACAGCTTCCTCTTATCCTAACTTAAAGCAAGGTCAGGGTTTGGTTGTGCCAGGAAAATGGGAATTGCTTGGAATGGGACTGCTTTCTATGACATGGAAAAGGAGGGAGTTGATAGGAGGGACATGATACTGCAGTGTGACCACTGGGGACAGCTGGAACAGGAAAGGAGTGGCCAACTGGGGACAAGGCTCACCGTCTTACCAGCCACCAACCCAGGTAAGCACCCCCCCCCCCCCGCCCCAAATTCCCTCCCTCATCCCCAGCCCTCAGCTGCAGTGCTAGGATGGAGAGGAAGCTTTGCTAACCCCACTGCTACAGCACCCCTCCTGCCCGTCTGGGAGCACTGCCAGGGTCGCACGGACCTGCCCCTCCAGCAGGAGCCACAGCCTGCGCCCCAGCACCGCCAGGCTGCCTAGCACAACCAACCTTGGCCAGCCTGCACAGCCATCCCAATTCTCCACCACTGGGCTGGGTCCTGGAAACATCAGCAGGTGGCCTCCATAGCCCAATGGGAGACCTGTGTGGCCTCTGCCCTGTCCCCAGGTGGAACCAGGCAAAGCTGGGTAACTTTTCTATTTATTTATAGAGCACGAATCTCAGAAGTGTAGCCATGTTAGTCTGTAACTTTAAAAACAATGTGTAGTCCTGTGGCACTTTACAGACTAACAAATATAATAAGATCATGAGTTTTGGTAGTTAAAACCCACTTCATCAGATGAGTTGGACTGGAAATAACAGAATCCAAGGTATATATAACAGCAGAAGCAGTTACCTGCCAATTGTAGGACCTGTGTTAATGAAGCTAATTAAGTAAGCTGGATGTGTCCCATTCATAGCTTTTGATGTGAAATGTGAATGTCAAAGGCAGGGAAAATTGTCTTTTTAGTGCATTAACCAGTTAATAATTATTCAAGCCCAGACTGACAGTGTCAAATTTGTAAATGAATTCCAGTTCTGTAATCTCTCTCTGTAATTGGGTGATAAAATTCCTTTGTAGAAGAATAGCTACTTTTAAATCCAATAATGAACATCCAGTTAAGTTAAAATGTTCCCCTAAAATTTATGTGTTACCATTCCTGATGTCTGAGCTGCGTCCATTTGTCCTTTGTTGCTGAGACTGTCCAGTTTGGCCATTACACAAGGTAGAGGGGCATTGCTGGTACTTGATGGCATATATCACATTAGAGGATGCCCCTAATATTGTGGCTTATTTGGTTAAGTCCTGTGATGGTGTCGCTTGGATAGATATGTGAGCAGAGTTGGCAACCGGGTTTGGTGCAGGGGTAAATTCCTGGCTAAGTGTACTTTAGATGTGGTGTGTGGCTTCTCCCTGACTATGTCTACACTGCGCATTGTTGTGCAAGAAGATATGCAAATCATTGCCACGCTTCATTTGCATACCTAATGAGCTGCCATTTTTTGCGGAAGGGGCTTTTGCGCAAGAAGGAGCTGTCTACACTGCTCCTTGTGCAAAAAAAACCCTCTTGTGCAGGAGCCATTCTGCTGCTTATTTTCAGGAAGAATGGCTCCTGCGCAAGAGGGTTTTTTTGTGCAAGATGAGCAGAGTAGACAGCTCCTTCTTGCGCAAAAGCCCCTTCCGCAAAAAATGGCGGCTCATTAAGTATGCAAATGAAGCACAGGAATATTCATTGCTACACCTCATTTGCATATCTTCGGATACTTCTAGACTACAGGCTTTTGTTGACAGAGGCTTTGTCGACAGATACTGTTGACAAAGCTTCTGTTAACAAAGAGCGTCTAGACCACATCCAGTTCTGTCGACAAAGCAAGCCACTTTGTCGACATGAGAGTGTAGACGCAAAGGACAGTGTAGATGCAATAATGCCTTCTGTCGACAGAACACTTGGTATGGAAAATGGTCCATTTCCTGGAGCTTCTGTTGGTCTTGGCACAACCAAACCCTGACCTTGCTTTAAGTTAGAAGAGGAAGCTGCATACCAAATTGGTGACCCTAGCTCTTACCATTTAAGAGGAGTTCTTGAACAAACACACTTGGAGACAGATACACTTGGATGGATGGATGGATGGATGGATGGATGGATGGATGGATGGATGGATGGATGACATCTTTTGTTATGGAGGTAAGGTCTAAAAATATGTAAAAATAGTAATTAGTAGGAATGATTTTATATTCAGAAAGCTATTTTGAGGATTAAGGAATGTTTCTTTCCATTTGAATAATAGAAACTTCAGAATGTATAGGAAGCTTCAGAATGTATTAGTTAGAGAGCAGCTGGACTCTCTTCCACTGATTAAGAGCTAAGTTAGTAACATTTCGTTTACTTTAGAATATATACTAGCAAACTTACTTTAACTGTAAGAGCCCTTGACACATTCGCTTAAAAAGTCAAAGAGTAGCTTGGGTAGATATTTTAAATTCTAAAGTACAGGAAGAAACCAGGTGATATTTAAGTCACTTTTGTAAGTACCCTGTAGTATGATTAAGCTGTCAACTAACACTGATAATTTTAATGCAGTAATAATTAAGAAAACATGGCATCCTCTGTCAGGTCAGAGTTATATTTTGGGCACATAAATGTTAATGGCTGATATTGAATATCAGTTGAGGAGGTGGATAAATTTGTCTTTATACTTGCTTATCTTGCAATTTCTAGTTGTTCAGATTTCCTGTTCCTGCAGGTCTTGATTCATGCCTATAAATAGGTACCAGCTTTCAGCACATGAATACTGACTTCATTTCACATGCTTAAACTTATGTATGTGTTAAGTGCTTTGCTGGTCCAGTGTGATGGTGTTTTTACCCACGATTTACTATAGCTATTAGGCAGGAGGTATTTTTCTCAAATCTAATCCAATCTTTGTTGTAAGAACAACCTTATATTCTTTTCTATTTATTAAGATAATGATTAGAAGAATGTTTTCTTCCATATTTTATCCATAACTTCTATCATATGTAGCTGACGTCCATAGCAAACATTCCATAAAACACCATACCACACTATGGTGCATAGAATTTACAGAGCAAAAGAATCCCTCAGAAAAAAAGAGGTGTCTGTTGAATGACAACTCACTTATATTTAAAAATAAAGGGATTGTCCTATGGGGTGCATTATGTGAACTCATGCGTGGAGATCCTCATCCTTCTTGCTCATTATTCTGTCAAATGTGTTGTCTCATTAAAGAAAAGGTAAATGTTATTTATTACTTGTTGGGTTAGCCCTAGATTCATGAGGAACAGTTCACAGTGTTGCACCTTTTCTTTTCTTAACATACAGTATATAAATGCAAATTTATTCTAGTTTTATAGATGTCTTTTAAACGCTGCTGTATAATAGTGCAATGTATATCAGTGTTGATAAACAACTTGTTTCAAAATCTCCCAGTGGTTGGCAAGCTTGCATCCCGATGCCAATAACGTGACAGTAAATGTAGGGGGACATTTTGCATAGTTACCAGAATCCCAATAATTTTTTTCACCAATCTTGCCTTGCTGTGCGTCTCAGTTTGCCCTCTTTTTTTGTCTGATATTTTACTTCCAGGTGTTAATACCACCCTATAAAAGTGTGATTCTTTTGGAAAAGAGGTGGGAGGTTATCTCTGGAAAACTGAAGTATTACAAAGAGAGGCTCTTGTTCGGCTGACAGTTGCCACGTGGATTTGTTAATGTGACCTTCAGAGCAGAGCAAATTGTTAAGAAATTAATAATTTCAAATTAACCAGTTGCAGGGTGCTATTTCATACTCTTTGGATCCTGTATACATTTGTATGAGGCTAACCCATTCGTGAAATGATTTCCATATCTGTGCGGTGACCAGATAGCAGTAGTGGTACCACTGTCTTATGTAATTACATAGGTACCTTTGAGGAGGCTTTCATTTCTTAAGACTGCTGTCAGCAAAATATAAGTGTATCCAAAAGAAGATTTAAATTTGAAAGGACTCTTCACTAAGGAAAACTGAAATATGAATGGACTTTCAGCATCTTAATGACATAATTATGCTTACGTTACAAGCACAGCTTTATTTAAATAACTTGGAATGTTCTGGAATTCTGGAATTATATAGGTGAAAAACAATGTTTCAAAGGAATAGTCGTGTGTGTTAGTCTGTTTTAAGAAAAGCCTCAAGGAGCCCTGTGGCACCTTAAAGATTTATGTCCCTGACCCCACAACTTATGACCCCAAGAACATGATGTCTGTCACCATCCAGAAGACCCAGGTCTCCAGCACCACACTGTCTTTCCACAAGATTTGAAATAACATAATCAAGGCCCCAAACTCTTGAACACCTTGGCACAGGTCCTAATCGCCTAGACAGTCTTCCAGGTATTGGTCCCCACTGGCATGGAACTGCTTGCCATCATGTTACTGGTCTCCACCTCCCTGGTACCACTCAATGGAGAGATGTTGATCTCTAGGCAGCAATTTCTGACAAGGGTCAACCAGCAGACCCAGGCTTCCATAGCTTCACCTTGGTCACTGGAAGAGTCTAAGTCAGAGCAGGAGTTCAGCTCCTCACCAAAAGTGCATTGATCTCTATTGACCCTGGAAACTGGCATGACGTCCGTGGCACTGATGTGGCAGCAGGGCCAATCATCTGCTCAATGGGATTGTAGGAACCCGGAAGTAATGCTGATGATGCCGATTCCATATTCTCACTGCTTCTTCCTGGCAGCCTTGAACGAGCTACTGTAACCCACACACCTAGTGTGGTTACTGAGCAACACAAGTGGTACCTAGACCACAGCAACAGTTAAGACTAAGAGACCTCTACAGTATGGGCTGGGAGCGAGCTGGCTTTTAGCTCAGAGGGTAGAGGCTACTATACTCAGCTCCAGAGGTCCCGGGTTCAAATCTGTCTGGTGGCGGTTACACTACCACCAACACTGGATCATGGGACAGAGTAGTACGTCAGGTCCTGATGCCTAGGCAGCCATTCCCAGAAGGGAACCCGGTCCTCCTCCTGCAATGCTGTCAATATCCTTGTTGCTGGACCAAGCAAGGCAAACTTCCCAAGACCTTCCCAAACTGATAGCCCCATCATGCTTGCCTTAAGAGCATGCTTGCCAACTTAGACTTGGAAAGTGAGGTGTAAGAGGAGCAGGAGCTTTTTGACGGACAGTTATGTTTGATGGTCAGCCAGCAGTTTCAGGTATCTAATCATCAGGCCCTATTGTGCACTCTGACCGGGTATCTGACCCGCACTGGCCCCTTAAGGGTAAAACCCAACCCTGGGAGAGAGCTGAGAGCAAAGTCTGCAGCTGAGGCAGGTAGTGCCAATTAGGGCCCAGCAGGGGGCTATATAATAAGGGCTCCTGGAGGGAGGAGGGGAAACACACTTGCTCTCGCTGGGGAGCAGGAAGGACTTGGCTGTTAAGGAAGCTTGAAGGCTTCCGAAGACAGAGCAGTAATGGGAAAGGCAGGCAAGGCTGGGGAGCTCTGGCCAGACCTCACTCCCAGGCTGCAGGGCCTGACGCCAGACCTGAGTGCAGGAGGGCTGCAGAGAGCTAGCCAGGGTAGACAAAGGCAGGAGGTCCACACCCCCTTGCCAATGATTAGTGACCCATTACAGACTGCAGTTTGCCCCTGTGGCAAGGGCAAGATGAAGATTGGCTGTGGATCACAGAGGCAAGATGACTCAAGGGGAATTGGGGTTTGCCTTGGAGGAGAGGACCCCAGAATGCGGAGACTGATAAACATCTCCCCACCCCCATAAGGGGAATGAGAGACAGCAAGTGTGGGCACTGCCAGAGGGAAGTGTTCTGAAGAGGAAACCGCGGTCTGGGAAAGTTGAGGGTCCAGCACTGGAGAACGGAGTGACAGAGAGACATCAGCCAGAGGGAAGGGCCCTGCAGGCTGGCAAGAGCTAATTCCCAGTGCAACCGGCAGGAGGCGCCGTGGTGGTGAGTCCGCCCTGTGACAGGCAGGTACAATTTTAACCAGTGGGTCTCCCTTGGCAAGTTCAAGGAGGCCCTTCTTCAGGACTGTGCCCAGGAGGTTCGCAAAATAATAGAGCTGGGAAAAGCAGTGGCAAAAGACAACCTTCCCGTGACCTGGGTCTCTGTAGATTCTGAAGCCAGGGTTATGGCCTCTGTGGTGGTGATAAGGTGCAACTCTTGGCATCATTTCTTGGGTTTATCCACTACTCAGGACCTTAGGGAGCAGGGCTCTTTTCTGAGCTTATGGATGCTAGACTACATGCCCTGAAAGACTCCCATGTCACCCTGCAGTCTCTGGACTTTCACACTCCATAATGGGTTAAAAAGCCATTTTGACCCCGACCTACTCCTCTTAGATCCTGGGGGCCTTCCTCACATGTCACCGACAAGAAAAAGGACAGAGACGGGGTTTAAAGTAAACTTTCCCTTGTCCTCCCATCTGCCTGTTCAACTCCACCCTTCAGGACACAAGGGGGGCCAGAGACAGGAATTTTGAGGGTGTGCTCAAGGACCAATCAAATTTCAGGATCCTCCCTCCTTTTTTTCTCTTAATTCCCTGCTCCCCTTCCAGTTGGCATAGTTGAGAATAACCTCAGCTCGTAGGGTGCTCAACAATTCATCTTTGGCCTTCATCCTACGGTTCTCAGCTGTCCCTCCCTTCCAGTTCTCTTTCCCATCCCTCTTCAGGGATGCATTCATGAGCAATTCCTCACTGAAGAAGCAGAGTCCCTCTTGTGTCTGAGGGCTGTAGATGAGTTCCCTTGGACAACGAGACGGAAAGAGTTCTACTCCCAATATTTTCTAATCCAGAAAGAGAAAGGAGGCCTGTGACCCATCTAGACCTGCCATGTCTAAAGAGCCATCACAAAAAGGTGAAGTTCTTTGTGGTGTCCCTGGTCTCCATTATTCCTCACTGCTTCCAGCAGACTGGTATACCATCCTTGTCCTGAAGTCCATATTCCAAGGAAACAGACAGTTCTTCTATTTTGTGCTGGATCAGCATCATTTCCTTTTCACGGCACTGTCCTTTGGTGTCTCATCAGTCCTGAGGGTGTTTACAAAGCACATGGTACCAGGGGAGTTGGGGTGTCTGGATTTATCCAGACCTCAACAACTGGCTCATCAAGGGCCAAACCTGGGGCAAGGTGCAAGAGCACTTCAATCTGTCTCTCTACCTGTCATGATCTGGGTCTGTTGACAAACAAGGAAGTTATTGCATAGAACTCATTGGGACAGTTCGCGGCTGGGTTCAAGCCAGAGCCAGTAGAGGAAAGAATTAAATGTTATAATGTTCTTGTTTTCAGAAACTGAACTTTTATAATTAACTTGTCTGAATCATCTTTATCAACAAAAGTCTGTTATCTGTCAGTGATACAGTGAATAAATCTCCAGTCATTTCTGGTGTGGGGCCATAGGATCACATGGCATTATGGTGGTAGTTTGTCCTCAGTTTCTCGGGGGGGAGGGGGAAAGGAGGAGGAAACTCTTTGATTTTTCTGTCTTGTGTACTCTAAAGCTGCCAAATTCAGGAAAGCCCATAAATAATCAAAAGAGACACAATTTTCATTCTGCTGAATAACATGAGGGATTAAAAAGACTAAGATTATTCTGGCCCTGAGAAACTAAAACTTATCAATAATTAAGGGTGTCAGTGTATAGTCTTGGAAATGATTAACCGATAAACTGGGTTTATCAGTTAATTCTAACAACTACACACACTCACCCCTACTTGCTACCTCTGTATCAGAGGCAGTAAAGGGCGGGTGGGAAGAGACAAGAGACGGTGCCGGTGGGAAGCTGGCTTTTAAGATGAACATAAGAACGGCTGTACTGGGTCAGACCAAAGGTCCATCTAGCCCAGTAGCCTGTCTGCCGACAGTGGCCAGCACTAGGTGCCCCAGAGAGGGTGGACCGAAGACAATGATCAAGCGATTTGTCTCCTGCCATTCTTCTCCAGCCTCTGACAAACAGAGGCCAGAGACACCATTTCTGTCCCGTGGCTAATAGCCTTTTATGGACCTAACCTCCATGAAATTATCTAGCTTCTCTTTGAACTCTGTTATAGTCCTAGCATTCACAGCCTCCTCTGGCAAGGAGTTCCACAGGTAGACTACAGGTTGTGTAAAGAAGAACTTTCTTTTATTAGTTACCCATTAATTTCATTTGGTGTCCTCTAGTTCTTCTGTTATGGGAACTAATAAATAACTTTTCTTTATCTGCCCTCTCCACACCACTCATGATCTTATATACCTCTATCATATCCCCCCTCAGTCTCTTCTTTTCTAAACTGAAAAGTCCCAGTCGCTTTAACCTCTCCTCATATGGGACCAGTTCCAAACCCCTAATCATTTTAGTTGCCCTTTTCTGAACCCTTTCCAAGGCCAAAATATCTTTTTGAGGTGAGGAAACCACATCTGTACACAATATTCAAGATGTGGGTGAACCATAGTTTTATACAGGGCCAGTAAGATATTCCGTGTCTTATTTTCTATCCCTTTCTTAATAATTCCTAGCATCCTATTTGCCTTTTTGACCGCCGGTGCACACTACGTGGAAGTTTTCAGAGAACTATTCACTATAACTCCAAGATCTCTTTCCTGATTTGCCGTAGTCAAATTAGCCCCCATCATACTGTACATATAGTTGGGGTTATTTTTCCCGATGTGTATACTTATCCACATTAAATTTCATTTGTCATTTTGTTACCCAATACCTCAGTTTGGTGAGATCTTTTTGGAGTTCCGCACAGTCTGCTTCTGTCTTGACTATCCTAAACAGTTTGGTATCATCCGCAAACTTTACCACCTCATTGCTTACCCCTTTCTCCAGATCATTTATGAATAAGTTGAAAAGGATTGGTCCCAGGACTGACCCTTGGGGTACACCACTAGTTACCCCTCTCCAATCTGAAAATTTACCATTTATTCCTACCCTTTGCTTCCTGTCTTTTAACCAGTTCTCAACCCAAGAAAGGACCTTCCCTCTTATCCCATGGCCATGTAATTTACACAAGAGCCTTTGGTGAGGGACCTTGTCAAAGGCTTTCTGAAAATCTAAGTATACTATATCTACTGGATCCCCCTTGTCCTCATGTTTATTAACCCCTGCAAAGAATTCTAATAGATTAGTAAGACATGATTTCCCTTTACAGAAACCATGTTGACTTTTGTCTAACAAATTATGTTCTTCTATATGCCTTACAATTTTATTCTTTACTATTGTTTCAACTAATTTGCCCGGTACTGAAGTTAGACTTACCGGTCTGTAATTGCCAGGATCGCCTCTAGAGCCCTTTTTAAATATTGGTGTCACGTTGGTTACCTTCCAGTCATTAGGTACGGAAGCCGATTTAAAGGATAGGTTACAAACCACAGATAATAGTTCAGCAATTTCCCATTTGAGTTCTTTTAGAACCCTTGGATGAATGCCATCCGGTCCCGGAGATTTGTTAACATTAAGTTTTTCTATTTGTTCCAAAACCTCCTCTAATGACACTTCAGTCTGGGACAGAAGATGGATTCCACCGTATTCCACAAAGCCGCCCTCCCCCCTCCTCTGCTGATGCCTCTCTATCAGAAGCAGCAGCACCGAAGGTTAGGGGGGCAGGTGGGAGCTGATACACCTGGTGAGCCATATTTTAAGCTGGCTCTCAGCGCACGTCAACTCCATGGAGCCGCCTCCCCCCCATTGCTGCATTCCACAGAGGCAGTGAGGGTTGGGGAGGGCAGGCAGGAACTGGTGCTTAGGAGGGGAGGAGCAGCATGGGGTGGCTGGGGACTCCCTGGGAGTGGAGCCAGGAGCGCACTGACTGCCAGCCCCACCTCCAGGGACTATTGCATAATCATGTAACCAATAAGACTTTTTGTGCTGTTACATGATTATTCAATTAAACAACATCTAACATCCCTATTGGTAATAGGCATTTTCCCCCACTGTTTTCTTTCAAATGAACATAGTTTCCATAGTTATTGTGAGTGAGTTTTAGATGAACATATCTAATCACAACGGGCGGTACATTTGTTGAGATTGTGTTATAAACAAGTGTTTGTGTTAAGAAACATAATGTAAAAAAACTGGATAAATATCCATAGAAATACAACAGGGATTGGTTGGATGACACGTGGAAAGTTTGGTTGCTGCTTGGAGAAAATGTTATCATTAAAAAGTTAGAATAGTTGCTGCACATGCACATTCTTTCCAAATACATTTCATTAAAATATTCATTATGTGCCTAAAGTATATTAGTGACTCAGAACCACATTTGGAAAAAAAAGTTGTGCTGGCGCTGATTCAGGAGAGCCTCACTGTTCTGGACAGCACTTGAGCAAATGGATTTGTATGTGTATTTAAGGGCTTTCCAGAGTCAGGGCCATAGATAGTAACAGGCCAAGACTAAACTAAAAATATGAGATACTTTCCACCCAATGTCAGCCACTGAAACTTCATTTTCTTCTGGTAAAAGTTGCCAAGTATCGAGGGCTTAAGGGATTTAATTAATAGGCAGGGCCTTGTGCTGACTCCAACTGGGGAAATTTAGAACTTTTTGCTTTTGTACAGACTTTTTCATTATTGGCTTTCCAACTTCACATTCAAACATGATCTTAATAGAAACCCTGTTTATAAAAGGAAAACATGCTGACAAATGAAACAAGTAAATTAATCATGTATTCATTAAATTATGCACACATGGATATTGTGGTAGGAACTAAGAAACATGATTAGTTTGTATTATAAAGCCCTTATTTGCTTTCTTGAAACACTATAGATTCTTCTACTGATATTATTGATGTCAGGACATTTTCATGTATGGTAAGTAAATAGTTTTTAACTTAAAGGTTGTTGTACTGGATTGACTATGGAATTGGTAATAGCTATTGATAGTTTGGAATTACTCAATTTTAATCTGTGTAAGTCAGCAATCATATATTTTTCCTTCCCCCAAAAGCTAATGAAAAAATAATCTGTTTGCTAATCACAGTATGAAGAGAGCTAATAGATACATTACACTTCTAGATGGCTATTGTAGTTTTTTGTCAGCAGTTCTGTCTTCCACTGAGTTAATAAATTAATATTGTCAAATATATCATGTTATTTCTGAATCTCTTAAGAATATTGATTTCCACAATCAGAACAATTTGTATTTAAAGAATGTTTATTTTCTAAATGCCCTACTTGTGTAGAAATTCAGGTTGCTAAAAATAGAAAAGTAAATTATATGGAAAATAGTGATATTTATTAAAATTAAGAAAAATATAAATTAAATTAAATCCTTCGAAGAATAGATACAAAGAACATCTCATCAGTAGGTCATCAGTATCCGAGCAGAAGATTTCAATACTCAAGATAGAGGATAAGCAGTGAATGGCCAAGTACTTTAGTCATTAAGACAGAAAGCAACTAGAATTGTTGATTAATTGTAGTAACTCATGCTCTTAACTAAAAAAAAAAAAGAATTTTGATTAAGAACAGGGCTATTCAACACGCGAAACATGTGGGAGCCAAAAGAAGTAGTAGTCAATAATAATGGTCTTCTGTTGATATGTATTTAGTAGTTAAAGTCCTGGACTGTCATTTCTCATTAAAAGTGCTGTCATATGGGGGTGTAAATCGGATAAATATTGCATTTTATTAATATCAGCAGAACTGTCTTAAATGGGGCCTGTGTCTTGGGTAGTCTTGCCTTAATCTTTGTATTAATGCCCGTCGGTGTGAAAGAAGCTATTTGCATATATTTGCATATATATGCAACCACACTTAAATTGTGGCTCTCGTCGTGTGCTGCATGATTGTGGCCCCCAGGGCTTCCAAAGTTGAGTAGCCCTGGTTAAGAAAATAAATCACGATTACTTGCAGTTTTAATCACATTATTAAAAATAGACTATCAGTTGAAATTTGTTAAATATTGTGGACGTTTTCCAACATTTTAAAACATATTGATTTAAATTATGACACAGAATTCACACAGTACAGTGATCACTTTGTTATTTTATTACACATATTTGCAGTGTAAAAATGATAAAAGAAATAGTATTTCTCAGTTTACCTCATTCAAGTATTGTAGTGCAACATCTTTATCATGAAAGTGCAACTTACAAATGTTGATTTTTTTTTGTTACATAACTGCATTCTCAAACAAAACAATGGAAAACGTTAGAGCCTACAAATCTACTCAATCCTACTTCTTGTTTAGGCAATCAGTTAGGGTATGTCTACACTTCATTCCTCTTGAGAGAGAGAGAGGAATGCAAATGCAGACATCCAAAATTGCAGATGAAGCTGGGATTTAAATATCCTGCATTTCATTTGCATAATTGTGTTATGGCACTATTTCAAAATAGCGCTATTTCGAAATAGTGCCATGACGCAATTATGCAAATGTAGCGCGGGATATTTAAATCCCAGATTCATTTGCAATTTCGGGTATCTGCATTTGCATTCCTCTCTCGAGAGAGGAATGAAGTATAGACATAACCTAAGGGTGCATCTACACAACAATGTTGTTTTGGAATAACGGCCGTTATTCCGAAATAACAATGCAAGCTTCTACACAACAATTCCTTTATTTTGAAATATTTTTGAAATAACAGATGACTTATTCTGACTTCTGTGAACCTCATTCCATAAGGAATAACGCCTCTTCCGAAATAGCTATTTCGGAATAGTAGTAGTATGGACGCTCTACTGCTGTTATTTCCAAATAGCTCCTTCCCAGGGCCATTCAAAGTAATTACTCCCCAGTGCCTTCTGGGGCTCTAAATCCTCATCAGGGAAGCCTGCCTCAGACTAATTTTGAGGCTTCCCTGTCGTGTAGACGTTTTATTTCAAAATAAGCTATTTTGGAATATTTCTTCCAGAATAGCTTATTTCGAAATAAGCATGCGATATAGACATACCTTTAGAGAGCTACGTTTGTTTACATTTATGGAAGATTATTTTGCCCACCTCTTATTTAAAATGTCACCTAAAATAAGTAGCCGTATTAGTCTGGTTCAAGAAAAATACCAGTCCAGTGGCACTTTAAAAGACGAATGAATGTCAGGATATGAGAGAGTATTAGAGCCTAAGCATTCATGAGCTATAACTCACTTCATCAGATGAGAAAGAAAGAAAGAAAGATACAGATAAGGCTTTGTGACATCTGTGCTAATTAAATCAGAGCTGTTGTGGCTCATCTCCAACAGCGATGAGAAGGTGAGAGTACCTGATTGGGAAATTACCCATTGTAATGCAAGAACCACACAATATGTCAATGTAAACCTTTGTTTAGAGTGTCAAATTTGCATATGAATTCCAGCTCAGCAGTTCCCCCTTGCAGTCTATTTTTGAAATTTTTTTTACCTGAGATTGCCAAATTGCAAGTCCAAAACTGTGAGTCCAGGGAGGTTAGAGTGCTTCCCCCATGAGAACAGATTGTCATGGCCAGGGCTCAACATATCCGTTTATCTACTTGCCCGTGGCGAGTAGATTTCATCTGGTCGCCCCGTTCACCAGTGGTGCATGCATGCGCAGTGCAGGTCTGGCGCATGCACGGTGCGGGGCTGGCGAGTGGATTTCGCCACGGTTTGTCGAGCCCTGGTCATGGCAGTTTTGTAGCTGGCATTGCAAGACCATATGAAACACGATCTATTTGTGTCTAAGTTCTCTAAATAATTTATTTCTATTGGAAAAATAAACCCCCCCAAAGTATTCCCCTTAATTAAACTTCATTCTCTTTTTGCAGACATATAAATTAGGAGGGGAAAGTGAGACTTAGATCAAATGAAGGTAAAAGATGATACATTATGTAAAATTTGGCACATTTGAGAAACCTGTCAATGCTGATGTTCAAGCAAAACAATACAGGTTTATGCATGTTGGTCTAAAAAAGTTGTATGACATTTCCTACATCTAGGAAACCACATTCCATTTCTTCCCAATGACTGTCCGTAAAACCCAGTTTCCCAAAGAAGTATCACCTTAAAGTGGGCAATATTGACATTAAGCTTTTCTGTCACACAAAGGGTCCACCATGTGAAAGAGATGTAGTAACTTTAAAGTTGTCTCGTTCCCCACCCAGATAAAATTAGTGATACATTTATTAAGCAAAACAAACCACTTTGTAGGGACATCAATGGAAAGTATCCAAACTACATACAGTACAAGGGGTAATCCCTTAATTTGAACCTCAGTGATATGTCTGACCCAGATAGCTATCTTCCTATGCAGATTGGGTGAGCAAATCTGGGAAATTGGCCTTATATGTGGAGAATGCCATAACCTCAGCTGCTTCAGCAAACAAAATACAAAACTAAACTCAAAACTTTAGGAATTGCATTAATAGAATGAAGGGATACTGGAGCTCTAGAGCAGTCTGCTCAAGTTAAAATAGTCATTGCCATGGAGTGAAGAGGAGTGGGGGGGCTAAAATAGCTAGGCAGATGATGGTTGTGCTGTGTGAAAGGTGAACTTAGCTGCTCAGTGATGCAATTCCACACAGATGAATCTGGACAGAATCTCTGGTCCTATGCTTCACTGTTTCCTACTGTCCACCATTTTATTTTTCACTATTCCTATTTGTTGTAAAAGGTCTCAGAGGGGCAGCCATGTTAGTCTGTAACTTCAAAAAGCAATGAGCAATCCTGTGGCACCCCGGGGCATGTCTGCACTAAGAAATTATTTTGAAATAGCATGTCCACACTACAAGACCGCATCGAAATAGCTCAGAATTATTTTGAAATAGCGCATCCACTCTGATTGGAGCCTGCATAGGATTTAAAGCTGCTGGAAGCATTCTGGGGAGGGCACCAGAAGGGTAGACACTTCCTGTGGCTGTTTGCTAAGGCTAGCTGAGACACGTACTTACAGCTCTCTCTACAGCTGCGTCTCACACAGGTGTGAGGAGCCACCCCAGAGTGTCTGCTTTGTTCCCTGGCCTTCTTGTAGGCCTGCTGGAGCTCTTTTGTTTTCATGTGGACCTGGTCATGGGTCCGCATATGTCCTTTTTCGGCCTGGCTGGTGGCCATCCAGCCGTAGACATCGGCATTCCTCCTTGGGTGGAGATCCTGGAGGATGGTCTCCTTGCCCCAGACCTCAATGAGGTTCAGGGTCTCTGCGCCAGTCCAAGCTGCGGCTCTCCTGCATCCCTAGCCAGTGGCAGCCGAGGGTGCTGCTGAAGTGCTGGCAGCTATGGGGGGCTCAGAGGGAGCACTGGGGTTGGACATGACTCCTGGATGGATGCTGTGTGCCACAGGGGTGTGAAAGGTCCATACATGCCACAAGCCCTTTTCCTTTAGCCTGCTGCTTTAAGCGCTGCAAGAGAAGGGGAGCACTGAAGATGTCAGATGTGGTCAGAGCAGCCACAAGTGCAGCTATGAGAGGCCTCTGGAGGCCAATTATTTCAAAATAGCAGCAGCTGAGTGTCCACACTACTGCTATTTCAAGATAAAAATTTCAAAATAAGAATTATTCGTTGTGGAAAGCAGGAGTTATTTTGAAACAGCCAGCCCATTATTTCAAAATAATGGGCTTCGTAGGGTGGATGTTCTGCTTGTTATTTTCAAATAAGGGGATGTAGACCAGGGCATGGAGATTAACAAAAATATTATATCATGAGCGTTCGTGGGTAAAACCCACTTCATCAGATGAGTTTGTGCTGGGGGTAAGGCTAGATGATCGTAATGGTCCCTTCTGATCTTAAAGTCTAAGTCTATGAGTTGGATTGGAAAGTACAGAATCCAGGGTATATATAACAGCAAAAGCAGTGACTTAATAAGGGTATGTCTACACTACAGCGTTATTTCAAAATATCTAATTTTGAAATAGTTAATTCGAAATAAGATATTTTGAAATAATGCGTCTACACACAAAATGCTATTTCGAAATAGCGCGTCCACACTGAGTGGACCGAGAATTGCATTTAAGGCCGGCCAGAACCAGTTCAGGCAGGGCATGAGATCAGGAGTTACTTTGTGTGGCTGCTGCCTGAGGCTATCTTAGGCCTGTGCTTAAAGGGACCCCTCCTCCTCTTTCCCCCCGGACAGCCAGTTCTCAGGTTTCCCTGCTTGCTTGCCTACCTTGATGAGGGACAGCAAAGCATGTTTGTCTCAGCGTGCTCTGGTTGCCCTCGCTCAGGACACTACAGCACTCTGTGCCATGGAGCCGGAGCTGCCCCAGGGCACTCTGGTGCTTCTCTTGGATGTGTTGCTGCAAGCCTGGCTGCACTTTCTGCAGGCTGCCATCCGGGAGGTCCATCGGGGGGCTGTCATTATCCAGGAGGCCCTGCAGGAGAGCTTTTACCCTGAGGAGCACTAAAAGTTTCCCTGGTGTGCCCCACTGGGGGCTTGTGCCTCCTTCCTCCCTCACGTCCTTCCTCTTACCCCTCCGTAACTCCCCTTCCTGATGTCAGATAAAATACACGTCTTTTCATGAACACAAACACTCTTTATTTAACAACACTGTGGGAATGGGAAGGGGGGAATGAAACTCTGGTGAGACTGGGGAAAGGAGCCAAGAGAAGGGAGGGGGAAATCTGGGAGGAGGGAGCTGGAAGGGGGAAGCAAGGGGAACAAGGGGGAGGGGAAGTTCAGGGCTCAGGGTTAGGGGTCTCACTGGGCCAACTGTTTCTCAGCACCGCGGGTGCAGGGGCCTCAGTGTCCCCAGGGGGATGGGGAGGGGATGGAGGGAGAAGTGGGAGGGGAAGAAGGAGTGGGAGGAGGAGCGGTAGCTGGGGAAGCAGCAGCCGCTGGAGCGGCAGGAGGCAGTATGTTCCGCACCAGGGTCTGCAGGGTCTGGCAGATGGCACGGCCCTGAGCAAGCTGCTCCCGCTGGAGCTACAGGTCTTCTTGCACTCAGTGCTGGAGGGTGCCGTGCAGGGCTTGCAGTGCCCCCAAGTGCTGCTGTTGGTACCCCCTCCACTGCACGGGTGGTCCTGCGGAGCCCTCGGGTGCGGGAGCATGTCCCGGGTGGTGTGTTGTACCCTGCATGCACAGCTGGTACAGCTGTGGAGAAACAAGAGAAGTGGTCAGTTATCCCTGGAGACACAGTGGGTGAAGCCCAGCCCCCCTCTCCCCCGCAAGGTGAGGATGACTGTTCCCTGCACCATGAGAGCTCATGTGCTTGCACAGAGGCCATGTTCGTAATGTCTTGCTATCCCTGGGATTGGGAGCTGCCCCGAGACTGCACCCATGCCCCTGTGCTATATATAGTGTGGGTGGGGTGGGAGTGAGATGTCCCCTGCCTCTGTGTAGAGTGGCCTTGCGGAGGGAGGGCGTCCTGCTGTGTCCCACCCCGGAGTCAGGAGAATGTCATGCCTCTTCACACACGCATTTGGCTAAGAGGGTAAGGCCCCTATGTGGCAGCCAGCTGGGGCCGCATGCTCAGGGGTGGCATGGCACATGCTCGCACATGCACAGGTTGCTGCATGATCCATGGACAGCAAGGCCCACACACGCAGTCCCTGGTTTCTTTCCCCTCTCCTTCCCTTCCCCCACATAAGGGGACAGTGCTGACACTCACCTGTTGTTGCCTCCCTGGCCTCAGATGACACCAGCGACAGGTCTGCTGTCCTGACTGCTCCGGGGGTCCTGACTACTCAGTACTCTCTGTCTGGTCTGCTGTGGCTCCTGGCTCTGATTGCCATTTTAACCATCGGGGCTTCTTGTGCAAGAAATTCATGTTGCCAGTCTACACTGCCCTCTTCTGGAAGAGCTCTTGCGCAAGAGGGCTTATTCCTCCTGGGGAGAGGAATAACTCTTCCAGAAGAAGCCCTGTTTTACAGCACTATACTGTAAATTTACTTCTGGAAGAACGCTCGTGCAGGGTAGACAGCCAGCAAGTTTTTGCGGAAGAATGGCTGTTCCGCAAGAAGCTGCCAGTGTAGACGTAGCCTCAGTGATTTTGATTCTACTGTTTTGATCAGTGTTTAGGTGACAGTACCGTAAACGTTTTTTAGTATCTCGAGGTGTAACTTTTGAAGCAGGTGATGGCTGTGCTGGTCTGGCAAAAGACCTCTGGGTTGGATTTTTTTATGTTTTTCAAGTGTTGTGGATGAAGCTTGGAAGAAAGCATTGCAGCAGAGGCATCGTTTCAGAAAAGTCCAATGCAAGGGTAGTTGTATCAGCATATAGAATGTGATATGCGCTTATATTGGGTCCTGCAAAGGTGAGGGGATGGGGTAGGAGTGGAAGACAAAATTCAGAGGGAGGCAGAAGGAGGGAAACCAAGATTGGGGAGACATGTGCCTCCCCGCACCATAGCACATTATGTCCCTGCAATGCAGTGTTCGATAACTTCAGTATTCTTCAAAAAACACAATGCACAATTTGAACAACTTTGCCAGTCTTTGTTTGTTAATTCCAGGCAGCGGCTAATACAAAAATTGAAATAGTGCTGATTTCCTGGAGCATGTGCTCTCGACAGGTAGACTTGAGTTTATTGCCTTGGCAGCTTGAAGAACCTGGCACTGCAGCTTGCCAAACCTTATGTGGTCTATTTTAAAGATTTCTGTTCTCATGACTTCATCTCGTCAGTTTTCACAAAGAAAAATATTAACTAAAGGGAAATGAAATGAATAGCATTTTTCAGAATGTGCTAAAGCAGCAGCACAAATGTATAGCGTGACCTGCACATTTATCAGTATATTTATTACTTTATAATTACCTTACTTTATAATTACCTAACTGAGCCTTGTATCTCTTCGCCAGGATGGGGAGTCTGGGGGCAAGAGCGTCCCCTCCTGTTTGTGCCATGAAGGGAAAGAAAGTAGAAGAACAATTCTTTTTAAAAGGGCTCTAAATCAGAGTAGGGGATAGGAATTGATCTTAAGTGGCACCATCCTTGTTCCCTCTGACTCTGCAGAAATCTCTTGGGATTGGAATTCTATATGATGGGTGGGTGAGTGGGTTGGTTGGTTGGTTTGTGGGAGGGGAAATCATTCTGTTTCAAACCATGGAAAAATATTGATGCAAATTAATGTTGATCCTGCCAGTTTCCCCCACAAACTTCTGCCTGTGCTATCAAATCCCAGAGGACCTGACCCGGGAGTCAGCCAGAGAGTTCAGGGGCCGAGGGGGAAGAATAGAGCCATTACCCCATCTGTGGCTCTCAAACTAGAAAAAATAATTAAGTACATGTTGGTACCATATGAATGCTTCTCAACATTTTTAGGTTGACAGCCAGATCTGAGGGCCTTTTTTTAGTGCAGCTTATGTCACTAAAACAACTTGTATACCAGAATAAATGTCGACATGGCAATTTGTGGCAAAGATCCTTAGCAACGGATCCTGTTCCTTGTTACAACTCATCTCAGACCAGACAAACTCTCTACACTAAATACATGTCATGTAACTTGCCAAGATTCACACTCAGAGATGTTTGTACTAGTAAAGTTTGAGGAATAATGTATTTGTATTGTAAGCATGCTTTATGGACTTGAACTTAAAGTTAGTCACCAAGGGACAAGATATTTAGATGATGCCCAATTCAGGCTTCCGGGGATTCCAGCCTGTCCACATTAACTGGTGGTGTAATGTAAGGCTCAGTTGTCTACCCTTCCTCCATCGCAAGACTATTAACTGAAAACCATCAAAGACAATTGCAAACAGTCTAAATCACTTGGAGATAAAAAAGGAAGATTACAAAAGACAGAGATTGGCCTGTCTGTGACTAAGGGCAAAAGACCTGATTCACTATATGACAGAAGGGAGAAAGATTGTATGTATCCTTTCACTGAGAAGACATCTGAAGGAGCGGAGTTCTCATAAAAATTTGGATCCTTGTTCCTAAGAAATCAGCCAGGTCTATAATAGACTGAACTTGGGGATGGGGAACCCCAACATTATTAGATCGGAAAGAGTAACTGTTATCCTAGGGGGAATTCTGCAGTTGTTGCATTTGGAGCCATAGTAAAATTGCAGAATTGCCCCAGGACTGAACTATTAATACATGTAGAGCTAGGATCATATTTCATGATTTTGCTTTTTTATTGTAACCATTTGTTTCCACCACACACTCTTGTTACTAGTTAACTCTCTATTCCATGTGAATAAACCTACTTTAGTTGTCTTATAAGTGCTTGCAAGTACTATGTGATTTAACAGAAGAGGTGATTTAAGGTAAAACTACTTAACTGGAATATACTGCTCCACTGGGGGCAGATCAGCTGAGATTTCTCTTAATAGTCAGTGTCAGAGGTTGGCTGTCACACAGGAACAATTCCAAGGGGCTAGGGACTGGGGTGCACCTATTCCGGCCTGGAAAATACAGTGGTGGCATACACAAGAGAATAGTTCTTAAGTGACTGAAAGGACTTAACACCAAGTCTACACTGTGCTGTTTTGTGCAAGAAATATGCAAATGAGGCAAAGTGTGGAATATCACTGCACCTCATTTGCATAATTAATTAGGCTTTATTTTTGCGCAAAACCCCCCTCTTGCGCAAGAGCTGTTCTTTTTTCCCCCCAGGAAGAACAGCTCTTGCTCAAGAGGGAGGGTTTGCACAAAAACAGGGCCTAATTAATTATGCAAATGAGGCATAGCGATAGTCCACGCTTTGCCTCATTTGCATATTTTTTGTGCAAGAGTGGGCAGTCTAGACATAGCCCCAGTTACTTGTACTGGTCATGTTTGAGGAATAATTTGTTTGTATTAAACAAGACTCCTCATTCTGGAGGCTGGGTTTGACAAGGTGATTCTCAGTCCTGAGTACCTTGCAGTAGTATAAATATAGTATATACAAGTATAGTATAAATATACTTGTATAACCAGTAAAACTTTCTGATGTAGACAGAGCAAACCTAAGGACAGAGACAAGTAGAAGGATATTAAGGGAAGGGAGATGATAGTAGCGAACACCACAAACACAACCGCCCAACATACATGCACAGAGCTTTGTATAAGCGTGTGTGCAGGGGTGTGTGCGTGCACATGTGCCATTTTGTAGTTACTGTAGCAGATAATCTCTTGCTCATTTCTGTGCTTTAATTATGTGAATTTGGGAATGATGAAAGTGAAGCATTTCTAATGCTGTCTGCTACAAGTACAGCACTTGTGCTGGTAAGTATTTTTCAGGCTTCATAAAACAAACTAGCCATTGAATTGCAATTGTGACTGAAAGCACTCAGCTGTGATTTCAGTTTTGGGCCCTCATTAACTAGAGTGTCATTTGTGACAAAAGGTAGGTTTTGTGAGATGTGAATTAGGAATGAGACCACCAAATCAATTTTCATGTCTAAAGAAGGATTTGTAATGCAGATTTCTGTAACTGAAAAAGCTGTGTTTTAGTTCAACAGCCTATCTAGTTCTTAGATTGCTTTACATTTTATATTTATATACTTTGTAAATATAAAGATTAGATTAGATATACAATTTGTAGATTAGAGTTTTATCAGATTGACACTAACATGTCTAATACCAATATTTACACTGGAAATGGACTGGAGACTTTTTTCTTTTTGGTAAAGAAGATTCCTCAAAGTTCAAAACTGTCCTTGAGAAAAGCACTTGAGGGTGTTTTTGCTGTTTCTGTAAAAGACTGGATTGAAGCCAGTTCCTTTGCCAAGTAACTCAGAGTCTGCAGTAGATTGGTGAGGGTGGGAAAAGAGGGAGACGTAAATCACAGAAATAGTCTGCTGTGGGTGGAGTACAGATAGGTGAGCAGTATCCAAATAAGGAGAATGTTTTATGAAGGGGGTTGTGAGAAAAAGGCAATAGCATGGCATGAATGTACAGGAATAACTGCTAATGCTTACCTCTCTATATACACCTCAGCTGTACCTGGAATTCTTTTACTTTATCTATGAAAGGAGCATATTTTAAATACCTTTAGCACACAGAGAACAACTGTCATAAAAACATACAGGCAGCATTGTAGCCATCTCAGTCCCAGGTGGCTCAAGTAATATCTTTCACTGGACCAACTTCTGTTGGTGACAGAGAAGTTTTTATGCTAGACAAAGCTCCTTGTCTAGTCTGGGGAGGCTACTAAGAGTATCACAGCTAAGTTCTAGATCAAACAGATAGTTTAGTATAAAGGATTAGAACATATGCTAAGGGACCATGCCAGGTGACTGGACAGGCACCAGGAAGGGCATAGGAAAAATACATCAGGGTGGGGGACATGATGATTTTAAAAACAAGCTTAGTAAAGTCTGATACTTACAGTAATTCATTTATATACTAACCATTATTTAACATCTTATAATAATTATGAGAAAAATTTGTTAGGTGTTGGTAAGTATATTACATATATAATATACCTACAACAAGTAGGTTGTAATTTTTAAGCAGTTACTGAGCTATGTGAATTAACTTCATGGCTGTTGTATTAAAAATTATTTAAGTTGGGTCTCTGGACCCCAAAACACTATTCTCATCATGGAACCATAGACCTTTCCAATTTAACAATATTTAAGTTACTGTGGTAATCGGAATATATTCAGGTATAATGCAGTAGCTACATAGTGGTTGCATGGTAATTAGTCCTAGTTGAGACCTAAACAATTACCCGTGTAATTATTCTGACCATGTATAGTTCTCTACTAGGGCATGACCCAAACTCTCTGAAGTCAAACTGAAAGACTCCAGTGAAGCCTTAGAAAGGGGTAAATTATTTGTGTGTGTTACCTTGGCAATTAAAACTAAGTAACAGTATTAGTGTCAAGAATTTCCAATCAATCCATCAGAAGCCTCATTACTATGGACTCTGTGCCTGTTCTTGGGTCAAAAATCCTCTCTTCATGGATGTCACAAGAGTGGGACAGCTGATGGGATCCATATGAGTTTTCATATGTATTTCCCTTTATATTTACCAAGCAGTTACATAACCTAAAAACATTCATAGCTTATGTCAGGGAGTATCCTGTGTGTTTGAGAGAGGAGTGATGTGACTGTTCTCAGGCTCAACACCTAATTTGACCCGTCCCAAATTCATCTGTGCAGGGTTTTCCCTTTGTTTCATTCCTTTTGTGGCAAAATTCAAAAGTGATTGTTTGTCCTTTAATGTCTAATCTAACTAATCTGTCCAGATTCTTGTATTGCTCTCATCATCCTGGTTTTCTGAGCTTTGATTATTGAGACTGATGTTTGCATAAGCACATACTTGAAATGGTTTTTTGTTCAGGAAAGATCTTGAGAAATCTTCAGTAATACAGTTGCTGATGTTTTTATTATGTATACTGCATAGCTGTGCTTTGAATACATAAACCTTAGTGCTGCTTATGTGCAAGTGAGTCCTGAAATTGCTAAAAGAGTTGTAGTGTGTCTGTGTTGAAAAGGAAACAGTATCTTTATTCCCTTTTCTTACAATACTACAGTATTTGCAATGTTCAGTTCATTTCCAAGAAGTCCTTCAGGATTGTACCTCTGAAAGAAATCTGTTTAGGAATCCTGACCATTTTCTGAAAAATAGTCTACTAAGTGAGAGTTGAATTTTAAACGTCTGTTACTGCTATGCATTTTTACATCATTTGAGGATTCTATATGGAAAAATAATAAGAAATCGTTTGTTTTTAAAAAGAAAAATGTTATTCCAAAAATAGTGGGTAAGAATGAAGTAAATATATACAGTATGTGTAGATGTTATGTTCAGATGGGACCTCCCTAGTCCAGCACCCTCGAGACCTGATTGCTCCCAAATCACTGAGTGTGCTGGACCAGGGGAGGTTAAGGCTCCCTGCCCAGCTGTCTGCCCTGCTCCTGGGTACAAGCCCTGCCACTGGGTTCTGCTCCAGGCCCTGCTGGGGCTGTACTCCCTGCTGCTGGCCCTGCTATTTCCAGGCCCCCACTGTGCCAGCCCGGATTAGGGCTGGCCCCACTGCCTCCAGCCGCAGCTGGGACTGCTCTCTCTGCTGCCAGCTTCAGCCAGGGCTGCGTCCCACACAGCTCTGGCCTGGGCTGCATTCCTGGCTGCCAGCCCCACTGCCTCCAGCCCCAGCCTAGGCTGTGCTCTCCACTGGCAGCCTTGCTAGGCTGCATTCCCCACAACCAGCCTGGCCTGGGCTGTACTGCATTTCTGACTCTGGCCAGCCAGGGCTTTCTGGTCCAGCAACATTTGTGGTCCAGAAGGATCACGAATGTTGCTGAACCAGAGAGTCCCAGAATTTAGAGGTTCAACCTGTATAAAATGTTGCATCTCTGAATGATCTTCCATACAAGTATCTCATTTTTACCTGAACATAGGGTTGCCAGGTGTCCGGTTTTGAACTGGACAGGCTGGTATTTGAGCTTTCTGTCTGGGAAACAAATTGAGAAAATACCAGATATATAAATGTCCGGTATTTTCTAATTAAGCTTTTATTATTATCATGAGTATCAGTATGTAGTTGCGTACTGCCTGGCTGATAGACACACCTCACAGTGTGTGGGCGTGTCTACCAGACAGGCAATACACAACTATGTAGATAGGACTGGGGCGGGATGGAATCCCCGGGGCTGGTCTCTCCCATGTGCCCCGCCGGGACCGTGCGTGGGACGGGCAGCACCCTGGGATCTGCGTGTGTCCGGGCCAGCCCCGTTCCCTGCCGGCTGGTTACCCCCTTATTCCCCCACTCCCTCCCGGCCAGCCTCGCTCCCCCCAATCCCCTCCCAGTCAACCCTGCTTCTTGCCAGCTGGTCCCCCTGCTCCCGATCTCCTCCAGCCAGCCTTGCTCCCCCTGACCCTCTCCCACCCAGGCCTGCTTCCCTCTGGCCAGTTCTCCCTCTTCCCCCCCCCCCCCCCCCGATCTCCCCTGGCCAGCTCCGTTCCCTCCAACCCCCTCCCAGCCAGCTCTGGTTCCCGCTGCCTCCTCCCCCCCCCCCCCCCCCCCGGGATCTGAGAACAAGTGTTTCCGGTATTTTTTTAAACCATCTGGTAACCCTACCAGAATGATTTAATTGGGCCTAATAGCCACCATGAGAAGGTCATGTTGTTCCTATTTTAGAGATAGGTGAATTGAGTCAGAATTTGTGCCAGGGCCAAGTTGTCACAGCAAATCATAGCCAGAAAAGAGCCTACGAATGCTGACTCCTGATCCTGTGGTCTAACCCTGACATATTCTTGCGTATATATCTATTTAGAAGATCATACAGTCTGGAATCTAAAGCTGCATTTATTTCTAATCAATGTTCCCCTCACTGTAATTTTTAACAAACATCCAATGCATGACTCTCAGTTAAACAATAAACCCAGTATGCTCTCTCTTCCGCCATGAGGCTAAACTCTGAGGTCTGTACTTAGATTTTACTTATTAGTTAGGTACCGCACTCATACAAATTACTAATTAATTCAAAGAACATTTACCTGGGTAAAGAAATGAATAAAAATGGACTTTGGTAAGGCTCCTTGTACTCATCCCTATTGTATATTGTTAGTTCATCCCCCCTAAAAATTAAAATTATAACTGAGACTAAATCAGGTGCGGGGAAAGATAAGGTCAGATTTTCCAGATGGAACCACAGATCACTTTGTCTTAACTGTGAAAAACTGTATTTTGAAGTGTGTGCTTTAAGGAATAAATATGAGACTGGAGACTGTGCTACTAAATGTAACACAGCGACAGTACCTACAATGGGAGACAAAATGATTTAAGTGGCTTAGTAGGCTTTCTCCAACTCTGATTTCTAAAGTTCTTTGACTTCTGAGAAAAGGCATGAGACAAATAGCCTGGGAAATGTGGCTGAACATTAGCTGCTAGAATCTGCCTATTGAATATAGGATAGCTAATAATTTTTGTTATATTGTTTTAATTCAACTCAGAGACTACAAACTTACCAGTTTGTTGAAGGCCTATAGGTAACATTTTTAGAAACACTCAAGTGACTTAGGAATGTAAGGACTTAGGATCCTAAATCTGACTGAAAATCAATGTGCATTTGAAACGTTTACCATCTTTTAGGAATGTATTCATTGTCTCTGTCAATGCATTTCACAAGTGCTGTAAGGAATATAGCCATTTATATTAACACTTTCATGTTCCTGGCATTTCTGTGCGTCATATGATGTAATAATGAATAGACAATTAGTATTGCCCCATTTTCTAAAGAATGTTATATTTTCTAATTAGCTATAATTACTAAATCAAATGGCAGGAAGCTGTCCTGTGAGACTGAGACAGTACTGATGAAAATACTAGTTATATTCTGAAATGGGCTTTTTGCATGGGATAATTGCATATTTCCATGTACAGGTGAGGCAGAATATGGGAGGATAAATCATAATTGTAAGAACAAGGTCTGATACATGAAATTGATTGGTTTGACCTGTCTAGCATCACATGTCACTGAAGCCTTTTGCAGCCTATTTGTTTTGTTTGTACATTGCCCATTTATTACATAAGCTATTTGTGCCTTCTTCTATTGAATAATTTTTCATTCTCTTGTTTTATACTGATGGTGAGTGGCAAGTCATTCTTATCTAGCACTGTCTGACACAAAGCTGTTTGTATTTATTTATTTTATAAAGACCTTGCTATGATATGATTTGCCCTATTCAGCCATACTGTCAACAGTGAAAAAGTTACAAATTGGTTTATTGACCAGATTTTAATCTGTTACAATTAAGTAAATTCATTTATTTTAGTGAGGTTTCCCTAGTCTAATATACACCAGTTACAGTGTATGAACAATATCTGTTAAGTTTAATACTTTTCATTCAGGTCCATTGCTGGTTGCATATAACTTTGGCAAAATGTTGCCTGTCAGGCTAGAATTGTTAACATTTGATATTTGCCTTGTACTCAGGCACAATATCTTTTTCAATATATATTTTGAAAAAAATAGCATGCTATTGCAGTAATTTAAGACTGACAATGTAGACTATACACACTACAGAGTTTTACTGATGAAAGTTATGATTCTTTAACTAAACTTTTAATTAAACTGATGTTGCATATACACACTATGCTTTCTTGTGTTGTCAGAGTGCATCCACGCTAGCAGCTTTTGAATGACACAGAGAACAGTGCACTGTGGGTAGCTATCCCACTGTGTAACAGGCTTCAGGGTGCTTTGGGAAGGGTTTGCAATGCCTCATGGGAAGGGCCCTACCAAATTCATAGTCCTTTTTGGTAAATTTCAGAGTCATAAGATTTTAAAAATCTTAAATTTCACAGCTTCATATATTTAAATCTGAAATTTCACAGTATTGTAATTGTAGGGATCTCAACCCCAAAGTGGGCTGTGGGAGGATTGCAAAGCTATTGTGGCGGGGTGGCAATATTACCACCCTTACCCCTAGATTGCTGTTGGCAGTGGCACTGCCTTCAGAGCTGGATTCCCAGCCAGCATCCACAGAGCTCTCTGAAGCCAGGAGAGGTTCCTTGGGATGGGTCTGACCCACCCCTGGGAGCAGCCAAGCTGCAAAAGAGAGTCTCATTCCTCCCCAGCCCAGCCAGGAGTAGCAGCAAGAGCCTCCGGTCAGGGCACCCCCTGTCCTGCTCCTCCCCAGCTCTGGACCTAGTGCTCTGGGTTAAAGTCTGACTTTGTGTGTCGTGTGTGGGAATTGCAAGGGGGCTGTGATCATGGTATTCTCCTGACTGGTATCCTGGGCAGTTGCCAACAGTACCCAGCCATAAGGCCAGCCCAACCTCCCACAAAAGTGACAACCGCTCCTTATTTCTGCCTTTCTACTATTAGTGGTACTGCCTTCAAAGCTGGACACTCCAGCAGCCTCCGCTCTCCCAACATCTAGCTCTGAGGGGAGCACAGAAGTAAGGGTGATAATATTGCAACTCTGCCACTGTAGCTACATTTCATGGAGAGACGAGATTTCATAGTCCATACTAGGGATGTTAAATTTTGATTAATTGTCTAATTGTATAGTCATAGAATCATGGAAGAGACCTCAGGAGTCATCAAGTCCAGCCCCCTGCCCAAGGCAGGACCAATCCCAACTAAATCAACCCAGCCAGGGCTCTGTCAGTCTGAGACTTAAAAACCTCTAGGGATTGAGATTCCACCCTCTCCCTAGGTAACCCATCCCAGTGCTTCCCCACCCTCCTAGGGAAATAGTTTTTCCTAATTTCCAACCTAGACTTCCCCACTGTAACTTGAGACCATTGCTCCTTGTTCTGCCACCTGTCACTACTGTGAACAGCCTCTCTCCATCCTCTTTGGAACCTCCCTTCAGGAAGTTGAAGGCTGCTATGAGATCCCCCTTCACTCTTCTCTTCTGCAGACTAAACAAACCCAAATCCCTCAGCCTCTTTCATAGGTCATGTGCTCCAGCCCCCTAATCATTTTGGTTGCCCTTCACTGGACCCTCTCCAATGCGTCCACATCCTTTCTGTAGTGAGGGGGGGGGGGGGGGCAGAACTGGACGCAATACTCAAATTGTGGCCTCACCAGAGTCGAATAAAGGGGAATAATCACTCCTCTAGACCTTCTGGCAATGATTCGCCTAATGCACCCTAATGCACCCTTCTTGGCTACAAGGGCACACGGTTGACTCATATCCGGCTTCTCACCCACTGTAATCCCAGTCTGCAGAACTGCTACTTAGCCAGTCACTCCCCAGCCTGTAACAATGCTTGGGATTCTTCTGTCCCAAGTGCAGAACTCTGCACTTGTCCTTGCTGAACCTCATTGGATTTCTTTAGGCCCAATCCTCTAATCTGTCTAGGTCACTCTGGTCCCTATCCCTGCCCTCCAGCATATCTATCTCTTCCCCTAGCTTAGTGTCATCTGCAAACTTGCTGAGGGTGCAATCCATCTCCTCATCCAGGTCATTAATAAAGAAGTTGAACAAAACCTGTCCTAGAACCGATCCTTGGGGCACTCCGCTAGAAACCGACCGTCAACCTGACATCGAGCCATTGATCACTATGAATTTGCATCGAATATTCGATTAGTCGATGACGGCGCCTCTGCCTTTGAAATGTAACAACAGCCCTGGGTCTGTTGCTACAGTTCAAAAGCGAAAGCGCTGCGAGGAGCATGGGACCAGCGAGAAACTCAAGCAGTCCCCCACTGGCCCTATGCTCCCCTCAGCATTTCAAAGCGGCACTGCTGAATGGAGCCTGGAGTCATCTGGGGACACTGAGTCACCAACTGACCCCAGGCTCCTCGCGTTGCTGCTGCTTTGAAGCACTCCCTCCCTCCTCCCCGCCCTCCCCCCCCCCCCGCTGCCTCTATCTGATAGAGACAGCAAGGGGAGAGGGGAAGTGACTAGTCGACTAGTCTGTCGACTATCTACTAAAACAAAATAAGCAGTCATGTAGCACTTTAAAGACTAACAAGATGGTTTATTAGTTGATGAGCTTTTGTGGGGCAGAAGAAATGGGTCTACTTTTTTTGTTTTACCAAGATCAGACTAACACGGCTACCCCTCTGTTACTGACTGTCCACTAAGCATTTGCTTATTGGATTGTTGACTAGTCGTTCACATCCCTAGTCCATGCCACATTTTTCACTGCTGTGAACTTGGCAGCGCACTGCTCATGGGCTAGGCACAGTGCCGCGTGGTGCAGGCAAACCCATTGGTCCCTGGGCATCCTAGTAGATTTCCAGCTGCTTTTCAATTGAAGTGTGGGGAGGAGGGAGGAGAGTGTGTGAAAGTGTGTGCGTGTGCAGGGGGGAGAGCTAGAAACCAGTGCAGGTTGGGGGAGTGTGTACGAGAGACAGCCTGCGTTTTGCGGAAGAGGGTGTGTTAGCTGTTGGTCCATTTAAGTTTGGACAGCAGCCAGAAGCAAACAGCTCTGAGGCAGAGGGAGCAGGACCCTTCCTCTGTCTCTCATCCACCACCTCCCTCCCTGGCTCTGTTCAGCTCAGCGGAGCCTCCTCCTTCCTCCCCCCTGCAGCTGGAGTCTTCCTGCTCCTGCATTCCTGGTGTGGGGTAGAGAGGAGGCTTCTGAATTAATGATTTGCTGTTTGCTGTTGGTGCAAACCCTCATGCTCAGCTGTCAGACAGTATTCCCTCCAAGATCTTCCATCCCTGGGCAGAGTGAGCTGCCTTATGTGCCAACAATGAGGTCACGTGCACTTGTTCGGAAGGGTGCCACTGTGGCACCCACCAGTGGTGCTGGTCTCCACGGGTATGTCTACACTAGCCCCCTAGTTCGAACTAGGGAGGCTAATATAGGCATTCGAAGTTGCAAATGAAGCCCGGGATTTAAATATCCCAGGCTTTATTTGCATCTTCCCATCTGGGCGCCTTTTTTAAATCCCCCTAGTCCGAACTAACTGCCCGCGGCTACACGCAGCAGTCAAATGTTAACTCGAACTAATTCCTTAGTTCGAGTTAACTGTTACACCTCGTGGAATGACGTGCAATGAGTTGTAACCTCATGGAATGAGGTGTAACAGTTAACTCGAACTAAAGACTTAGTTTGAGTAAACGTTTGACTGCTGCATGTAGCCGCGGGCAGTTAGTTTGGACTAGGGGGATTTAAAAATAGCGCCAGGACGAGAAAATGCAAATAAAGCCCGGGATATTTAAATCCCGGGCTTCATTTGCAACTTCGAATGCCTACATTAACCTCCCTAGTTCGAACTAGGGGGCAAGTGTAGACATACCCTAAGGGACTCTCCCAGGGTAGCAGCCCCCCCACCTCTTGGGAAGAAGGTGAGACATTGCCCCCTCTCGGGGAGTGCTGCTCCCTGTGTAGCCTGTGTGCGTGGCCCCAGCTGCCAGAGCGGCCCCAGCCCCCCAAGCAGGCTCTTGATTTGCCCTAGCCCCCCGAGTAGGCCCCCTGAGCCAGCAAATCCTGTCAAACAGGATGCCAGCCCCCCCTAGCTGGCTCCCCAAGCAGGCCCCCAGCCCCCTAAGCCAGCCCCGTTTCCCCAAAAAGGTCCCTTCCCTCCCCCCCAAGCAATCTCCCTCCTCCTAAGCTGGGCCCAGTACCCTGAGCACATCCTGACACCCCCTAACACATGACAGGTCCCGGCCCTGGCCACTGAAGCAGCCCCCCCCCACCACTACAACTTTGCAGGACCTGGTCACTGGAGCAGGCCCCACCCCCTCCAAGCAGTAGGACACGGCCTCGGTCACCATGTGGCAGGTCCTAGCCCCAACCCCCCGCACTGCACTCTCAGACACACTCTCCCAGTGGCTCCAACACCGTGCCACTTCAGCCGTCTCCCCAGCGACCCCCCACACGCACACCTCCTCACCAGCAGGAAGGTGACTGCTGCTGCGCAGCTCTACAAAGTAGATGGGTGGGCGGAGAATTTTTTGTGTGCAGCGGCGCAGGCATGCACCTTAGTGAGAACTGTGTTGTCAGAACTTCCCAGAGCTTTGAACACGGAGGAGTGCATGTCTGCATAGCTGTATACAGTGCAGCTCACAGTCGTGAGGAGTAAGGGAAGCCTACAGGAGCATTTCTTCCCTTTGACTTCCTGATGGGAAGATAATGCCAAGCTTGGTGGCAGATTTATACAGAGGCTATAAGATTTTCTCTGTCTTATTCTCAATCCCTTTTTAAACGATTTCCTAACATTCTGTTTGCTTTTTTGACTGCCGCTGCATACTGTGTGGATGTTTTCAGAGAACTATCCATGACTCCATGATCTCTCTCTTGAGTCGTAATAGCTAATTAGACAGGAAACAGGGCTAGATGGACTGTTGGTCTGACTCTGTATGGCCATTCTTATGTTTTTATGTCAACTACAGCTATGTTAGGGTATGTCTACACTACAAAGTTAATTCGAACTAACAGCCAACTAACTAATTAACAGCTAACTAATTAACTTTGATAGGCGCTACACTAGCGCTCCGCTAGTTCGAACTTAATTCGAACTAGCGGAGCGCTTAATTCGAACTAGGTAAACCTCATTTTACGAGGACTAACACCTAGTTGGAATTAACTAGTTCGAATTAAGGGCTGTGTAGCCACTTAATTCGAACTAGTGGGAGGCTAGCCCTCCCCAGCTTTCCCTGGTGGCCACTCTGGGCACCACCAGGGAAACTCGTCTGCCCCCCTCCCGGCCCCTGAGCTTTAAAGGGGCACGGGCTGGCTACAGTGCCCGTGCCAGGTGCAAGCCTGCCAGCAGCCAGCCAGAAGACCCTGCACCTGGCACGGCTCGAGGCAGCCACCCGCTGCCACCCAGCCCTCTGCCTCTTCCCAGGACCAGGCTGGCGGCTCGCGGGAGCCTGCCTGGGTCCGCAAGAGGCAGGCGTCCGCCTGGTCTAGTGCGGAGATCGTGGACCTCATCCACGACCTCCGCACTAGGCACAGGAAAGTGGCCGTCTAGGGCAGGATAGCTGCCAGCCTGGCCACCCGGGAGCAGGTTTGCATGAAAATCAAGGTGGTCCACTGAGACCCCCGCCCCTGAGCCCTGAGCTTAAAATGTCCGTACTAGGTCAGACCAAAGGTCCATCTAGCCCAGTAGGCTGTCTGCCGACAGTGGCCAACACTAGGGACCTTGGAGGGGATGGACCGAAGACACTGACCAAGCCATTTGTCTCGTGCCATCCATCTCCAGTCTTCCACAAACGGAGGCCAGGGACACCATTTCTACCCCCTGGCTAATACCACTCCATGGACCCAACCTCCATGACTTGATCTCACTTCCCTTTAAACTCTGTTCTAGTTCTAGCCTTCACAGCCTCCTGCAGTAAGGAGTTCCACAGGTTGATTATTTGCTTTGTGAAGAAGAACTTTCTGTTATTAGTTTGAAGCCTGCTACCCATTCATTTCATTTGGTGTCCTCTAATCCTTCTATTATGGGAACTAATGAAGAACTTTTCTTTATGCACCCTCTCCACACCACTCATGATTTTATAGACCTCTATCATATCCCCCTCAGTCTCCTCTTTTCTAAGCTGAAAAGTCCCAGTCTCTTTAGCCTCTCTTCATATGGGACCTGTTCCAAACCCCTGATCATTTTAGTTGCCCTCTCCTCTCCCACCTTCTCTCTTTCCCTCTCCCACCTCCTTTTCCCAGTCTCCCCGAGTTTTGTTCAATAAAGAGAGTTTCTATTTTTGAACACACGTGTCCTTTATTTTGTACATCAGGAAGGGGGGCTAGGGAGGGGTCAGTGGAAGGAGGTGAGGGAGGAATGGGGTACGAGCCCCCGATGGGGAGGACTGAGGTGGCTCTGTGGGATTCTCGGGGTGGAAGCTCTCCTGAAGCCCCTTGATTGACCCCTCCCCCCCTCTGGATGGCAGCCTGTGGCAAGTGCAGCCGGGCTGATGGCCGAGTGCTGTGATGTGCCGAGTGTGGGCACTCAGGGCACTCCAAGCCAGGACTGCTTTGCAAGCGGGGAACCCCTGAGAACTGTCTGTCCGGGGTGGGGGTCGGGTCCCTTTAAGCACAGCCCTCAGCTAGCCTGAGGCAGCAGCTCCACACTCTTAAGTCCTAATCTGATGCCCTGCCGGCACTGCTTCCGGCCAGCCTTAACCTCAGTTCAGGGTCCACTCAGTGTGGACATGCTAGTTCGAATTAGCAAAACGCTAATTCGAACTAGTTTTTAAGTCTAGATGCACTAATTCAAATTAGCTTAGTTCGAATTAACTAAGTTAGTTCGAATTAGTGCTGTAGTGTAGACAAACCCTTATTTACATAGCGGGAGTTGCGTACCTTAAGCCGACCTTCCAGGTCAAGTATAGACCTGGCCTGAGCTCAAAACCGTGAGCAGTCCCAATGGGCAATGTAGGATATCGGGGCATGCCAGTTATTGTAATAACCACCAGCAGCATCTACACTGATGCTCTGTAGCTTTAACTTAGATGAAAAAAGCTTTATGCCTCTTGTCAAGATGGTCTTATTTCATCAGCAGAATAGGAGAGTTTTCCTGACAAAAGTAGTATTGTAGTGTGTATGTCTCCTTTGTTTTGTCAGCAAAAGCTGTCTTTTGCTGGCAAAACTGTAGTATAGACAAAGCCTTAGAATCTTTGTAAGCTATTGTAAAGAAAGGTGAGGCTAGCAAGCTAAAAACTACCTTCTCCAAAACAAATGAGGGTCTCATGTAATAATATAGTTGAGGTTGGTTCATTGATTTTCACGGATAAAAATACTGACATAGATATGATTGAACCATGAAATTAGTCAGGTACTTAAAATACTTGACCTGGGTACTTAATTAGTTGAAAGTCTTTAAAATTTTGGGGGAAAAATCAGTATATTGGATAATGGACAAATATTGCCCATCTGCTTTGGCCCAGAGGCCCTCAGGTATGAAGCAGCTACCCACTGCCACCTCATACAGTCTCTTTACCATTTCTTTAGAACTGCTTCCCAGACTGGCTGACCTCTAAGGCCTCCTTGCCAGACATTCCTTAGCACAGCCCCTTTCAGGCACCTTGTCAGCTGTTTCTGAGTTGGGCACTCACCAGAGATCATGCCCAAACTTTGGTCACTGCAGAGGCCCATCGATAGTAGGTCTTATCTCCATTTATTGAGAAAAGTAGTTTGCCTCTATATAGCTTTGCTTCCCCAGAAGGCCTTGTTCTCACTTCTGTAACATCAATGGAACCTGAATTATAAATTCCGTAATTCCCTTGACTTGATACAAAATCAGTTACAGGCCAAAATTAAGAGTTAAATCTACATGAAATGTGACCTCATCCTATGACAGTCCATTAGAATATTTCCAGGTTTTAATATGTGTTTACTGTATATTTGAAAAGAACAAACAGAAATTTTTGGTTTTCAGTAGAGAACACTTCAAAATGATCCAATAAGCCAAAACCTTTACTAGCAGCTGAGCCCATTGCAGGATAGGAACCATGGATTGGGACATCCTTAGCCCCTTCCGCCACCCAAAGATTTCCTTCAAAATGGTGTGTCCATGCTTCTGGGGAGGGGCACATGGCTGCTTTTTCAGCTTCCTGTTAATTGCTTGTCAGAAAGTCAGTTCTGTGGGGAAGGAAAGAAATCTGCAGGGGACACAAATTCTGCATTTGCTTGAAACTTCTTGGATCCACAGTTAGTGCGCTCTTCCCTACATGAGTATCTGAAGATAATTCTGCTCCTTGGACCACCCTCAGAGCTTAGTGTCACTTAGAGCTCCAAATTCTCCTGATATTATTAGACCAGATATTCCTTCTGGGCCGTCTGATGATCATGTGTCTTTTCAGAGCATAGAAAGTCAGGAAGATTGTGCCTCCAACATGGTGCAGATCTTTCCCACTCTGGAAAGATCTTTTCTTCTTCAAGTTCTGGGCCTTCAAACAAGGCACGGTGGTAATCTTTGTGGAATCTCTGGATTAATTGTGATGAGTGTGACATGATATTCCATATGCTTTGTGAAAAAGTGGTATATAAATGATGTATGATTTATGCAAGATGGCTCATGTAAGATGTCATTGGAAAGGTTATGATTTACTAAATATGATTAGCCCTTTTGTTTGTACATGTAGATGAAGTTAGAAGTGTATCTGTTTTTCGTATTTGTAGCTTTGTGTAACCCCCACTGCTGACACCATCAGGTACAACAATGCAAAAGCCAGGGGTTGATGGCCCATCAGCTAGTACAATAGATTATGAATAAGCTTGGCTTTGCTGGGGACATTCCATATTGGTACTCACTCATACATGATGGATTCAGTAGATTTGGTCACCCCATGTTAGCCAACTCCTTGGTCTGATGAAATGTTCCACAAAGGTCTTGGAGAAATGGAACAAAGGTTTCCCACCCTATGGAAATTCTTTATAAGGCATGGGAGGAAAATAATGATTGTCTTCAGCTTACCTTATCTCTGCCTTCCCGCTACAATGAGATACGTGAAAATATCTAGAAACTAAAGGTTGTAATTGAGGGTCAAGATGAACTGCTGAACCCAGACTAAAAATATATCTGGCCTATGGTAGACTCTTCCTAACTAGTATCTAGGGTGATAAATTGTTATTTGTAGCCAGTTTTAATGAATCTACCTTAGATTGAGTTCTTTGTATTATTTTCATCATAATCTGCTTTGTTCTGTATGCTACCTCTTTGACCACTCAAATACACCTTTTCATAGTTAATAAATATATGTTTGGTTTATAATATAACTCAGTTTATGTAATTTCAAACTCAGAGGCAACCTGGAACCACTTTACTTCACACTGAAGAAGAAGATGAACTTTGTACTCCAAGAGGGAGATGAACATCTGGATACTATTGTAAATCCCTTAAGCAGTGTGTCTTTCCAGAGTTTCTGTATTTTCTGTACCTGAGGGTGGCCCTTCCTATGTGCTTTGCTAGAGCAGGCCTTATTGTCTGGTTCAGCAAGCAGAGTTTAAGGCAGGCCCAGGGTGGCAGAATAGAATGACACAGTGGTATCTCAGTTCCTCAGTTGTCATCCCAGGCATCCCAAACCATTACAGTGAGGTCCTTTAATAGGATGCCTGGTGGGATTGGGCTTTTTTGGTCAGGGTTTCCTCTCCCTCCATACTTCATTGTAATAGGAGGAGTTGCAGAAGTAGCCAGTCTGTGACGTATCATGGGGTTCCTCTGGTAAATGCGATTTTTCTAGCAGCTGGTCCAGATTCAGATCTGTTTCACATAGTTCTGCTTACTCAAGCCATTGGGAGGCAAATGAGCCTTCTGTCCCAAAGGGGAAGGAATTAAACGATCTAGCCCATGAAATCACAAACCATCAGTAGGTGCTGACTGTTGACTAAAGCAGGTATCACAAATAATTTAAACTAACTCCATCTGTGAAGTATTTCTTCCCTTTCTTCATCTTATCAGATCCAAGAAAAAAATAAGGTGTTAATGGCAGCTCTGCAGCACCTGTGATGTGTTTCAACAGCAAAGCTGATACAGAAAAATGCCAAAATACCAGTCTTCTGTCCAGTAAAGGTTAGGAGAATGCCCAAATGTCAAGATTTTCATAGCCTGCATGGAATTCAAGTGAGAAATCACGAAAAGTATCAAAGCAGTGGGGAAGCAGATAGTTTTCTCATTTGCACTGATCTTAAAGATGGCTCTCTCCAAACACCTTTAGGCTATGGCTACACTGCCTGCTCTTGCATAAAAAATATGCAGATGAGGCGAAGCGTGGAATATTGCCATGCCTCATTTGCATAATTAATGTGGGTCCGTTTTTGCACAAACACCCCCCCCCCTCGCATGAGCTGTTCTTCCTGAAAAAAGGAGGAAGACTGGCTCTTGCGCAAGAGGAGGGTTTTGTGCAAAAAGGAGCTCTGTAGATGGCTCCTTTTTGCACAAAAGCCTCTTGTGCAAAAACGGAGCCACATTAATTATGCAAATGAGGCATGGCAATATTCCACGCTTTGCCTCATCTGCATATTTTTTGTGCAAGAGGGAGTAGTATAGATAACCTTAGAGAAGACAGATGTGAACTTTTTCATGTAACCAAATTGTGACCATTACTCATCTTTGCCCTGATGCTTTTTATTGGTGTTTTGAGTCATCTTCAAGTTCCTTACCATGGTAATTGTTGCTGTTTGCCAGTGACATATTTTTTCTATGTATCCTGGCTAAGTGGATCTATGTCTGTATTAAAGAGGCATATTTTGCTGCAGGGTTTCTGTATCCCTCAGGAGTCAGAGCTCAGTTAGCCTGAGGCTTGTCAATTTCTTGGCTGAAATTGGATCAGTTTCAGGGCTGTAAATCTTCCAGGTAGCCACAAATTTACAGATGAGGAACTAAATTTCATGTATAGAGGAATTCAACAACAAATCAATATACTCACCCCTATGAATGAGTAGCACTATCTGAATTCTCTCAGATCTTCTTCAAGAATTTCTCATGACCTTAAAGTGCAGAGAAGACTTGTGCCATCTTCTGTACACAGTTCTACTGATGCTCTTTAATCATGGCCTAGAGTACCTCTGCCATCTGTGAAGTGGGTTAACCCTTAAAAGAGACTGCTTGTCAGAAACTGGAAGAAGAAGAGACCCCAGGCCAAGTCAGAAGACAACAGATAGTCTGTATGTTCCTGCACTCATACTAAGTCGCAGATCAGCATAGAGGTGCAGTAGATGTCTACATTTAATTGTAAATTGACTAGCCTAAGTAGTTAAATCCTCATCCCAAATAATAAAATAGATTTAACCTAATCTAGCACACAAAACCATCTAAGTGATCTTCTATCTCCAGTCTAATGATGGAGAGAGAAGATGAGCAGCAAAGTAATCAGAGTGGGTGCTATGCAATTAATTGCTGAGAGTGCAAAATGTATGGTTACTTGCCTTGTGATCAAGTGACAGCACTGTGTACCCCATACAAACAGGTTACGGGGCATGAAGACTGTGAAGGAGGGATGTGTCAGCATACGTGAGTAATAGTTAATGGATGAGCCTGGGCTCATCTGTTAACCTTTGTGGTTACACATAAGGACCCCCTCCCAGCGTGTGGGGAGCAGGCAGGAGCCAGTGCACGTGGAGAGCTGGCTTTTAAGCAGGCTTCCTACAAGCATCGGCTCCTGCCTGCCCCTCTCCCCACTTTTGCAGCTGCTGATATAGAGGCAGCAGCACACAGAATGAGGGGCCAGTTCCCCATAACCTCCAGCTTCCGCAGAGCCACCTCTTCCCCCACCCCCATGTGTAAGCGTGTAATTGCTGAAAATTTCAGCGGTTACACCCTTACCAACAACAACCAAAAAAACAAAACGCTTTCTAAAATTCCTTCTTTACAGCATCTTGAGGCCAGAGAGCTGAACTGGAGAAGCAGAGAAAGACGGAACTGTTTATATAATGGGCAATATCCAGATGCTGTTGAGAGCCTACCTCAGCAATGACTTCCCTATATCCCCAGATGCAGGAAAACAGCCTCATAGTGGAACACCTGAGGGACCACAAACACTTTTGAGTTTGATATTTTGAAAAACTGATCATTCCTCTGGCTATTTAGGGTGAGAGGAATGAGGTGGTGTGTTAGTGTATGGAACAAGGAAACAGAAATTCCCCAAACATGCTGGAACAAGTTTAAGATGCTGTTTCCTCATAGGCTAGTGTCTCATCTCAAGCCCTACTGTGGGAGAATGAGAGCTCGCAAATTAGTGGTCAATAAAATACAACAGAGTTAATAATAGAAACACTTGAAGATTTTATAATTATAGAGGCACTGTTCCACCCACTCGTCGCCCATGCACAAGCAGAATAGTGTTTAAAGAGGTACAATTTTCATATTTGCTTGTTTCTTTGTGGTTATGGTGTTTACATATTAGGGGACATGTAGAAGTGTGAAAGGAATTTTTTTACTGTTGCATTACTAGTGTCCATATGGAGTGTAACCTTTTTTTCCAGTATACGGTTTATTATATAACTGTACATATGGCTTGGCTTTTGCTGCAGTGTCCATGTCTGATTGGAACCTGCCTCGGGGTACTTTATAGTGCTGCCAGCCTTCATTGCACAGCAGTGACTGATTTACAGGTTGTCCTCGGGATCTTTTCTGTCTCTGGAAGGAGTGGCTGTTATCTCTAACCATTACCACTGTTGCTCTGTCAGTCAGCCAGCTGATGGTGCTGCAGTTTGGTTATTCCAGTTCCTGCTTTTGTAAAGGCTACTTTGCATGAAGCTCCATCATTTCCTGAGGGTCGCATCCTTCCCTGCGGTTCTTGACTGACAGGAACCCAGGTTCTAGCCCAAATGCTGTCACATGTTTTGCTTAACCGTCTCAAGCAGAACCTTAGAAATAAGAGCAAAAGCACATTCACTTGCATTGTGCTTTGGTGTAGTATTCCCAATACAAATGTTTCCTCGGTTGATGTGATTGTGTATGTGACTATTTGTTATGACTGCTCAAATATAAACAATGCAAACTCTACACAAGCTTGTGAGAGTGGATGCTGCCGCTTTAAAGCATTGAAGGGCTCACAGCGTTTTAGTAGAAATTGTTCCCGGAATCCATGTCACAACTCCTTATATGGTGTTGCTTTTTTCCTCTTAGTTGCCATGACAACAGCAGCACTGCACCATTCATCAGCTCTGGACCTGGGCTGCATTGCTAGCCTTTGGTGTTACTCCTGAATGTTAAGGAGAACATAGTGAATCATTCACTCTGGTATACTGCGCCATTAGTTACCTGTTCCTTCAGCAATGTGCTGTACCAAAAAGGCAAATTTAACTGCGCCACAGAGAGAGATTGTGTAAAAATACTTCGTTTTTTCCCCAAAGGAGGGATGCAGTCTACATATGCTGCGGTATTCTGGAAAGAAAAGCTGTTTAATGCTGAGAGACTTAATGAAGAGAGAGCTCAGGGTCTGTGTAAGCTTTTCTGAAATCATCCTTGAATCAGCTCCCTTGGGGACCCAGAAGATGCAAAAGTGATGTTTGTTAGGGACTGCAAGTGCCGTAGGGAGGTTGCTGTGGTGCTTTTGCGACCAAGCTTGACATCAGCTGCAGGAGGTGTCACCTGTAACATCACACTGACGCTCTGAGCAGAAATATGGAGCTAGCTCTAGGAAAAGTGTGAGGTGTGGGCTAGAGGAGGATTTTTACTGAAGTGCTGCTCTCATGGCAACATTACCTATGAATTAACAGGCATTTTGACTTAATGATACAAAGATTGCATGCTACCGACTGATGGAGAGGAAAACCGAAACACTGTGAGTATGTGCAGTGGACAATTCTGTGTCTTGCATGGACTCTGAATTAAAATTATATAAGCCTTTTCATGCCTAATTTAAACTCTATAGAAAAATCAATGCAGAGTAAGGGATGCTGACACTTGTATTATACAGAGAAGCCATTAGAACACTGCTCTGATAATAAATCAGATGTGTTCTGTTTTAATTATTATTCCTTTGGTTGCCTGTTATGAAACTTACATAATGTGGTTTCTTTTTCCTTGAAAAAATATGCAGTACTTCTTACATAATATGTATTGCAATGAAAAAAATCCACTGTTTTAATATGTATATTTATTATGCAGAAGAGTTATAAGTAACTGTGTTTAAAAAAATAGTACAACCATTGAAGGTCATAACACTTACCTTAATCAGACCATGATAGCAAAATAGTACATTGCAAAATCCTTCAAAATCTGATGTTTGTATGTGGATTGTGGAAGCTTCAACTACATATATTTTGTGATTTTACTAATGAATGTGCTTCTCATGAGTAAAATGGGAATTTTAAGTCAGTGCCACTGGCAAAAGATAGCTGTATTTACTGAATATGTTTTAAATATAAAAATACAAAGAAATGTCATTCTGGGACATGATATGACATACAATTTATGGGGGGTGGGTCTTGGTTAAAATCTGTAATGTCGTTTTAGGCATTTGTCACACAAATGTAACATGGATGTTTTAAATAACATTTTAAATTGTTTTTCTTTTTAAAATTGTTTAAATATTCCCATTTTGCAAGTGACATGTGGGAGTGGAGATAGGATTAGAGGCCCAATCTCTCTTGTTTTCTAAACTACATAATTACAAGAATTGGATTTTCTGAAAAGTGTCTCATTAGATTTTATTTTCTAAAAATACATAATTTCCATTGGGACTAATTTATTTTCCATTTAATTTTTCTGCTATATTGTAAGCCATAATTATCCTGAGATTGAATATAAATTATAAACTTGCTTTTTTACCAAATAAAGAGACTTGAACTATGATCTCCCATTTTTAAAAAAATATTTTTTTCTGAGCTTTGGCACCCACATTTTCGCAGTAGGCCCTATTCCTGAGTTGAACTGCTGTTATTTAATTTCATGTTGTTTCCAAGAATGCAGGTTGCTGAGATGAATAATTTTTCATTTACATAATTCTGTTGGTTATTTTTGTATGGTGCCATTTTTTACAGTTTGATTTCTAATGTTTTTATCTATTTTAATGTATCTCCTGATTTGATTCACCAGATGTGTAAATCAACAGATAGTGAAAATGTTTAGAACCACAGCAGATGTTTTAGCATGCTTGTATTCTTCTCCATTTTGGAGGGGTTCATAAATTACTTGTCTAAATTTTCAGCATTCTGAAATGGACCACTCCATTTGTAAAACCAGACATTTTTTCAGCTAATTACTTAAATCAACTCGATTTTTCTTTAATAATAAACATGTACCAAACTCATAACATTTCAGTTTATTTTAGAAGTAATGTTCTATTTAGCAAGCCTGTAAACCACAATGTGAGTGAAACTTTATAATTTAAAAAAGGAAAAATGTAAATGCCGAGTTTGATTTAAAATATTTTACAATTTTAATACATTATTTCAAAATGTTTTTCCAACTAAAGATGCTACTCTTCTCTCATATGTAGACATTTTTGCCCAGCATATTGACAGAATAGGGCCCCATAACAGAGATTAGTACAAAATCCCTCATGATTTTTATGGGTGTTTGCATAGTAAGATTAACAGTCTGACAGTCCTTTAGAGCCTTCGGAGTCAACTCTTTGCCAGGATTTTGCTTATATACTGTGTAGCTGTTCAAAATCCCAGCAAATGGAATAACAGAATCCTAGAGAATCCCTGAAAAAGATTGATACCAGATTTATTTTTCAGATCTGTTTTTTTTTTAATAATAATACTAAGAAAAAGAATACCAAAGATACTAAATCTGTAATTCAGGTAACAAGTAAATATTACAGTTCCTTAGTTTTTAGTGGTTTAAGTCTGAACATATGTCTTCATTTACTCTGTTCTAGCAAGGTATTGATGCATAATATCAGTATGTAAAGATTACAGTTTGTGTTTAGTTTGTTATATTTCCTGGACACAATTGAAGTACTTTCTCAAATACAAGAAAGTGGAGGTGTGAGACTTAGCATGGAATGTTGTTATACCATGCCATCAATTCTCTCTTCTGATACGTCACTCCTCCTCATGCTCCTGGAGTGACCTCTTAAAAATGCTTCATTGCTCTGTTCCTTCATGAGGGGAAGAGGATTTCATAATACAGCTATATTGTGTAAATGATTGTTTCAAGTCAAACTGCTTCATTCGTTTTCTTTGTCTCCTCTTCTTCCATATTAGAGTTTGACCCTGATTTTAGTCCTTGCTCCTGATTTCTTTTTCTCGTCTCTCTGTATCAGGGTGCTGGGAATTATATGTCCCCCCAACTGGCAATTACCATTGCAACTACATGTTTAATCTTCACTGTGATTAGTATCCATTTGCCTCAAGTCATTTAGGAAACTTTGTTCTCACACAACTCATAGTATTACCACCTTATATGTGATGTGCTAAATGTTCTGGTAATGTGTTGCATTTTTTCTCTTGCTTACAGTATAACATTGATGTGGGTTTTCTGTATCTTTATTGCATATGCTTGTATTTTGGGGTTATACTCAATGCATAGCCTTCAAGGACACACATTGTTTTGCTTCCTAGAAATGTCTAATTCAGGGATGGGCATTAATTTTTGATGGGGAGGCCACTCTTAAGAATTTGGTGAGTAGTCAAAGACTGTACTCGTCTATGATATTAACGGAGGAGTGTGGGGTCTGGGATGGAGGTTGGGTGCATAAGGGAGCACAGGGTAGGAGACTGGGGTGCAGGAGTGGGTCTGGGAGGAGATTATGACCTGGGAAAAGAGTGCAAAGGGCTTGGTTTGTGACTTGGGGCATGGAGTTGGAGTGCCGGGCGGGGAGGATGCAGGTGCAGGTTGTGGTTGAGAGATGCTTACCTTAGGTGAATCCTGGCCAGAAGCCCAGCAGGACCCCGAGGCAGGCTCCCTGTCTGCCATGCCCCTGCACGCTGCTCAAAGCAGCCAGCTGTGAAAACCATGTGCTCTGTATGCACCATGCGCCCCTTTGGGGAGGCCCTCCTCATGCTGCCTGTGTTGCAGGCACGGCCCAGACAGCTCTCATTGTCTGCTTTCCATCCAAAGGGAGCTGTGAGATTGTACTGGGGGTGGGGGCACTGCACAAAGCCCCCCCAGGGGTGTGCAGTGTGCAGGGAGCATATGGCCCCCACAGCCAGCCCCTTGGAGTGGTGTGTAGGGACATGGCAGGCAGGGAGCCGGCCTGAGGCTCCCTCTGGGTCATGGGACAGGCCAGGGGTTTGGTGGGCCATATTTTGCCTAATCCTGGTCTAGTTATATTAAGAACATAAGAACGGCCATACTGGGTCAGACCAAAGGTCCATCTAGCCCAGTATCCTATCTGCCAACAGTGGCCAGTGCCAGGTGCCCCAGAGGTGGTGGACCGAAGACAATGATCAAGCGATTTGTCTCCTGCCATCCTTCTCCTGCCTTTGAAAAACAGAGGCTAGGGGCACCATTCCTTACCCCCTGGCTAATAGCCTTTTATGGATCTAACCTCCATGAATTTATCTAGCTCTTTTTTAAACTCTGTTATAGTCCTAGCCTTCACAGCCTCCTCTGGCAAGGAGTTCCACAGGTTGACTGTGCGCTGTGTGAAGAAGAACTTTCTTTTATTAGTTTTAAACCTGCTGCCCATTAATTTCATTTGGTGTCCTCTAGTTTTTATATTATGGGAACAAGAAGAACTTATGTGAAGAAGCACAATGATAACTTTCTATGGGTGTGTATTGTACTATATGACCCAGGATATTAAAAAGAACAATATACCCTGATTTGTATCTACTTCATACTAAATATTAACAGGCATTTCCTCCCTCCTTCCACAACCCCCTTAGGGGCTATAGAATTACCATTTTCAGGAATGCTGGGCTGAGCCTGCCTACTCCCTCCTGATGCATATGGTGTGGAAGGCAGTGCCTCAGTGTGATTTTGGGGGCAGGCCCAGCCCTTGTGCTGTGCTTGGATCAGGTGCAGTCTCCCTTTCAAGTTCCAGTGGAGGCTGGGGGCTGCAGTAGCCTGTGCTCCCTGCTGCCATGCTGGAGCCTCCCCATGTATTTATTGACAAAATGTTCAGAATTTTAAAATATTGTGCACAGATTTTTTTTGGCTCTGAGTTTCCTCAGGAGGAATTAATATTGGAAAATTGTTATCAGGTTCCCCCTTGGTCTGCTTGTTTCAGGGTGAAACATTCCCAGTTCTGTCAACCTTTCTTCATAGGTCAGGTTTTCTAAACTTTTCATCATATTTGCAGCTGTCTTCTTGACTCTTTTCAAGTTGTCTGCATCTTTCCTGAATTGTGGAGTCCAGAACTGGACATGGTACTCTAGTGCTCAGTGGAGTGGAACATTTACCTCCTGTATCTTACATACTGCACACCTGTAAATACACCCCAGAATTGTATGCAGCTGCATTGCACTGACAACTCGTATTTAATTTGTGATATACTCTAATCCACAGATCTTTTTCAGCAGTACTATCTCCTAGACAATTATTCACCACTTTGTAGTTGTGCATTTGATTTTAAATTATTTAAAGGATGCCTAGAACTTTCCATTATAAAAGATTTCTTTGAATTTTTTGAAGAAGCTGTAATGATGCAAACCTCTGTTGTTTGCAATAAGCCTTTGAAATTTGGAGGGAGAAAATCCTGGGGGAGGGTAGTCCATAAGTGGACCACAAGCCAAATCCAGACTGACAGATGCTGTTTCATTAAATTTATTTGGAGCTTAGACCTTGACTATACTTTGACCATGAAATTTGGAACTTGTGAAAAAAATAGACTATCGCTATCCTGTAGCTGCAGACGCGCCTTTTCTTTGTTCCATGTAAGTCTGCTCAGGTTTAGCTGAGTGATAAACCAGAACTGGTCATTATCCTCTTGTGATTTGCAGTCATCAGGAAAAAATGTTGTCATCGTGCCAAAAGAATAACTGAACACAAGCATTCTAAAGAGCAGGGTTTGCACCATGGCTGCCACAGCCGCAGCACACACTGGACTAGAAATGCCTAGGAGCTGCCATGGCCAGCTGTAGATTTGGGGAATGGGGAGAGAACCAGGCCGGGCTTCCCCTAGCTATATAGCCCCAGCATTCCACTATGCTCTCCCCGCCCTCTAGGAAAACTACATGGGAAAAGAGAAAGATGGGGGAAACGCACCCAAGACAGACTTCCAACAGAACTCATCCCCTGGACTCAGCATGGCCTCTAGGATAGCATTCTTCTCCTGCCGCTAGCTAATGTAGTGATAGAAATCTGTACTCCTGTGCAGGATATTTAGAATATATATATATATATATATATAAACCCTGCTACAGATGCTTGATTTGGAGGTGGGGCGGGAGTTAGTCTCACTTAAAAGAATTTGTTTTTCCTTTTAAGAAAAATTCCTTGGAAAATTAAACATTTCACTGAAAGAATGTTAAGATCGTAAAGTCAAGCTCTCTGAAATTAGGAAATGTCAGGTTTCCTGTTCCTTGTGGAATGTTAGCCCTTTGTGCTTATACACTACAAAACATTTTAATTTACATAATCATATGTTGTTTTCATGGGATTCCTCCCTCATTCAGGGCATAAGATTGGACACACAAGGGGGTAAAATAAAGTTTGCACTGACAACCATTATTCTTCCATTATTGCCTACCTTTTGAGTGCTTGACCTTTCAGCCTATTTAAGGGTACATCTACACTACAGGGCAAAGTCGAATTAAGATATGCAACTTCAGCTACGTTAATTCTATAGCTGAAGTCGAAGTAGCTTATAATAGAATCATAGGGCTGGAAGAGACCTTAGGAGGTAATCAAGTCCAGCCCACTGCCCAAAGTTTAACTTGGTTTATGGTGCTGTATACACAGCAGGAAGTTGAAGGAAGAACTCTTCCTTCAACATCCCTTACTCCTCATGGAAGAAGGGTTACTGACATCGACAGGAGTGCCCCTCTCACTTCCAATTGGCTATCTTCACTAGACTGCTAATTCAAACCCTGAAAAATCAATAGTGGCCGCTTTGATCTTCTGCTGTAGAGTAGACGTACCGTGTGTGTGGTGTGATGTGTGTAAAACACATATAAAGGGTCAGATGTAATATGATATAGTCACACTAATGTGAATGGAATTACATCAAAGATATTTGACCCAGGATATAATTTATTTATGTTCATGCCCACACATTTTGTCAGAAACCGACATTTACCTGTCGTTATCACACCATGGAATCTGAGGTACCATATTTAATTCCTATTCTAAATGTTGTCTCATTAAATATTATCTGGTGCCAAGATGTGGTAAATCCTGATTTTTTTTTCATGGCAACCACTGTACATGCATGTTTCTTTACCAGATGCTTTCTTATTTCAACATTAATATTAATGGTTTAATAAACTAGATATTTGTAGGTGTATTATTGTGGAAATATTGTTATTTCTTATTGCCTTGAAATATTTATATGTGCATATGCTGCATTTTGCATTTCTCTGAATCAGCACAGAATGGACATCACACAACTAGATGAAAGGAGAATAAAGAGCAAAACCTTTCCTGCCTCCAAGTAAAGATATTTTACTGAGTAATAATAAGTATATTATCCTAGCTAATTTATACCAATATTTTGATTTTTGTAAGAATTAGCATGCCCCAACATCAGCATTTTCTCCTGTATCCAGCATATCACAGTATTTGCCACTTTAACTCTTATTTTGAGAAGTAGTTTGCTATTTAAAAAAAAATCCAGCTACTCAGAGTGATGAAATGTTTCAGAAAGATGAAAAGTGACACAGCACAATGAATGCCCTTTATGACAATTTGCTAATATTCTCCTTGTAAGCTCCCTCATTGCCTCTGATATGATTTCTGGACACTGGTTCCTGTCAGAGCTGTGTGAGATTGGCAGGGGCTTGTGATGTCTGCCTCAGTGCCATTCCACATACTGTATTTAGCATTTTGTGCCTTACAGACATGGAAACATCTGATTAGATGTGGACGGCAATCTAGGTCAACATTGTCAAATGAATGTCTTTCAAATGACTTCCTAATTTCAAGTGGACCCAGTTTCCTAGCAGTTTGTTACTGGTCTCTAGCAGCTGTTGCAGGTTGCACTGAGATTGGTCTCATCACAAAGGTATCTAATAGAGGATCTCTACTGCTTTATTCTCTCTTTTTTAGTCCATTTATGTGCATGTTTGATCACTGTGTAGCAGATTAGACTCTTGTTTATACCTACACCACAACTAGACACCCCCGGCTGGAGCTGAATTGGGCTCATAGGGCTTGGGTGGCAGGGCTGTTTTATTGCAATGTAGGCTCTGGAATTTCAGCAGGAGCCTAGGCTCTATGACTCTGCAACATGGGAAGCCTGAGAGCTTGAGATTCAGCCCTAGTCCAGAAGTCTACACTGAAATAAAACAGCCCCATAAGCCTGAGTCAGCTGGCACAGGCCAGCTGCATGTTCTTAATTACAGCAGAGAAATAGTCTTTGTTGTGGTGGTCTGTTGTCTCACCACCAGTATTATACATCTCTTTGTGTTGTACTTGGTAAAAGGGAAACTCACCATCAAAGTACTACATCATTTAAAAGACTAATCATTACTTTGATAGAATTATTGTTACTATGTAATGTAGCGTCTTCCAAATAGAGGATGTACACATGGAAAAATTCACTTGTCTTATTAATTTAATTGGGAGCATTGTCCTCTGAGCTTATAGTAACCGAACAGACACATTTACATATAATTAATGATATACAATACACTATCACTATATGTTTTACTTCTGCAATGCTTGCTGTGGACATGTATATATTGTAAAAAGACATTGAAACTGATTTTGCTACTCCTATCTATAACTCATTATCCCAGTTCACAACTCCAGTAATTTTAGAGATTTCCAAAATGTTTAGTTTTAAATTCTCTTACACTTTCTGTGACCTGTACAAATGGATTCATGTTACAAAGTCTGTGTAGTTGTATGGGCATAAAGGTGTGAAAATTTGAATCAATAATGTTTTTTGAAACTCTAGAATATTTCTAAATTAGTTTTTCTATAACACATGTTGGAAGACAGTGGTGTGGATTTTAGTGTGTGTGTGTGTGTATGTGTGTTTCAGGGAGACAAAGTGGATGAGGTAATAACTTTTATTGAACTAACTTCGGCTGGTGTCTCTGTTTTAGTGAGCCAAGCATTTCTTCAGCTAAAATGCTTGGTATTTTTAAACATACACATCAGATATAACTTTCTCTTGCCTGTTTACAGCAAGGTCCCACTTCAAAATTTCTATGATGGGTAGAAGTGATAGACCCCATCAGACCCCTGCTGAAAGTGCTTGCCCTCCCTCTCCCTCTTCAGGAAGCGCAATTCAGATCAGGCCACCACCAATAAAACTTAAGTCATCTAGATGCTTCAAGGTCCAGGAGATGACACTGACCAATCAGGAGCCAACAGGCCAGTTAGTAAGACTTGCTTGTTTCTTCTCCAAGCCCAGGGCAGTGAGACTAGGAGATGGGAGGTGCTCCTCAGTGCTAGCTCAGTACCTTAGGGCCAAGTCAGGGGTGTTCTTTCAGTCACTGGATTTGAATTTTTGTTTGTTTAGTTTCTTTGTTTCTTTAAAGGCAAAGCCAGCCAAATTTTGAGTTATGTGATCTTTGTTTAACTGTTTAGAGACTGGCATCAAGCTCACAACAGGATCTGCTCTGTGGCCAGCAGGCGAACACAGTACTAGAGCTCCAGGGGGTAGCTGAGTTAGTCTGTTACAGAAAAAAACAACAAATGGTCTGGTAGCACTTTGTAGACTAACAAAACATGTAGATGGTATCATGAGCTTTCATGGGCACAGCCCACTTCTTCAGATGACCGGAGTTATGAGTTTAGGATGTGTACACCCAAAATAAATAGGAGAGGGGAAGGACAGGAGGGAGGGAAGAAAAGGAAGGGAAGGGAAGGGAGGGGAGGGGGATGGGAGACAGAGATGCTCTTTGTCTCCCACCCCCCTTTCTTTTTCTTCCCTCCCCTTCCCCTCTCCTATTTATTTGAATTGTACAAATCCTAAACTCATAACTCTGGTCATCTGAAGAAGTGAGCTGTGCCCACGAAAGCTCATGATACCATCTACATGTTTTATTAGTCTATAAAGTGCTACCGGACCATTTGTTGGTTTTTTTACAGTACTAGAGTTTAGGTCTAACCAGTGCAGAATAGAGGGGGAAAATTACTTCTTGTTTCTTACTTACAACACTCCAGAATGACATTTACCTTTTTTGCAACATTGTCATGCTGTTGACTCATATTTAGTTTGTGGTCCAATATGACCTCCAGATCCCTTTCTGCAAAACTCCTTCCCAGGCTATTCATTTACCATTTTGTATGTCTGCAATATTTTGTTTGATTGTTCCTTTCTAAGCGGAGTACTTTGCATTTTTCCTTATTGAATTTCCTCCTACTTACCTGAGACCATTTCTCCAGTTGTCCAGATGATTTTGAATTACAATTCTAGCCTCCAAAGTACTCGCAAACCCTCCCCGCTTGGCATCAGCCACAAACTTTATAAGTGTATTCTTTGTGCCAATGTCTATATCATTGATGAAATGTTAAACAGAACCAGACCCAGAACTAACTCCCTGCAGAACTGCACTCATTCATGCCCTTCTAGCATCACTGTGATCCATAGTACACTCTGGGAACAGTTATCCAACCAGTTATGCACCCTTATAGTAGCTCCATCTAGGTTGTATTTCCCTGTTTTATTAATGAGATTGTCCCTCGAGACTGTATCAAAAACCTTACTGAAGTCTAGGTATGCCACATCTACAACTTCCCTCTCCTAACTATAAGGCTTGTTACCCTGTCAAAGAAAGTTCTCAGGTTGGTTTGATATGATTTGTTCTTGACAAATCCATGCTATTTCTTATTACCTTATAACATTCTAGACGTTTGCAAATGGATTCCTTAATTGCTCCATTATCTTTCCTGATAAAGAGGTTAAGCTGACTGGTCTGTAATTCCCTGGGTTGTCCTTATTCCCTTTTTATAGATGTGCTCCTCCTGTCCTGCTCTCTCCTGTTCTCTCCCTTCCCGATTGCTAATTGCTATATTGCAAGAATACACAGTTCTTTAAGGGTATATCTGTATGTGCAGCACTGCAGTGTCACATCAAGTGAAGACGATTTATGGTGACTGGAGAGAGCTCTCCGGCTGACATAAGAAACAGCTTCCAAGATCAGCAGAAACTATGTCAGCAGGAGAGGAAGCTGTGTTGTCAACGAGAAGCTTTCTTACTGACATAGCTCTGTGCACACAAGTGCTTATATCAGTGTAACTTGTATCACTCAAAGGGGTGGAATAGTCACACCCCTGAGCAACAGAAGTTTCACTGACATGGGCTGGAGTATAAGCATAGCTTAAGAAAAGAGACCAGATTGCCCAGTTTCTTTCTATCGAAGAATGAATTTCCCTATTGTCTGCCATTCGTGCCACAATCGATGATGGCTTTGCTCACCTGAGAAATACCAGTGATTTTGCTGCTAGAGTGACTTTTACAAGAGTAGAAATTGCTCACATTTGTCTAATTAGTATCAAAGTGCTAATGCCATCTTTTATAGGGAAAAACAACAATATTTGGATACTCCTTGGAAATGACATTGTAAAGTACCATCTGTACACACTGCATATTTAAGTAATATAATACAGTTTTGATGTGTTTTATTGAAAAATGAAACCAATTTTTTTAAAAGCAGGAGAGTACATGGATGTATATGTATGTTATTGACCCCTGAAGTTCAGATTTACAAACGTAGTTTTGTGATGATTAGAAATGTTAAGTTAATTCAATTCAAAATTACCTTGCCCAGGTGAAATTTCTAGACACATTTTTTTCCTTTACCATGTGATATTGCACTTCAAGTCCCAAATATATTATGCAGATTGTTCATTTTAAAGCTATTCTAATTTTTCTGGTGTTTCACAATTACTGTAGGCTCTTTGAACACTTTAACCAAATATACAGCAGTGGCAGAAGTCGTTAGCTTATAAATCAGTTCTAACTTCACTTTCTGGGTATGTCTACACTACCCCGCTAGTTCGAACTAGCGGGGTAGTGTAGACATACCCTCTGTCTTATTTGAATTGTCAGTTTCTTATGACTGAAAAGGGTTTGACACTTCCTTAGCTGATTGCTTTAAAATGCTCACATGCTCCATGTTCTGAGAGAGACTGCTGCTGAAAGTGGGCGTGTTTCCTGTTACAAATAATATTAAGCTTAATGTACCGAGTTCTTCCAACCTCAATGCTCTTCGATTCTTTATTTTGTAAATCATCAGAAAATGAATTGTGCTAGGTATTATGCACAAAGTAACAAAATTAGTTATGCTCCCAACTGTTTGTCTTTATTGCGTAGAATCACTAAATCGTTCCTGATTTTTTGCTTATTTCTGAAATAATGACTACCCTGTAATGTTTTTATTCTAAATTATGTATATGTATTCTCACTTTAACTCAACTTAGATTTTGTCTGGGAATAAGTACATATAAGGATGGTATATACTGTACGTTCTCAGTGGGATTTTCTAATACATTCAGCATTGGCCTAACTCTGCTTTCGCTGAAGTCAATGGTTAAATTCCCGTTCACTTCAGTGGGAGCAGATTTAGACAGCTAGGAAGGGATGTTACCATGAAAAGAATTCACACAGGTATATCCTATTGTTTTTTCATGGACGACCGAATAGTCCTGTTCCATTTATTTGGCACATAATAATGCAGAGTGAGTCCTATCTTAATCTCTTTGTACAAATTTTGCTTCCAGTCTACAGGACAGTTTACTTAATCAGGTGCCACTGTACTGACAAATTTATTTCTCTAACTGCGACAGCCTAATAACAACAGAAATGCAATTAGTGCTGCATCAGAGTGCAGGCTGAATTAACAATCATAATGGAGACTCAGATTTCAGAAAAACAGGCTGAATAGAAATGTAGGTGTGTATTGTGAGGACATTATCCAGTCTGTGTAGGGGAAGGACAAAGGTCAAGGTTGGTTGCTAACCTCATTTTTTATTGTTTGCACTTTTCAGTTTGCTGGGTAGCTAAGCTGAATATATGTGCGGTACCTCTACCTTCGTGGAAATGTGCTCCACAGTTATTTCACTTGGAAATGCTCATCTTGGCCACTTATCTCCTGAGACAGAGAGCATGATACCACCACTGGCTTTGCCCGTCTCTCAAGACCTTATTAGAGATATTCATAGCTAAGAGAGTAAACAGATTTTAGCTTTTCTTCTGTACAAATGAACCAATGAAGCACTATTAGAGCAAGAGACCTTTAAACTAGTAATGAAGGCTGTAAACTATACACTGTCTTTAGTTTCATCTTGCTTGTTTTTAATTCCGGAAGATGATAAGAAGGGATATATGTGCTTGTGCTACTACCTCTTCACATAATAAATATTTCACTTGAGAAATCTCATGTGTTGTAGGATTTAGATTATGGTGGTCTATGAAGTGTCCCTTTTTGGCTAGTATCTGGCTATATCTATTATGAAATATAGGGAGCTCTTCTCACTTTGGCATTAAAGCTAATGCATAGCTGAAGACCAGGGATATGCAGGCTAGTTCTAACCTGTGGACAGAGTAAATCACTCCTCATCAGCTATTAATGCTAGTTTCTTTTCTATTTCATCTCAGAGACATCATTTATGTTTAAAATGTGTGTGGCGTGTTCTCTTCACCTGTCTTGTTATTTATAGTCATTTGTTCTCTTCTCTCCATGCTTTCAACCCCTTAGTACCTTTTGGTTTGCCAGCCAAGTATTTTCATTCTAGTACAATCTTAAATTGAAAAATCCTCTAGGATCTGTTTTTTTAAAGATTTAAAACTTGTGCTCCAGTTGGCTATATATTCAAGAGAACACACAGGGTATTGAAGAGCTATTTGCCCTCAGTTATAACCAATCAAAGAGCTTCAAAGGCACCTTAAACAGACAATATCATTTATTTTACTGTTATAGAATCATAGAATACTAGGGCTGGAAAGGACCGCGAAAGGTCATCGAGTCCAGTCCCCTGCCCTCATGGCAGGACCAAATACTGTCTAGACCATCCCTGATAGACATTTATCTAAGCTACTCTTAAATATCTCCAGAGATGGAGATTCCACAACCTCCCTGGACAATTTATTCTAGTGTTTGACTACCCTGACAGTTAGGAACTTTTTCCTAATGTCCAACCTAAACCTCCCTTGCTGCAGTTTAAGCCCATTGCTTCTTGTTCTATCCCCAGAGGCCAAGATGAACAAGTTTTCTCCCTCCTCCTGATGACACCCTTTTAGATATCTGAAAACTGCTATCATGTCCCCCCTCAATCTTCTCTTTTCTAAACTAAACAAACTCAATTCCTTCAGTCTTTCCTCATAGGTCATGTTCTCTAGACCTTTAATCATTCTCGTTGCTCTTCTCTGGACCCTCTCCAATTTCTCCACATCTTTCTTGAAATGCGGTGCCCAGAACTGGACACAATACTCCAACTGAGGCCTAACCAGCGCAGAGTAGAGCGGAAGAATGACTTCTCGTGTCTTGCTCACGACACACCTGTTAATGTATTCCAGAATCATGTTTGCTTTCTTTGCAACAGCATCACACTGCTGACTCATATTCAACTTGTGGTCCATTATAACCCCTGGATCCCTTTCTGCCGTACTCATTCCCAGACAGTCGCTTTCCATTCTGCATGTATGAAGCTGATTGTTCCTTCCTAAGTGGAGCACTTTGCATTTGTCTTTATTAAACTTCATCCTATTTACCTCAGACCATTTCTCCAACTTGTCCAGGTCATTTTGAATTATGACCCTATGCTCCAGATTAGTCCCAATCCCTCCCAGCTTGATATCATCTGCAAATTTAATAAGCGTACTTTCTATACCAATATCTAAATCGTTGATGAAGATATTGAACAGAGCCGGTCCCGGAACAGACCCCTGCGGAATCCCATTTGTTATGCCTTTCCAGCAGGATTGTGAATCATTAATAACTACTCTCTGAGTACTGTTATCCAGCCAATTATGCACCCACCTTATAGTAGCCCCATCTAAGTTGTATTTACCTAGTTTATTGATAAGAATATCATGTGAGACCGTATCAAAATCCGCCTTCCTAAAATCCATTGTCTCTATTTTGCTGTTCTCCCTTCTACCCTTCCTTAGAATTGTGAACTCTGTGATTTCATGATCACTTTCACCCAAACTGCCTTCCACTTTCAAATTCTCAACCAGTTCCATCCTGTTTGTTAGGATCAAATCTAGAACAGCTTTCCCCCAGTAGCTTTTTCAACCTTCTGAAATAAAAAGTTGTCTCCAATGCAGTCCAAGAACTTATTGGATAGTCTGTGCCCTGCAGTGTTATTTTCCCAACATATATCTAGATAGTTGAGGTCCCCATCACCACCAAATCTTGGGCTTTGGATGATTTTGTTAGTTGTTTAAAAAAAGCCTCATCCACTTCTTCCATCTGGGTAGGTGGCCTGTAGTAGACTCCTAGCATGACATCACCCTTGTTTTTAACCCCTTTTAGCCTAACCCAGCGACTCTCAACAATTCCATCTCCTATGTCCATCTCCACCTCACTTCAAGTGTGTTCATTTTTAATGTATAAGGCAACACCTCCGCCCTTTTTTCCCCGTCTATTCTTCCTGAGCAAGCTGTACCCTTGTATACAAACATTCCAATCGTGTATTATCCCATCAAGTTTCTGTGATGCCAACAGTGTCATAATTGTACTTATTATTAGCACTTCCAGTTCTTCCTGCTTATTTCCCATACTTCTCGCATTTGTATATATGCATCTAAGATCATGATTTGCCTCCCAGTTTTGCCCACCAAGAGCTGACAGTACAGACTAGCAGTCTGGAGAAACAGTGGGGAAAAGGTTTCACCAAGAACATATAAACAATATTTCTACCCATGTAGGTTATACCAGAGGACCTGAAAACAAATGATACTGTTCTAGAATATCAGCAAGAGTAACAAGATACAAAGTTTGTATGCTCAAGGTGGGACTAATTTAGCTATAACCACTCAAGAGAGAGATCTTGGAGTCATTGTGGATAGTTCTCTGCAGTGGCAGAGAATGAAACAGAGAATATTTTGTTACCTCTCTGTAAATCCATGGTACGCCCATTCTTGAATACTGCGTACAGATGTGGTCACTCACCTCATCTCTATAAAGATATATTGGCATTGGAAAAAGTTCAGAAAAGGGCAACAAAAATCACAAGGGGTTTGGAATGGGTCTCATATGAAGAGAGATTAAAAAGACTGGGAGAGGGATCACTTGGTGATAACCTGTTCTGTTTACGCCGTCACAGATATCTGGCATTGGCTACTGTTGGAAGGCAGGACACTGGGCTAGATGAACCTTTCGTCTGACCCATTATGGCCGCTCTTAAGTTCTTATGTGAAGATTAAGTACTTAGGAAAACAAACTCTGTCGTGTAAACTACATTTTTCCCCATCAGCTAATCTCTTCCTCTGCGAAATGATTTGATCTTACTTTGAGACAAAAGCTATGGTGGAAAGACTCTATTTCCGTGTGTGTGTGTGTGCGCACGCGCGTGCACACATATGTGTGTCTACATGTATTTCATCTGCTTAGTTTAGTTTGAACTTCGGATATTAAGAGTGTCTTTTACAGTTTAATTTGGGCCTTTTAAATTGTTACATTGTTTGTTTAGGTACAGAATTTAGGAGCTCTATTAAAAATAGATTAGGACTCTGTAGGTTTTGTTGCTATGGAATTTGGCATTCCCACAATTAGTTCTTTTTCTGTCTAGATTCAGCCATGGAATCCAAAGTCCAGCTCAGATCATACCTACAAGTTTTGGTTTGTTGTGGTAAGGTTAATTAATACACACAGAATCAGTATGCTGTACTTTAATTTGCAGGGCTCGACAAATCACTGGCAGCACACGCATGTGCAATGCGGGTCTGGCGCATGCACAGTGCGGGGCTGGCGAGTAGATTTCACCGCGGATTGTCAAGCCCTGTTAATTTGGATACTTCTGTTTCTCCTCTTAAGCCAAGTCTACACTATGAACTTACATCGGTATAATTACATTGCTCAACAGTATGAAAAGTCCATATCAAATCCACACCATTGAGCGACAGACACAACATAACAACCTTTATTTATTTTTACTTTCCGTGCCTGTGCAGTATTTGTAACTTCTTGAATTGCTGAAAATAGGGATTATTGTATGGTACGCAACGGGGCTGCAACAAGATGCATCCTACTCAGCACTCACATTATGTGATGTCTCCCACTCATCCAACTGAAATTTAACATTAAATAATGCCAGCGAAACTGTTGGGGGACAAGAACTGGAAGTGCACCTCACCACAGCCCTGGCCTCCAGGACTCTTCTCAAGAGTTAGGAAGGTACTCATCCATTTTCAGAGAGTTTTGCTTATAACTTGGAAGTCCAGTATATCCTGTGTGACACAAGTCCTTCTTCAACAGAGCCTATCATATGCTACCTCTGGAGTTTTGAAAGTAATCTTACAAGGATGAAAATTTGTGAAAAATATCAACTGGCAAATTACTTATTGTCAAAACTAGATCACTCAGTTGACAGTGTTGACTCTCCTCTCACCCTCTGCCCTCCCCACACACAATTGCTTCTGGGTTGCAACCAATTGTGAGAAGTGTCTGCCAAAAGAGATGGTTTTTGAAAAGCTTTATCCAGAGCTGAAAACATGGATTTTAGAATGGAATGATCTTGGAAATCGGTTCCTGTGACTTTTTCTGAAGAATTTTCACCATACCTTTAGGCAGTCAAGCATTAAAGAAATGTAGTAATTTTGAAGGGAAGATCACAACAACATATCTTCACTTGCATAAATTTGTTTTAATTAGCTTCACTTCTCAAAATCTGTTCCATCGTATATATTGGAGACCTTCTGGCAATCCACATTGAAAATGAACGTGTGCATGTTGAAACCAGGAGTTTTTCCTGGGGCCTTTGTTACAACATCTTTCTTCTCAAAGGCTTGCCAGAGTATTATAGACAACAGCTGTTCAATACGTTCCTGGTGGGATTCCCAATCTTGTATTATCTAAACTAAAGGCAGTTATCCTGATCAACGGGAGGATCAGTTTTCTGCCTATTGGTTCCAGTAGTAGTAATTAAGCATCAGACTTGTCATTTAATTTGCTATAATTAACTGTAAATAGCCTTATTGTTGTAAGCAAAATTGGAATGGAGCTATTATTCCTATTGGAAGTACAGGAAGATATAGATTAGGATTTTTAGGAGGAGTCCTTTTCTTCCTGAGCACACATTTGATGTAAACCATTTTTTAGAAAGGTTAAAATAATAATTATTAAACACTTGTTTTACACATGTGCTATATACATTTTGCTGTACTTAGTTACCTTTTTTCTTGTTTAGTAGCCGTTCTCATACTTACAAACCTTCTTCAAATTGACTGAGTCACTTTCTGCCTTGGAAATTAATTAGTGCTGCCTGTTTATAGAGGAAGAGATTTTGATCAGTTTGTTATGATTTGAAGGAGATTGTAATCATGTCTCTAAGTGGGATGATTATAATTTGATTTAATAAATTGCTTTTCTGAGAGACACATTGCTTTTACTTTTCTCTGTCATTCAGGATTTTTATATAACATGTTACTGTTGTGGCTTATTTTAATTTGTGCCTCCCTTTTCTTTTGTTTTGTAGGGGATTTTTAGAGGTGCAGTGGTTGAAGGGAATGAGGTACAGCCAAAGATAAACAAGTCATATAGCTCTTTATGTATTGAACTAATGTGATTCTATGTTGAGCAGCATTGAAAGTATTATTTTTTTCTGTATATTGCTATCTGTACCTTCAACCTATATTATTTTGGTTGAAATCAACTTCCATGCAAAATTTTGTCTTGTCAGGATTGAAAATGTGATTACATTTGTTACAAAAGGAGGCAGGTTCACTTAATAAATTTTTAGGTACCCACTGATGTTTTGCATTTACAAACAACTGAAGAATGCTTTCATGCTCGCTAGTAACAATCCATTGCTGTTGCACAAGAAAATCTTCTTAAAAAAAGAAGCATTGGCATGTCTCTTTCTTGTAATAGGTGCTCTAAGAAAAATTATTTATTGACCTTTACAAATATTTTCCCATTTTAATCATGGTTTTAATCATGCAAAAATCCCTTCTATAAATTATTATTCTTATTTATTATTTAAATCATATTAGTGCCATAGAAGTCACAACCATGTGTTCTGTATTGTAGTATTTATATGGCTTTGACTTCAGCAGTGTAGACTCATTTGAGACTTCAGAGGCGACTGAAAGCTATAGCCACAGCTTTATTGGGTGTGATCCAGCTACTTTTGAAACTGATAGTTATTTATTTCAGGAGTTCTGTGGATCAATAACGCTGCAGCACTTAAAACATTTTACCACTAGGGAACATCAAGAAAGGCTGCTCAGCATTACATAGTCATTGGGCAGCGTCCAACACATGAATGAGCCTCTGGCAGGGCTAGTTTCATTGTTAACTGAAAGATGGAGAATATATGATGTGCAAAAAGCACAATGCAGAATTGCCACAGTGGCTATCTTCAAAAAGTGGATTTACCAAGTTTCCATTTTAAGCTCATACTCTGGTTTTTCCCATCTGAGTCTAATCTTGAGCTGTTTTGAAATGCAGCTCAAGCGTATCTGAAAGGTTTATATAAAAAGTTAGTGGGCAATTAAAGATAGATAGCTGTTAAGGGATATTCCTAGCATGTACAGTGGTATTATTTCCCTCTAGTGGGAAATAACAATACCTTGACATCATTCAGAAAGATGCAGATTTTAAGCTTTGGTTCTTCCTCTTGTGACTTTGGATGAGCCAAAACACAGTAGAAATTCAGCAGTTCTTTTATACATAATGCAGCCAGAAAGTATGGATCACTCAAGGATACTTTGAACTAAGCTTCCTTGGGGTTAATTGATCCAGGCAATTCAAGTGTGTGTGTGACCAATGGTTATATGAATTGTGTGCATCTGTTTAAAAGATTTCTAGGGTGGCACATGATGGCTTATATTTTATTTTGTCTCTGGTTGGATGTGAGGATTCCAACTCTCATGCTAACTTGTATATTAAGGACTTTGGGAAAGGGAATGGAAATGATCCTATTCTGTTGTTTTTTAATTCCAATTGAAACAAAACCATTTTTAAGCAGACATGAACTTCTGAACCTAAATATTGTGGCATTCTTCTGGTCATGGGAGCATCTGAAATAAATTGATTAGCAACTGACTGCATATGAAGATGGAGCATAATAGTTTATTTTATTTTCCTGAAATAAATAATTGATGCAAAACAGATTGTTAAAGATCCCAAATTCTCTATTTTATCAATATAGTCTGGAAATGAATTCAGTATTTCTTCCTGTATTTTTCCTTGTCTTCAGGTCCATTTTTGTTCGTACGGGTGTGCATCTATAGAATCATAGAACTGGAAGGGACCTCGAAAGATCATCAAGTCCAGTCCCCTGCCCTCATGGCAGGATCAAACACCATCCCTGATGGATGTCTGTCTAACCTGCTCTTCAATATCTCCAGTGATGGAGATTCCACAACCTCCCTAGGCAATTGTGTTTAACCACCCTGACAGTTAGGAAGTTTTTCCTAATGTCCAATCTAAACCTCCCTTGCTGCAGTTTAAGCCCATTGCTTCTTGTTCTCCTTGGCCTGTGATGATGGGACAGTTTTTCACCCGTCCTCCCTGTGACACCTTTTTAGATAGCTGAAAACTGCTATCATGTCCCCTCTCAGCCTTCTCTTTTCTAAACTAAGCAAGCCCAATTATTTCAGTCTTCCCTCATAGATCATGTTTTCCAGACCTTTAATCATTTTTCTTATCTGGACCATCTCCAATTTATGCACATCTTTCTTGAAATGTGGTGTCCAGAACTGGATTCCGTACTTCAGTTGTGGCCTAATCGGTGCATAGTAGAATGGAAGAATGACTTCTCGTGGCTTGTTCACAACACTCCTGTTAATGCAGCCCAGAATCATGTTTGCTTTTTTTTGCAACAGTGTCACACTGTTGACTCATATTTAACTTGTGGTCCACTATGACCCCTAGATCCCTTTCTGCAGTACTCCTTCCTAGACTTCCCTTTCTGTATGTGTGAAATGGATTGTTCCTTCCTAAGTGGAGCACTTGGTGTTTGTCCTTATTAAACTTCATCCTATTTACTTCAGACCATTTCTCTGGTTTGTCCAGATTGTTTTGAAGTATGACCCTTTCCTCCAAAGCAGTTGCAACCCTGCCTAGCTTGGTATCATCTGTAAACTTATTAAGCATACTGTCTATGCCACTATCTAAATTGTTGATGAAGATATTGAACAGAACTGGTCCCAGAACAGACCTACGTGGAACCCCATTTATTATGCCCTTCCAGCGTGATTGTGAACTATTAATAACTACTTTCTAAGAATGGTTATCCAGCCAGTTATGCACCCACCTTATAGTAGCCCCATCTATGTTGTATTTGCCTAGTTTATTGATAAGGTCATGCAAGGCCATATCAAATGCCTTGGATATATACATACAAAATGTACAGGATATGTTCATATCGGTGGGAAGCAGATGCACAGCACACCTTACGCAAAACACCACAAGAAAGTAATTCAGCTTTAATTCTCCTTTGAACCAAAACTAAACATTGAGTTAGAGAGCTGAAACTGAATTTGTAAGTCCTGCACTAATCCATTACAGTGCCCTTTAATCACAGCCTTTCCTTTATTCTGATGAAAAACTTTCCTAATTAAACGCTAGCTCAGTCATAAACTACATGACAGAGATATAATGACATAAATAGCAAATGCAATGGAATTAGTGAGCTGCACAGATAATAATTACCTCATGCTAAGCCGCAATAGATGCTAATAATAGGAGACAAAGAAAATGCGATTGCTCTAAAAGAAAAGATAATTTCTTATGGTTTTGTTCAAATTTTATTTTATATTAGATTGGAATCCTGGAATTAAGCACTCACAAACAATATAGATCCTAGCATTCAGTTCACAAAAATACAGGATGAACCCTCAGTGGCACCTTAATTTCTAAATGTTTTCTATGCCTGATTGGAATGTGTTGATAGCACAGCAGTGAAAATGAATGGGTGGCTGTCACAGACCATACCATTCCATTCCATTCATTTTATCCTTGTCTTTGTGATTCAATGAGCAGATCTTCAGAAATAACTCACATGCTTAAAGAACAGAGATCCCCAGTCTGTGCCTTAGAAAAATACTATAAATTTGGGTTGACAGCTTCTAATCTTCAGAGGGGTTTTCATTTGTAATACCATGGATCTTTATGCTCTTAAAGAGCTCTAGTAATCACACTGGCTCTGGTTTTTTTGCATGTTCTAACATATTTTTACTACTGTTTGTTTTTACAGTATTTTCCTAAATGTTTATATATATATAAATTCTAACTACATTTTTAAGAGTACAAATCCACACACAACTAACACATTAGATGATAAAGTTACTCTTTCCTCCTTCAACATAGAGACCTATATCTTGTTTGGGGTGGGAACTGTGTGCACCTCCAGATAATTAATCCTTGAAATTTCTCCTCTAAATTCTTGCTAATGCAGTGAAGCTGCTAACTGGCTGTGCTGCTGTGTTTGTTTATTTTTTCGATTCTTTTTTCGGAAGTGGCTTCTGACATTTTGCCCATCTACACTGGGCCAAATATTGGAAAAACCTCTCCTTTTGGAAGAGACCTTACTCCTCATAAAAAGAGGAATACAGGGCTTCCAAAACAGCGCATCTGCTCTTCTGAAAAAAAATTCAGAAGAGCAGAGGCATTCCCTGGATGCGGCGGAATTTTTCCGGGATACCGTGTGGACATAGCCTTAGAGTCTGCCACCTTGCCGTAATGGGTTACTGCAAATATCAGTTCTCTTGGCCAAATTTTACAGTTATAAGGATTGTACCAAGCATGAATGAAAAATTATTACCTGATCAAATAATTGTCAGAGACGGGTAAACAGGAAAAGCTGTTTTAATGGTTGTAGATTTGTATAGTAGAGGCTGTCAGGAGATGTTTAATCTTGTCAGCCAGCTGGAATGTGAGGGAATAAAATCAGATGGATAAATACAAATAAAACCCAAACTGAAATAGCACAGGTAGGATGTTCCTGGTCTGGCACCCTCAGGACCTGAGAAATCCCAAAGAAGAGTTTGCTAGCCTAGGGGAGATCAGGCTTCTGGGCTCTCTGAGGCTTCCCTCCTACCTCCCGGCCCTGGCCAGCATGTAGCCCCTGTCCTGTCTGCTGGGCTTGGTTTTTCCTGGCCACCAGTCGGCTCCAGCTGCCGAGATGGGGTTCCTTGCCCCCAACTGGTGGAGCTCCGCTGCCTGCATGGGGCTCCCTGCTGCCAGCCAGCTGTCAAGTGTGGCACTCCCTACCCCCGGCCTGCAGGATTCAGCTGCCAGCCCGCTGGCTGGGCTCTGTTTCAGGCCACTGGCCCCATGGGCTTCCCACTGCCAGATCGGCTCCATTCCCAACCTGCAACCTCTGTGGCTGGGACTCTCTCATCCAGCAACATCCGTGGGCTTCCCAGACTTTGGATGTTGCCGGACCAGAAAGTCCTGGACCAAAGAGGTTCAGACTGTAGCTTTGTTTAGTGCATTCCCCCCATCCCAATAAAATGAGCCTTGGTGCATTTTTTTTATTGTATTTAACAAAAATATCTTGCAACTTCAAATTAAAACGAGCAGAAATCTTTCTTTGATGTCTAACTGCAATGGAGCAAGCCATTGTTATGGAAATAATTTCAAAGTGTGAGGCTCTAGCAATTGAAACATCAGAGGGCTAGAAGTGCTAAGGTGTTTTAAACGTTATCTCACTCAATACCGTTTGTAAGCTTCTGGCTGCTCTCATTGAAGTTATTGACGAACACTCCGCATTTGGAGAAGCAGAAGCAGGCCATAACAGACCTGCTCAAAAATTTAGACTACAATGATCATTAATAAACTAAGTATAGAAGAGGCACATTTTGGGTAAAAAAAGATCCTTTGAGGATCCAAACAAAATCTGTGAAGCAACAAGTTGTTAAAAATGTTTCGATTTCCAACTTAGTATTAAAGGAAATAGCAATTTTAAGTCTTTATATCTAACTCTTCTCTTAAATATAGATCTTCCAGTTTGAATACATGGGTACTGAGAAGATGTTATGTTTGGCAAAGCTATTTTCTGGGCTATTAACAGAGTTGAGAGATCAATTGTGTCAAGAGGGCACTAAGTTTGTATTTTGTTTTCTTCACACAAAATTTTCTATGAAGCCCCTTTCATAGCACTTCATATGTGCATAATACGACTGTTGATTTGTTTTGTTCCATAGTAGTAATAACAGAATAGTGAATCTGAAACTGCTTCATTGCTGTTTGTTGTACAAAGCTGTGTTATCTGTATTGCTACCAGAAGCAGTCCTAGAATTATTTCTGCTTTCCCTCAGTTAAAGGGATGATATCAGAGATTCTGAACCAAAAATATAAAGTCTGGCTTATAAAGCTCGGTAAAGTTATCAGAGAGTGTGATATATCACCTTTCTGATGTCCAAATTAAAACACTGTCACTCTCATTCCTGATCAAAAATGTCAAAAACTGGCAGTGATTAACATGTGGTTCAAATGATAATGATAGGCAACAACGGTACTATCAATAGACACGATTTAAAAATAACATTTAGTGTTTGATGGAGTAATTATGAAGATTACATCTTTCTAGTAAACAAATTATATTATATTATTAGATCTTAAGTAATGATACGGTTCGCTGTAAAACCCAACAAAAGTCCAGGGATTGCTGTTTTCATGTTGTTCTCAACACGTGGTTCTTTGGTACATTTGTAAAGCAGTATTTTTGTGGTTTGGTCCGCATGGAGTTCATTTAAGGATATTGACATACTTCTGCTGTGACTTTATACAGTGATATTGTGGGTGAGTCTTCAAAGTTCATGTTTATGGCTATCCATGAAAACTAACAGTACAGACACAACAAATAATTCCCAGGAACAACTATTACTATTTGTTTGATTTTGCTTAGGACTGGTTCCTTCAGCTTACTCATTTTAGTAGGTTTTACAGGCTGTAATTGATAGAATTCTAACATATTTTTTGGGAACTATCATATAAACACTGGTTATATTGTAGCCACTATAATAACTGGCTCTTAAGAGAATGATTTTTGTACTTGATTGCTCACATTTGCAGCTGCGTTAGCTGGTTCCTCTTTCAGGAGTGGCCCTTTGGGTGCTCCACCTTAGGTGTCTAAGGCATTGCTGCACCTCTAGTCAGAGAATTTAGATAGCAGTGCCCTTGGTAGGCTGCATATATGGGGCAGCTGGCATGTGCCGGTGCAGCTACTCTGCATGTACAGCCTTTAGTTCCTTCTCTGCCACCACCAGCTTCCGTCAGAACCGAGAGCTGCCCTCCCAATAGTTTTGTAAATCTCGTTGGTTAGTGTTGATAGCTTTTATAGTTATTGCTGTTAGGCATTAAATAGTTGTAGTTAGTTTAAAAAAATTGTTTTTCCTTTTCTCCTGTTGAGGCCCCTATTTGGCCATTTTTTTCTTCCTGGGATGCCTGGTTCCCCAGGTTTTAAGCACTGCCTGTATTGTCAGCTTTCAATTCCAATGTCCAATGGACATTCGCATACATTCGGTGCCTAGAGTAAGCTCACGCTACCTCCCAGTGCCAGCACTGCTAACAACTTACGACATGCACGAGAAAGGTTAGAGAACTTCAACTGATGTTGCTATTACTAGAAAATACCATCTAGCATTGGACCCTGAGTATTCAGCACCACCGAGACAACTGGCCCCAGTGGCAATGTCTGACAAAGCTGCCCCTTTAGGCTTTGGCACCAAGGACTCTGCCTCAGACCAGCTGTCCAGGAAGTGAGCCCATTCGGCAGCTAGAGGTGAATCCCCTTCAAAGAAACAGACATCACCTCATATAATGCTGCAGGTAAGGCACTGGAGACAGAGGTGCAGGGACTGTCAGGTACCCATGGGTCCCCAGAATCTAAGGACCTCCCTAAGACTAACTCCAATGCACCAAGCAAGTCTAAATCTAAGTCAGCACCACCAAAGCCATCCGACTCGCCACTGGCACTGAAGAAACCAGGCCCCTCTTTAGCATTGATCATGTCCATGCCGCCCCCGGCAGTAAAGAAACATAACCACGTGGCACCGACAGCACCACAGATCCCGCTGCCACCGACCATCACACCACCTTTGGCACTGACAGTTATGGCACTACAGCCTTTTTTGACTTCAGAGAAGCTGCGAGTCACCTTGGCACCGGCAACCTCACTCTTTGGTACACTGACCTTGGCCAGACTTAGCCTCTCCATGCCAGCAAGCTCGGCACCACTGCTCTCCAGTGACGAAGACGAAGAACCTGTAGTGGGTGCTCATACCTCCAAGCAATCCCGACAACCTCCTAAATGGCAACCACCTCAGTGGCTGCCTCCTCCTGTACCACTGCCCACCAACGGGCCCCGTTGAGATTCCTGGGCTTTATATATAGCATGCAGCAGCAACAACAACAGCCACAGCTGCTGCCCTCTGGTACATCTCAGGCTCCATCTCTGCGTTCCCTCGACAAGTCTGCATTCCAGAGGAGGAGGAGTTGGCTTCAAGTGAGGAGGAGATTTCTGCTTCCTTGCCATCTCCCACCCATATTTCATCCTCATCATTTGATGACACTATAATGCCTCGTCCACCCACATCAGGAGACGACTTTAAGTCGTTTCAGGAACTTTACAAGAGGGTGATTGACATGCTAGAGGTCTCCCTAATGAGTTACCTAAGTAACTGCATTTCATCTCCCAACTGCATTTCATCTCCCAACTGCATTTCATCAAATCTGTTTTTACCCACCCTATCACTAAACGCTTTTTAAATGGAATTCAGAACACTTACCCACAAGGAGCCCAACTCCACCTTGGGATCTCAATTTAATACTTAGGGCACTCACCCCCAAGCCCTTTGACCCACTCGCTGCCTGTTCTATCAATGCTGCCTGAGGAGAATCCTAAATATCCCTTGGGAGGACAGGCACACAAACACTAGTGTCCTGGAAGAGTTGAATATGACCAGCACTGAAACTATCATCATTTACCAACAACTTTGCTGGACTGGTCACGTGGTCTGGATGTCTGATCAGCGCCTCCCAAAATGGATTCTGTTTTCTGAGCTGAAGGAAGGACGGAGGAGGCCAGAGGAAGCGATTTAATGCAAATCACCAAGGCTACATCTATACTGCAAAGTTTTTGTGAAAAAACCTGTGGAGAATCAAATGCTCTTTTGCACAAGTAAATCAGCAGTAAAATGGCAGAACAGAGGGCTTTTGCTGGTGTAGGTAAACCTCCTTCTACAAAGCATAACTCCCTTTTGCACTACAGCTATTGTGCAGAAAGGCAAGTGTGGATGCTCTAGAGGGCTTTCTTGTGCAAGAAACCCCTATAGGAAAAAAGCACAGGTGCTCAGAGCTTTCTTGCACAAGAGTGTCCATGCAGTGTGGGTGCTCTCTTGCGCAAAAGCACATCACTTTTGCAATGCGCTTTGAGGCGTGGACGTGCTCTTGCGCACAAAGTTTTTCCGCAAAAACTCTTGCGCGAAAGTTTTCTTGCGCAAGAAGCCTGCAATGTAGACATAGCCCAAGATTATTTGTGTCAACTCTGGAAAGATCCATGGGCCTGCCAGTTTCCAAACAGAGACTGTCCAGGGGGACTATATTAGACTGGCTTACTGTATTTTCAGGCACTACCCTCTGCTAAAGCTATGTGTCCATTCTGCAGGAGCAATGGTGAAGTCAACAGCTTACCTCTCATGGACATTTGCAGATCTGCTACGTGGTTCTCTGCCACGTTCATACCTTTACAAAGCACTATGTTCTTGAAACATACTTATCTCATGACATTTGGTTTGGCCAGATAGTATTAGCTACTGTGCATACTAGTGATCAACCAAAGCTCCCTCCTCCGAGCACGAGTACTGCTTCATAGTCACCTAAGATGGATCACCCACAGGGACACTCCTTGAAGAGGAAGAAAGAGTACTTATCTTGTGCAGTAATGTAGGTTCTTCAAGATGGTTGCCCCTGTGGGTACTCCACCACCTGCCCTTCCTCCCCTCTGCTTCTGGGGCAGAGAAAGAACTGAAGGGACGGTTGACTGCACATGCTGAGTTACCACACTGGTATGTTCCAGCCTCCCCACATGCGCAGCCTACCAAGATCACTGCTACCTAAATTCTCCAACTAGAAACGCAGCAATGCGCCAGACACCTAAAATGGAGCACCCTTATGGACAACCATCTAGAAGAACCTCCATTACTGCACAACGTGAGTAACTCGCTCTTCTCTGGTTTTTAGTGCTATAGTGTTAGGAATTTACAGTAGCAAATTATTCTCATTATTACGAAATTGTTCTTTTTCCTGCTGTGTTCCCTTGTCCTACTAGGTTAATTTTTAAGCTGGACTATTTGGGTGCTTTCTTTTTTAAACCTTTTTAAGCAGAAGTGCTCCATTCAGATTTCACTGAAGATTTTATGATTTCTTTAAGTATGCGAAATCTTTTCTTTTTTACTATATGTACACATTTTATTGTTTAAAACCATAGGCAAGCATCAAAGAATTACTTGTGATTGTATGTATACAAACTTTAAGCAAGTTTATGTGGTCAGTGACATAAGCGTGTTATTTTTATCCATGCTATAACAACAATAGATAATTTTTAATTAGTGTTATTGCATTTTTTCTCTTACCCAACATATTACAATACACCAGTACTAGGTATCAAATGGAAAAGGAGAGAAATTAGTATCCCAAGTGTGTAACATTAGCTAAGAAATGAACAGGAGCTCATTAAAGACTGTGTGACTCCTTTAGAGAAAATAATCCCTTGTAATGTTCCTTAAAGCTGAATTAAGTTAGCAAGGATTTTCAAGGCTAGGACATAATCTTTCAGAAGCAATTTTTTTAAAACTTGGAAGTCATTGAAAGTTGTTAAAGAAAGTTCTTTACAGTTGGCTACTTCATTTTGGGCAGAGATGTCTTTACAGCTGTAACTATATCTGCACGAAAGGCACTAACTTTTCCAATAAAGGGTGCCTAGAGGCAAGTACATGTCTGTTAAGTTGTACATGAAGGAACATACTTGTGATGAAAGACTCAACTTAACTACACTAAGAATAGCAGAGGGCACTTAGGTCATGGCAGAGAGCTAGGGTTCAGAACAGGTGCTTGACCAAATTCTTATGTCCTGGTATAAGTTATGTTGTCTGCATGTCAGAGAGAATTTTACTGCATCCCCTCAGGGGCTACCTTGCACAAGTTTGGTCTGTTATGGTATTTCACATGTTTGTAATGAAAGAGTTCAGTTCAGGTAGTCTTCCATCTGCGGCACCCTTTCATCCTCCCATGTCCCTTCTTTTCTTCTCCCTGTTTACTGTTCAGCACCTTGAGGTATAGGCAGGTTACATGTAGTTTTAAAATCAAAAAAGTTTCAAGATGTGGAGCTGAAGAAATTGAATTTAAAATGACTCCAGAACTTTCATATTTATCTGTCTGATTGTGGCTGCCTATTTCATACATATTACAGTTTTTCTGACTGAACATTATATTTGGTGTGTACATTATACAAAGTTATGACTAATATTTTCTTCCCTACAAAAAGTGAATCATAGAAACCAGATGGCTCAGGGAACTGGGAATGGAGTAAAAAGCCTTTCATTTATTGTCACTGAAACAAATCCAATCCAGGGTAGCAGTGACCTAAAGTGATCTGACAGCACTTCGTGTTCTCAGTCTGTTTCCTTACTGAGATTCACATCAGTAAAATCAGCATTGAATTGAGTAAAATCAGAGACCGTACAGCTCTCTTTTCTCCATTAGTAGTATCTCCAGGACAAGGCTGAAGTACTGTGGCAGAATGCTCCTGAGTGGGAAGGGAGAGAAACATACACATCTGCTATGCTTTTTTTTTTTTTTTTTTTTTTTCAGACAAATAAAGGCCTTCAGGCTGCATTGTTTTCAGTCCAGCAATTTTCACCAAGTTCATTTCAAAATAAGCAAGAGAGATATAGTCATTATAATGGTTCACCTTTCTCCCTTTGTTTGCTTCACATGATTTTATATATATATTTAATCCATGGTATCCACACAGCTGTTGCTAGCAATATAGGGACTTGTACTAGTTATGATAAACATAAGGTGTCAAGAACAGGACAAAATGCAAACAGTTGTGTATGCTGCATGGAACGTATTTTAAAATGTACTTCATTGGGCCCTGATTCAGGAAAGAATTCCTTTTTTCTGACAACACTTAGAATCATAGAATCCTAGGGCTGGGAGAGACCTCAGGAAGTCATCGAGTCCAACCCCCTGCCCAAAGCAGGACCAACCCCAACTCAATCATCCCAGCCAGGGCTTTGTCAAGCTGGGGCTTAAAAACCTCTAGGGATGGAGATTACATCATCTCCCTAAGAAACACATTCCAGTGCTTCCCCACCCCCCAACTGAATTAGTTTTTCTTGATATCCAACTTAGATCCAACTTGATACCCACCTTTGCTCCTCATTCAGCCATCTGCCATTACGAGAATAGCCTCTCTCTCTGTCCTTTTGGAACTTCCCTTCAGGTAGTTAAAAGCTGCTATCAAATCTACCCTCACTCTTCGGTAGAATAAACAAGCCCATATCCTTCAGCCTCTCTTCGTAGGTCATGTGCTCCAGCTCCCTAATCGTTTTTTTTGTTTTGTTTTGTTTTGCCTTCCACTGGACTTTCACCAATGCGTTCACATCCTTTCTTTAATGGGGGGCCCAGAATTGGACATAGTACTCCAGATGTGGCCTCGCCAGTGCTGAATGAAGGGGAATAATCACTTCTTTAGATCTGCTGTTTGCTGGACTGAGAACACTGATTTAGATGTTGCTTGGTCCTGCCATGAGGGCAGGGGACTGGACATGATGACCTCTGGAGATCCCTTCCAATTCTTGTATTCTATGATTCTGTGCTGGCAATGCTCCTCTTAATGCACCCTAATATGCCATTAGCCTTCTTGGCTACAAGGGTGCATCTCCAGCTTCTCATCCACTGTAACCCCCAGGTCCTTTTCTGCTGAATACTGCTTAGACAGTCTGTCCCCAGCCTGTAGCAGTGCTTGGGATTCTTCCATCCCAAGTGCAGGACTCTGCACTTGTCCTTGTTGAACCCCATCAGATTTATTTTGGCCCAGTCCTTCAATTTGTCTAGGTAACTCTGGATCCTATCCCTACCTGCCAACATATCTACCTCTTCCCCTAGCTGTGAACTTGCTGAGGATGCAATCCGTCCCCTCATCCAGGTTATTTATGAAGATGTTGAACAAAATCGGCACTAGAACCAATCCTTGGGGCACTACGCTTGAAACTGACTGCCAACAAGACATCATGCTATTCATCATTACCCATTGAGCCCAACAATCTAGACAGATTTCTATCCACCTTACAGTCCATTTATCCAATCCATACTTCCTTCACTAGCTGGCAAGGATACTGTGGGAGAATGTATCAAAAGCTTTGCTAAAGTCAAGGTAAATCATGTCCCACTGCCTTCCTCTAGACCACATAGTGTCATACAAGGCAATCAGGTTGGTCAGGCATGACTTGCCCTTGGTGAATCCATGTTGACAATTCCTGATAACTTTCCTGTCTTCCAACTGCTTCAAAATGGATTCCTTGAGGATCCGCTCCATGATTTTTTGGGAGATCAATGGCTGAGCAATTTGCTGAGCAATTTGCTGAGCAATCTGTAGTTCCCTGGATTGTCCTTCTAACCTTTTTTAAAGATGGGCACTACAGTGCTTAAATCCCATTGAAGTCAGTGGCATATATATGCATAAGTGTTGTTCAGAACAGGCATTGACTAATACATGTACTAATATGTTTTCCCGGCTTTCTCCTAAATGAGGAAGCGGGGAAGATGAAAAATGGACAAGAAGCAGAGTAAACTTCAAAAACAACAAATGGTCTGGTAGCACTTTATAGACTAACAAAGCATGTAGATGGCATCATGAGCTTTTGTGGGAACAATCCACTTCTTCAGCTGACCGGAGTTTTGAGTTTAGGATGTGCAGACCCAAAATAAATAGGGGAAAAGGAAGGGGGACGGAAGGAAACAAAGAGGGGGAGGGAAACAAGGAGCAGGGGGTATGGAAATATCAAAGGGAAAAACAGGAAGGCAGAACTGGGAATAAGTAAGCACCTGAAGATTGGGAAGTTAAAACGAAGCAGATCAGAATGTTAGACTTGGGAAGAAGGCAAAACTTTTTAAAAAAATTGCATATCAAGGTCATCACACACTTTTACATGTGCTTCTGTTTTTGTGGAATGTATGTAAAACTAAACTCTAAATAAATATATTAATAAAAGAAAAAGGACCTCTGAGCTACAGAAAGCAGATGTAAGGCTGGTAAGGAGTACCCAGTGAATGATGGAGAAAAAGAATGCATGTGATTTGTATATTTTACTTCTGCCTCCCACAAATGTACAGGAACTAAATCAGCTATTCCATGTTGTGGTCCTTATGACACAAACTAATCATGTAAGACTCAATCTTATGAGTTATGGTGCTACCTAAATTCCTTGATAAATGTGCAGTTGAGGTACATTATTTGTCTTCATATGAGGATGCTATATATGTAATACTGTAATAACTCCTGTTGATTCAGTGTCATGGAAATGTAGTTTTATATAACTCATGGCTCTAAAATAGGTTAGCCAGGAACTATTACAAGGAGGCAGACAAGCTATTACCTATTTATAAGCTGTATTAATAAAATCCTTCCAGTGTTTACTTAAACAGTGTCAAGATGATGCTTATATTCTTTATCTCATCTAAAGATGTGTTGCATGCCATACAAAATCTTAGTGAATAGGAAGAATAACATTCTTGGGGTATGTCTACACTAGCCCCCTAGTTCGAACTAGCGGGGTAATGTAGGCATACCGCACTTGCAAATGAAGCCCGGGAAATTCAAATCCCGGGCTTCATTTGCAAGTGCGGTATGCCTACATCACTACCCTCCTAGTTCGAACTAGGAGGGTAGTGTAGACATACCCCTTGACTCTTCTCGGTAGGATTAAATCTACATTTTCAGTACATGCCTTTGTAAAAGTACAACTACAACTGTAATTTTAGTAAAATTGTTGGTGTGGGATGATTATCTGGGTTGTTCTGAATGTTACAATAATATTCTCCTTATAGTTACCATTTTCTCAAAATCTCTCTTCTATCACCGTATCAGAATTCTGGGAATATTGTATGTATTGCTGGCTGGGTTTTTTTTCAAGCATTTGGCTAACTGAAGACATTTTTATCATTTCCATACTAATAAACTGGAATTTTAAACGTTCATAGCTCATGGTGTGGGCTGTGTTGCACAGCATACTCTTAACAGCCCAGAATGACTGTAGTACATATATTCAGTATCACCTAATGTGTGGTTGTTTTCAGAAAAGTGACACTATAGAAATGGCACCTTCTTAGTCATCAGATCAACTCCCCTGGAACACACACTATTCTCAGTTACACCAGTGTAAATTCTGAGTAATTGTACTGATGTCACTGGAGTTGCTCAGCATTTACAGCAAAGTAGGAGAGCGCAGAATTTGGTCCCCTGCATGTATCCAATCTCATAGCTCTTTGCTTTTGTGACTAATGCAGTTTATCTCTTTTATTTCTATTAGTACTGTAGAAACAGCTCAGCTAGAGAAAGTGAGCTGGATTGTATTCCTTTTTTTGCATCAGCAGAACCATTAATTAATTTACAGTCACGTGACAAGTCAGTTAAGCCTACAGTTATATGTATTAGCAACAATGGGATTCATAACTGCCATTGAAGATATAATGTGACCTATAGAACCTGTAATATGGGTGATGTGCATGACAAGGAAAGAACCCAACTTGACTTTTAATTCCCAGATTTAAAATTTGTTTAAAAGGTATAAACAATCTTTTAACTTGTAAATTGATGGTATTTTGAATTTCTGAGAGATGTTTTTCCTGGTGACCCATGAGATTATTTTTAAAGTAATTTTTCAGATTACTCTCATACTTCAGTGCATATGGGAAAGTTCCGTTCTGTTTCATAACAGTTCCATTTTGTTTCCACATTGTATAACTTTATACAATATGAAATATTTATAAAATATTTTCTGCATATATTAACTATTTTCCTAGATTTCTTTGCCATGGCTGGCAAGAATTTCAGTCTTGAAAGTGTTTTTATAAATTGAATTTCATTACACACAAATGTCCTAGAGCTTAATGTCTTGCTCAATGCTTGCAGCTCAAATTTCTACCTACAGTCACATTACCGTAGAAGTCAGTGTTTCTTTACTATATCAGCATTGGTTGTATCTTAGCCTCTTTTTTTCTTTTAATTCTCTTGAAGAACCTCCTGGGCTTTTACAGCTAAGAAGTGAGGTGATCAATTTCCTTCTTAAGCTTTGTAGTCAGTTAACTTATATTTAATACTGAATATCCAGAGCAGAAGACACTGTGTGACAATGATATTTTAAAGTTGAAGTTTTTTGCTCAAAGGAAGCATTATAATTATCTAACCGTTCTTATTTAAATTACTTTAAATATATAGGCTCTGTTTTCCTTTGTGATCTTAGTCTTTCTGTAGTTGTTTAATCCAAATTCATTTGTTCCTCATAAAAAGATTAATTTTAGAGGAGAGAGAGAGAGCCAGTGTTTGGACAACCAAGAACTGTGCCTCATTGCTTATGCACTTTAAAGTAAGACTTTGCAGTTTGTTGTAGTTTTTGAACAAGCCCATCTCTTTTGTGAGGAATGCAGATAATTTTTTTTCTGGCACAAAGAAAAGGGGTAACTTGATATGAGTCTGACACAGTGTGTCGTTTAGTTAAGTGCTTCCATCTGTTGCCTGCTGTTTCCCTTACTTTTGACCTCTCTTTCTTTCTTCCCCCTCCTTCTCCTTAGCCCCCCTGAGGAAGGCAAAGTTTGTTGAGAGCCCTCGAATCCCAGAGTCTGAGCTTGGCTCACCAACGCTCACTTCAGCACAGAAACTGGACGTTGATGCATACTGCCCTGGTAAGCATGCATGCAAAACCTCTGCCTTAGAAGAGGGAGGACAGACCCTTCCAGCACAGCAGTTTCATATTCATTGTGCCACCTTTTTTCTGAATGATTGGTTGGCTCTTCGCCAACCTAGTTTTAAGAATGTGTCCATTTGGCTGGGTGGCAGTCTCTGATTGATAATCTGTACTTTATTTGTCACTCGTGGTTGTGTGCACATTTCCCCCTAAAAATACAAAAAAGTGTCTATAGCATTGAATTTAAGTGAATAACAGCTGATCAAGCAGACATACTAGCTTGAGGCTGATTTTTGTTATTCACGTATCTTCAGCAATGCCAGTATAAAACATACTTCTCGTGTGTTCCATTATTAAATAATTTCATACATAAGCACAAATTCTTGTATATCTGCTATTAACAGCATCACATTTATTTCAGAGGTTGCCATTAATGTATGTTCACTGCAGAATGTAAGAACTCCAAGTGTATGCATCTTGTTAGAGGCCTCTGTCGTACTCAGGTTAACTGAAGTATTTTTATTTCCCTGAATGAAAGCTGTATTTTCCTGATGTCTTGGTCAGTTCCTTTGGTAAATGTATTCAAGCACTGACTGCATACAGATGTGTGAATTCCGTTAAATCTTTATATAGCTGCTGAGGACTCAGTTTCATTTCCAAGATTCTTCTGAACTTGGACTGGTTGCTTGGCAACCTCATTAAGGTTGAGAAGATAGCTCCAAAAACTATGTCAGAGATGTTACAGTTACAGTAGGCTGCAGATCACAGCTTAAAGGAGCAGGAAGTATTTGTATTCAGACCTTTGCTGAATTCTACTGTTTTCTCTTCTGGGTGGTCTGTTAGTTTATAAATTACAGTCACATAATTGACATATTCTTATGACAGAGTAAAATGATATCAAATGCTTCCAAATAGTATGTGACCATGGAATCTTGTCTTTAGAATCATGTCATGGTAGAGAAGGTGCCAATCCTTGAATCAGTATCAAAGTCCATTGACTAAGCCGTGTTTAAAAGCAAAAGAATGATTTGGTGAAAAGCCTTATATTGCACAGAGCAACTTTCTTTACTGCAGTATGTTTGAAACAGAATAAAATTCTCAAGAGAAAGATGTTTAGCATATGGATCCGTATGCTCAGAGAATGCCTTCTTTGAGACTGTATTTCCCGTGAAATATAATCATTCTTTCTAAACGTTTCAGTCATGTATTACAAACAGGATTTTACTGATATAACTTGTGCCCCTTCTGTGAAACTTGTATCTTCTACTCTGATCATCCCAACTGGAAAAAATACTGTCATGGCAATATTTATAAAGAACTGTAATTGAACTGTCTAAAAATTAAGGACTACTCTCTCCTCCCCCCTCCCCCCCCCCCAATTTCTCAAATTTAATATTACACAACCTTTGGAAGATGCAGATTCTCACAGAGGCCTAGCAGGAAACAGTCAAGAAATACTGCTTTGACAGTAGAGTCTGTTTTGCCCTCTGTTCTGCTTCTGTAGCTCATTGATAGTGTGGATTAATGTTACAAACGTGGGACAGTTCTCAGCACCTCAACAACAGTAAAGTGTACTTCAACTATAAACAAACAACAAAGGCAAGCCTCTGGGGAGGTCGATGGGAGGCTCTGGTTTGGGGTAAAGACAGAGCAAGTAGATTATGGGAGGCCCAAAAGATGTTTTGTGTGTAAATCCACATGTCAAGATACAGTATCCGTCAGGGGTCCCTGACCCCCTGCTGCTTGGTTGCACATTTGGCATCCAGCAGCTCCTTTAGCAGAAGAACTGCATTTCCCTGGATCCCAGAGAATGCAGAGTTTGAATGGCTATGCAGACTTGAAATGAGTAGTTCCTTAGGTTTATTTGCAGTCAATATGAAAAATCCTTATGACTAGGAATAGAACAATCTATTGAGGAAGGACTTCTGAGACTGAGGCAGCCATTCCCAGAGAATAGGGAGTTGGTATAGTGTGATTCACTGTTTTCTCCCTCTCCCACCCCCCATGTCTTAGAACATTAAAGCGAAGTATGTACATGCAAACAGTACTTCCTGGGTATTTGCTCTTTTCTTTTGTGGTAGAACTGGGTTATGCTTTAACTATCTGGATCCAGAGTTCCTGCTATAAAAGCAGCAGTTACCTGAAGGCTGGAGCTCTTGCCCAATAAATTTGTAAAAACTCTTCATTCTCCCTGAGTTTCTTCTTGATAGAATAGAACCCTTGCTTGTACTGGGGCGTTGTAATTAGCCCACTCTATTATATGCCTAACAAATACAGTACTGCAGGAGAGGAACTGAAAAGCCCTCTAAAGCATTTGTAAACTTTCTGATTCTGTTCTGTCCCATGCTCTAGTGAAATTTCTCATAGGGTTGCCAGATGGTTTCAACAAAAATACCGAACACACTTGACATTACATCATAATCTACATTACATCTTATTTAGAAAATACCGGACATTTCTATTTTCTCAATTTGTTTCCCTAACAGAAAGCTCAATACTTTGCTGTCCAGTTCAAAACCAGACACTTGGCAACCCTAAATTTCTGTGTGCTGGGAACATAGGAATTGAGGGTGGAAAGCCCCAAATATAGACTCTTAGAAAATACCTGTATTAAAGTAGATATTAGTTTGCAGTTAGGAACATAAAAATCACAGAGCCTGGCATTGGCATAGAGGTATACATATGTAATAACAGGGTGAGCTGGTGTGTTTTATTTTGTCTGTAGATTTATACCAAGTAAAAGGAGCACCAGTTCCTTCATTCTAGGTGCCCTTGACAGAACTTAAAATAATCAAAAAGCCCTGTCACTATGACTCAATGCTGGTGTCTGCAATCCATCTAAACTGTCTCCAGCACAAGCTTTGAAGCTCAGAGATGATGTCTTCCTGGTAAGAAGGTCAGCAGACATGTAGAAATTTCGAAGTCAAAAATACCGTTTGAAATCTCACCTGAAAACCTGTGATCAACTAGTGCAGATCATGGAATACCAGTAAATAGACTCACTGCATGACACTCCCATATAAGAAACAGACATCTGAACCCCGCACCAGACTCAGTTTCAGGTTTTATACGAGGTAGCTGTACATCAAGCATGTTATAATGATGTAATCTTGAGCTGACAAAGGCATGGCTGACCGTCACAATGTCTGCAATTGTAAGTAACAGTGACAGACTCCTGATGGCGTATAAATGATAAAAAGCCATCCTGTATCTGGCAGAAACCTGATCATCTAACAATATTCCATATAGTTCAACCCTGTACAACAAGAGATGAACACACACAGTCTAAGTTATGGGACAGATATTATCCTGCTCAGACCCTATGGCTGCCTGCCTTTGTCAACCAGGATCACCACAGTTCTTATGCGGACTGAGTTTCAACTAGCTAGACCTCATTCTTCCCCCCTCTCAGGCACACACTGAGTAAGGCTAATATTGGATATTTTATTCCTCCTTATTAGTTCTGCCCCTCAGAAAACCACAGGCAAATCCTTGAAACTGTAAGTCAGTGTTCTGGGCCCTTTAAGGCAAGCTTATGGTTCAGTTCAACTCTGATTCTCTTAAAGAAGCAAGGACTTCTGAGATTGCATTTCAGGGGTAGCCGAGATTAAAGGCTATCGCAAGGAATACTGGGAAAGATGGAAGATGAGCTCACTGTAGTAAGAGATTAGGAAGCGGGCAGGACCTTTCATTGGTTCTGGAAAAAGCTTGGCTGGAGTAGAGAACCTGAGAGATAAAACCTTGTGAAGGAGTTGATGGCTGGAGAAAGTGCTTTGCAAAATGTTTAAGTGGAAAGTTAAGGAGTTCTAGAGAGGCGGAAGTCTACACAAAGACTGACAGGGCTGGGAGCAGGTCAATGAGAGAGATGCCCCTTATCTCCAAGCAGGAGCGGGGTTGCAGAAGTCCAGAGGCAGTTTGCAAACTGTTCTGAGTCTTGCCCTATATCAGCGATTCCCAAACTATGGGCTGCGGCCCGGTGGGGGAGGCATGCAGGGAACCAGTGCGGGGCTCAACTGGGCTAAGGTGGATGGGGGAAGGCATAGGGAACAGAAGGGCAGCTCAGCTGGGCTGTAAGGGGCTGCAGGGAACTGATGCTGCACTCCCTTGAATTGTGAGGGATGGTTTTGGGGGAGGTGCAGGGAACCAGCAGTGGTGGGCAGCTCAGTTGGGTTGCAGGGGAGGGAGGTACAAAGAAGCCTAGTGGGGAGGGGGGGAACCAGAAGCCCTGAAATGACCTCCCCTGGTCCAAAAAATTCCTCATCTGGGACCAGTCAGGTCCAGAGGGTGCCAGACCAGGGAGGTCCAACTCCTACCCAAGCCCCCTCTTACCACCCTCCCTCCTAGCCAGATACTCTACCCTCAGTCTGCTCCTGCTCCCACCTCCTGGAGTGCCCATGCGGCGCCAGGTCCCCCAACTCCTGACCCGGGCTGGGCGGAGGATGCAGCCGGGTGAAACAGTGAAAATTTATTCATTTTTCATTCGTTTTTTTATGCGTTTATATTTTTGGGCTGCAAAAAACAGTACTGAAAAAAAACCGGGTCCCAACTAAAGTAAAAAGTTTGAGAAGTCCTGGTCTAGCCAGCTTTCTATCCATCTTACAGTCCATTTATCCAATCCATATTCCCTTAACTTGCTGGAAAGAATATTGTGGGTGACCATATCAAAAGCTTTGCTAAAGCTGGCACTGGGGGCTTTGGGAGGACCAGAAACAACTTATTTGCATATTCATATTTGCTTAATGAATATGCAAATATGCAAATGAATGTTACCGGTCCTCCAAAAGCTTGTGTCAAAAAGTTTGGGAACCCCTGCCCTATATCATATGGGAGTGTATATGTCATAATGCAGGTGTATCTGTCACCAGGCAGATTTGAACCTGGGACCTCTGGAGCTTAGGGTACGTCTACACTAGCCCCCTAGTTCAAACTAGGGAGGCTAATGAGGGTGACCAAACTTGCAAATGAAGCGCGAGATTTAAATATCCCGTGCTTCATTAGCATGTTCCTGGGCGGTCGCCATTTTGGAAACTGACTAGCCCGGAATAACTGCCCGCGTCTACATGCAGCAGAGAAGCGTGATTCCAAGATAAACCCCAACAGTTAAACCTCAGCCCGGAATAACTGCCCACGTCTACATGCGGCAGAGAAGCGCGATTCCGAGATAAACCCCTTAGTTCGAATTAATAGTTAAACCTCATTCCATGAGGCTTATCTCGGAATCGTACTTCTCTGCCGCGTGTAGACGCGGGCAGTTATTCCGGGCTGAGGTTTAACTGTTAATTCGAACTAAGGGGTTTATCTCAGAATTGCGCTTCTCTGCCTCATGTAGACACGGGCAGTTATTCCAGGCTAGTCAGTTTCCAAAAATCCCGCGTTTCATTTGCAATTTTGGTCACCCTCATTAGCCTCCCTAGTTCGAACTAGGGGGCTATTGTAGACGTACCCTCAGTGTAGCAGCCTTACACATAGCCACAAACCCCCAAGAGTGGGGGGAGCTGGAGTGCGGGGATTTAAAGGCTCCTGGTATTTTTGGGTTTTGGTGGGTTTTTTGCTCAACAACTTTGGTCTCCCCCCCCCATTTTTTTCTTTGACCAATTTTTTCCCCCGCCATGTTCGGGATTTTTTGTGAAAGTATCTAGCAACCCTAGTTGTGGCAACCTTAATTTTGACATGTCCTCCCTTTTTTGAGATATGAAAGTTGGTACATCATCTCGGGGATGGTTAGAATATATAGTGAAAATGATTGACCAAAGCCAGAGTTATAGGGGGTGGTACAGAAAGGTACATTTAAGAGATAGCTCAGCCCCCATAAGAATACAAGCAGTTTTCATGCACAATATACTTTCAAAGGCATTTAAAACCATTTATTAATATTTGACCTGTTTTAGCCATCCTCTAATATGCCTTTGTTCTCTGAAGGACTCTACCAGATGCTGCTAAAACATAGATAACCCTGAAGAGTAAAGAAAAAGATTAAGAAAATTAAGAAATATGATAGAGACATTTGAGTAGGGGTAGAAATAATTTGTAATGTGATCTGCAACAGGTAATCTAATTAATATTTCACTTAAAAGGAGGTTTAAAATGGTAAATAGAGATGAAAGGAGAACATTGCCTACTCTGCATATACAGATACTCATTTTGATTTGTGGTGCCTAGAGATGGAATTTTGTTCCATGCTTAAAATGTTTATTTTTAAACATCAGGCAGTTTCGGCACATTACTAGGAAGTGGTTTCCTGAGTAACTGTTGTCATGTGGTTTGCTTTTTGTGCTTGTATCATGAAGTATTTCTTCTGGTATGTTGCATTATGGATCATTGTAGAATGTTAAATTTTTGAAAGGAGCAAGGGGGGAAGTGGTAATAAGGAACCCCTGAAGGAAGATGTGTTTCTATTAGTAGGGGAGGAATTGGGCTGTTGTAGCGAAAACGTTGTCAGTCAATGGTCAGGGCAGTGAGTGGTGTGTGTGTGTGTGTGTGTGTGTGTGTTATACACCCGAGACTTCAACTGCTGAGACCGGGGTCCCTTCGCAGCGGGCAACCTGGAGAAGGTTGACGGGTGCTCCAAGAAGTTTACAGGGAGAGCTTATTACACCTCAGATTTTAGCTGCTAGAATACTGGATCCCTTCACAGCGGGCAGTCTAGGGAAGACTGAGAGACGCCCCAACGGATCTGTCACCTGGGAGTGACACGATCCAAAACGCCCAAGCTCTCCCTTATGACCGGCTGAAGTTCTTTTTTAAAATTGTGCTTGCTTCTGTTACAGCAACTGATGGAGTCAGGTTAAAGCTTAAACAGTTACTATTTTATTGTTACAAGGTAAACTTAGCTGTTAAATGCTACTACTGTGTTACAGATAACACAGCCACTACAAAGGACAGGACAGAAATTACACTAAGAAGTCACTTACAGGTACCATGAAACCCTTTTGGTTCTCTGAGCTCTTATTAAATGCATGCAAAATAGACACCTAGCAGGTATATATTCTCACCCCTGCGTTCCAGACTTGGCGTGGCCAGTGTCTTTCTCTCAATCCCTCGGAAAGAAGTAGGGCGAGGTTGGGCGTCCCACAGGCCTCGGGAGACAATCAATACCTGCCAGCAGGTGTAGATGATTGGAGCTCAAATGGGGTGAGCTACTAAACCCCTTTTTATACCCCTTGGGTCACGTAGGCTTCTTCCTGGTCCAAGGTCCCATTTTCAAAGGAAAAATGGCTTTGAACACTAAGTTTCCCATGAAGGGTGCAAAGCATAATTCACACCTGGGAAGATGCAGACAATGGGCACCTCTGGTATGTGATGGGCGAAGATTCCTCTCCTGGGACAGTGCAGGCGTGTCAATTACTGATACTAGCCATCAGGGCGACGGGAGGCCCCAGGTCGTCAGCTAGCCCATTTACTGTCTGGTTTCTGTTTATGGTAGTCAGGGACAGGCAGCACACCTGCGTTCCCAGAGCATCAAAGGCTGACTACCTTTCTCTTGCTCTCTGGGGGGGGGGGGGGGGGAGAGGCGGAAACCAAGCTGGGGTTCATGTCTGGCTACAAACGTTCACTGTCTATTTAAAGATTTTATAATCTGAGCATTCTGTCCTATATATTTACCTTCTTTAAGAAGTAGCAAAGTTAACATTGAGGAGTCCTGTGGCACCTTAAAGACTTAACAGATTTACCTGGGCATAAGCTTTTGTGGGCAAAACCCCACTTTCTTAGATGCATCTGACATGGGTTTTTGACCATAAAGCTAATTCCCAAATAAAATCCTGTGATCATTTAGGTGCCATAGGACTTGTCATTGTTTGTGCAGATACAGACTAACATGGCTACTACTCTGAAGTTAGCATTATAAGTGAGAGTGGAATTTGGTCCAGTTTGTAAAAAGCGATATCACAATATTTCAAAATTATCCAATCAAAAGTATGACAGTGAGTGAGTTGTTCAGAATTTTTGGAAAGCAAATATTCCCCCAAATGGTAGTATCACATTTATGATAATGTTATTAATTTAGAGTTAAATATTGCCTTGTTTGTTTTGTTTGTATGTGTGTGTGCATTTTTTGTAGCAAGAAGATTTTTCTGTGTGTGAGTGTGAGTGTGAGTGAGAGAGAGAGAGAGAGAGAGAAAAAAAATATGCATTTTTTGTAGCAAGAGGATTTAACTTTACCTTCTTGCCAGTATCTCCATAGGCAGGATACACTCAGTATAACCAGTCCTCTGCCTTGCCAGAATGCCATTTGTATGCTACGCTCATCAACTGATAGCTGGGTTTGTGTGATAATCTCGGTCAAATCATCGGTGAACTCAAAAGCGTTGCCTCAACCTTCCTAAGCCATTCTGTGCTGCACAGGCAGGATCACTAAAGGGACCCAGTGGACAGCCAGCATTTCTCCTCTTCCCCACCTTGCACAGCCCCAGCAAGATTTTATCTTCAGGCCTCTGTTGTTCAAGTATGAATTATTTTGATATTGACTTTGGCATTTGTGACTCAACAGCTAATGATGGAAAGTAGAAGTTATTTGTTTTGATTGTGTCTCCCTAAAACTGACATTTAGATGTAGCTTTGTTTATTTGGTGTATGGAGTGCTGATCACTTGGTTCCACCTGGTGTTTTTAAGGACTTCAGTCTTTAGATTACTTTTTGTTTTGATCTTTGCATCTAAAACATGCTCCCTCTTTTATTTGTAAATGCTCAGGAAACCTATTAGATGTCTGAGATGGATAGTGCTTTCAAGGTCTTGCCTTTTGTGCTAGATCAGTGTTTTCAGTTGCATTTGGCATGATTTATTATCTTGTCATTGCCTTTCAAAGGCTAACCATGTTATAGCATTATCTTTTAATTTAATTCATTCTTCAGAAATTTTGGGACACAAATCTTAAATGCTTGGTCAGTGGATGACTTGCTTGCCTCACAGTAAGATCAAAGTCATCTGTTCAGATTTATAACTGAATTAGATATCCCAATGGGTATTTCTTCCATTAACAGTGAAAGGCAATGCACCATCACTGTTTTGTTCATGTTGAACCTACTATGAGATAATTTTTTCTTCTCTTTAATTTAAAGAAACATTAGAACTAAGATTTCTGCCTGCTCTGCCTCTTAATTTTCAATATATAAAGTTCATATAATTCTTCATATCTGGATCTCAGGTTAGGTTTTCAAAACAAATTCTTCAATTTTTCTTTAAAAATGCAATAAAACAAAAGAAATACAAGCAATGCAGCAAAAGAAATACAAGCAAACCTGGAGTAATGGTAGTTCGAATTAGGAGCTTTAATTCGAACTGCCTAGTCCATGTAGCCGCGGGCAGGGAGTTCGAACTACGGGGCATTTAAAAATGGCGGCGCCTGGGAACATGCAAATAAAGCCCGGGATATTTAAATCCCGAGCTTCATTTGCAAGTTCGAATGCCTACCTTAGCCCCCTAGTTCGAACTAGGGTGGCAGTGTAGACATACCCTTGCTTAATTTAACCAGTAAATAAGAAAATATTAATCAAAATTAAACAAGCACTTTAACTTTCTCATATTGGTTTACCAAACTTCATTTTTAAATAAAATAGAATATTAATTTATGTCCAGCACAGAAGGTTTCAACATTTGTCTTTATTTAAGGCAGGGGTAGGGAATCTTTTGTCGGTCAGGGGCCACTGACCCACAGAAAAATCAGTGAGAAGTGAGAAGCCAAAAAAAACCCCTCTTTCAAAACCCCCAACCCTCACTGATGTGGCCCCCCAGTTGAGACACCTCACTCCCCTGGCGGTCCAACTCCATGGTGGGGGGAGGGTTAGGAAGGATTGAGGTTCAGGGCTTCCCATACATCAGATTAACTTTTCTAGCGTTCCAGGGTTAGTGGATTTTGTGAACCCCTCCCCATAGGCTCTGGGGTGCGGACAAAAATGAGGGGTTCAATGTGCAGGACAGGGTTGCCAATGAGTGAGATAGGGGGTGCATAATCTGGGCGGGAGATGGGGTGTTGGAGCGGGTTAGGGTACAAGGTCCTGGATGCGAGAGAGGGTGCAAGAGAAGGCTGAGGGTAGGGTGTCAGGCCAGCAGGAGGATGCAGGAGCACAAGGGGGGTGGATAGAGTGTCTGGCTAGGGAGGAGGGTGTCTGACCAGCAGGGAGGGTGCAGGAGCAGGTTGAGGTGGGAGGGTGTCTGGACAGGAGCCGGGAAGGGAGGGCAGCAGGAGGAGCAGGCTGAGGGTGTGGGGTCTCAATGGTGGAGCAATGCAAGGAGAATGGGGATGTGGTGTCTCTCCCGCCCGCCCGCCCGCCAGCCAGCCAGCCAGCAGGAGTGAGGAAAGCCTCCAGGCAGTGTGGCCATGTGCTGCTGTTCCCCCAGCTGGGGGAGAGGGAGCAGCAGTGTGCGTAGCTGCTTCTGGCTCCACTTCTTCCCTGCAAGTCAGATCCAGTGAAGTTCGGGGCTTCCCCCATCGCAGGGGGAAGATGACACTGGCGCCCCAACCTTGGACTTCTGAATGAAACTTGCCCACTTCTCAGTGCTGTGGCCACTGAGCCAATGGGCTGGGGTGAAGGGGGGACCTGGAGCTGCCCACTATTCTGGGTCCTGACCAAGCAACCTATAAATAGCAATCGCACGCAACCTATAAGTAGCAATAGTTACTGGTGTTCCTGAGCCACTTCCTATGAGGCCCCTTCCACTTCACTCTGACCCCAGGGCTGACGTTCTCTGTCCAGTCCTGGCTTCCGGAGGGTCTGTCCCAGGCCTCCTCACCTGGCGAGTTTCACAGCCTTCCAAGTCTTCCTCTCTCTTCTGGTTCCAGCCAAGAACTAATCTGCTCAGGCCCTGCAGCTTCTTTTAACTGGATCTGCTGCACTGTCATTGGCTACTTTTCTGCAGCCTCTTTAGGAAGACCCACCTTCCGTGCTCCTTTTCTGAGGTGGGGTAGGACTGCAAGGCTTCCAGCAGGGGGCCTGAAAGGAGCCAGTCCACCCCCTCACATTTATCCATGACTTTCTCTTCTGCCTTTCAACCTGCATATCATTCCTCAATTAGTCCTAAGTCCAAGTCTCCAAAATACAGCTACCCACACATGAATTAAACAGGTGGGTTGTACTGAATATCTAATTTTTGGAATGGTGAAATATGAGAAAAATTAAATAGAAATTAGTCAGTCACATGTAACATATCTGTTCATATATTGTAAGAATATATTAGTAAAAAACCAAGTTAGACTCATAACCTCACAAAGCATATCATTAGTTCGATATCACCTTCCCTATTTTGTGTGGTTAATGTCTATGGGTTCGTCTACACTGCATCCCTAGTTCAGACTAGGGATGTAAATGGAGACGACCGAAGTAGTTAATGAAGCGGGGATTTAAATATCCCGCGTTTCATTAACATGATCTCGCCGGCGCACTAGTTCGAATGGGGTCATTTTTTGAGGAATAACGTTAGTTCGGACTAAGGGCTTTAGTCCGAACTAACGCATCCCGGCGCGCACTTCCTGGTTCGAATCAGCTGTGATTCGAACTAGCGCGCCGGCGCGATCATGTTAATGAAGAGTGGGATATTTAAATCCCCGCTTCATTAACTACTTTGGTTGTCTCCATTTGTATCCCTAGTCTGAACTAGGGATGCAGTGTAGACGTACCCTTACTTTTGTTATCCTAATACGTGGTGGCATATTACTGCTGACAGACCATCTAGTTTTTATTAAGCAGATGTCCTGACATTTCTGCTTCAATATCCTATTAATAATTAAAGGTTTTTCTACCATTTTCTATGAAGATATATTGGCAATTAAATGTGTTTTTAAAAAAAGTGGGGTGTGCTTTAAAGTACGGTGCAGACTAAGCACTCTGGAAAGCATAAAGATCTTTCTCTTAATGATCTTTTGCAGAACTGTTGACCCAGAAGGTTATGGCTGTAATTAAGTCTATATGGGTACGTTTATCTCTGCCTCTCTTTAGGAAACCTCATTGTTAATAACAAAATACTAGTTTGAAAACACTGCAGAAGTGAGTGAGGAATGAGGCCACCAGCTTTCCTAGGAGAAGAACCATTCAGGCCTGCAGATTGCCTGATCAAATTTAGCCAGAGGACAGAGGTGACGAGTATCACAGAGGGATAGGAAAAGATTGGAGCTACATCATATCATAAGAACAGCCACACTGGGTAGGATCAAAGGTCCATCTAGCCCAGTATCTTGTCTTCTGGCAGTGTCCAATGCCAGGTGCCCCAGAGAGAATGAATAGAACAGATAATTATTAAGCGATTCATCCCACATCACCCATTTGCAGGCCTGACAAACAGAGGCTAGGGAGACACCATCCCTGCCCATTGTAGCCAATAGATTTATCTAGCTCTTTTTTGAACCCTGTTATAATCTTGGCCTTCATGACATCCTCTAGCAAGGAATTCCCCACAGGTTTACTGTGTATTATGTGAAGAAGTACTTCCTTGTGTTTGTTTTAAACCTGCTATCTATTAATTTCATTTGGTGACCCCTAGTTCTTGTGTTATGGGAAGGAGTAAACTCTTCTTTATTCACTTTCTCCATACCAGTCTTGATTTTATAGATCTCTATAGTAACCCCTCTTAGTCATTCCTTTTTCCAAGCTGAAAAGCCCCAGTCTTATTGATCTTTCCTCATAAGGCAGCCATTCCACACCCCTAATAATATTTGTTGCCCTTTTCTGATCTTTTTCCATTGGCAATGTGTCATTTTTAGATGGACTGGGGGATAGGGCATTCACCGGGGGAGCATGGGATGGAGGGTTTGAGTCCCGACTCCTCTCTGCCTACTTGGGGAGTGGCCTGGACAGCCAACACAGCCTGCCTCAGGGATGGGCCTGGCTCCTGTATTAGGAAGGCTGCATAAGAGACCCGCTGGAGGTAGGATAGTTCTGGAATGGACTAGGGGATAGGGCATCAGTCTCTGGAGCACACATTCCTCCACCCACTCAGGCAACCAACACCAGCTGCCCCAGGGATAGACCTGAATCCCGCATTTGGAAAGCAGAACAAGGGACCAGCTGAAGGTAGGGCGGGTTCTGGAGTGGCTAGTTGCTACAGCATGCGCCTGGGGACCACAAGTGGTGGGTTCGAGTCCTGTCCCCACTCTACCCACCCTGGAAGCAGCCAAACAGCCAATGTGGTCTGCCCCAGGGATGGCATTGGCTCTCACCATTTGGAAAGCAGGATACAGGTCTGCAGCTGAAGATAAAGAGGTGGGTTGGGTGCTGTAGTGGTCTAGGGGATAGGGCCTCAACATCTGGAGCACAGGGTGGTGGATTCGAGTACCCCCTGACTCCCCACCCAGACAGCAGCCTGGCAGCCAATACCAGTTGCCCCAGAGATGGACCTGGCTCTTGCATTAAGAAAGCAGGATAAGGTGCCTTCTGAAGGGAGGTGGGGTGGGTTCTGGAATGGCTTAGGGGATGGTGCATTTGCTGGGGAGCACAGGGTCATGGGTTGGAGTCCCCCTCCCACTCTCCCTGGGCAGCCCAAGTCCCACCCACTCACCCTAGGAGTGACCAGACAGCCAGCACAGGATAAGGGACCTGCTGAAAGTCGGGAGGATTCGGGAGTGGCCTACAGGATATGGTATTTGCCTGGGGAGCACAGGGTGGTTGGTGGGTTCAAGCCCCGCCCGCAGTGGGACAGCCAACACTGGAGCAGCAGGGTTAAGGCAGGCTTACTCCTACCCTAGCCCCTCAGCACTCCCAAAGCAGCTGGCAGGCACTGCTTGTGCTGTCCCTCATCTACAGGCCCCAACCCCACAGCCTCTACTGGCCGTGGTTCTCCATTATTGATCAATGAGCACTGCAGGACTAGTGTCCACAGGCAAGTTGTGGAATTTTGCACAGCCCTGTATTTGAGGCTGAATTTTGTTACAACCTGCTAGGAAGCATGACTGTATCACCCCATCTTCAAAAGCCTCCACTGGCTCCTTATCAGTTTCCAGGCCCAGTTTAAAAATTGCCCTCTTAAAACATTCAATGGGTTTGTGTCAGATCACCACACAAACGCTTCCCTTCGCTCTCTGCTTTTTTACTGTACTCTCTTCACTCATTTTGGCCCTGACCTTTTGTCCAGCTTCACAATCCATCCTAGTGCAACAGTTCTCTCCTCTGCAGCTGTTTGTGTCTGGAACAGTTTGACTGTATCTCTATTTTGTTAACTGTCCAGCTGTATAGATCTGAAAACACATATTGTGCTTTGCGTGCGTGTGTGGTTCCACTGTATCCTCTTCTATTCTTGGCATACTGTTTGCTCCCCGATGAGAAGTGACTGTGCACGGTTACCAACATAGTCATCACCTGTGCACTTCCCTGACAACTCAGTGTGGCGCTTTCAAGAAGCTGTCCTCCTATTCCAAATACTAAGTGTAGTATATTATATCTGCTATGTGTTTGGCCTTTGCCAACCTAGAGCCTGTTAGTCTAAATCTTACTTGAAAGCAAGATCCTTCCTTAGAAAAAGTCATAACATTTCAGGGTTTTGACAAGACGAAGTTTCAGGGATTGTTAGTATTTTTCCATCTATTTACACAGTGGAAGCTTTGTTATGCAGCATGCTGTTAACCAGAAAACTTCGTTAATCCCCATTGCCTCCAGCCACAATACCGCCGTACCTTCCAGCATGCGCACCTGATTCCCATGTGTCCAGTCAGACATTGTGGGACTTCTGACAGGCATCTCCTGCCCCCTCAGCCTGCCTGGAGCTGCCAGGAGCCGGATCTGCCAGTAGGGGGTGGGAGCAGAGTACAGCCAGTCCCCGAGTTATGCGGATCCGACTTAAGTCGGATCCGCAGTTACAAATGGGGCTTTTCTCACCCTGGAGTACGGGAGCGGTGGGACGCCCAGATGCGCCGCGGTCCCGCCGACCGCGTCCTCCGGGGCGAGAAAAGCTGCTCTGTGTCTCCCTGGTCTGCTGAGGGGGGAAGCCCCCCCCCCAGCAGACCAGGGAGACGCGGAGCAAAGGCGCGGAGTACTCGGGCAGTGGGACAGCCCAGATGCGCCGCGGCTGTCCCGCTGCCGGCGTCCTCCTAGGCTTTGCTCCCCGTCTCCCTGGTCTGCTGGGGGGGGGGGGGCTCCCAGCAGACCAGGGAGACGGGGAGCAAAGCCTCGGAGGACGCCGGCCGTGGGACAGCCGCGGCGCATCTGGGCTATCCCGCTGGCCGCGTCCTCCGCGGCTTTGCTCCGTGTCTCCCTGGTGTGCTGGGGGGGAGCCCCCCCCAGCAGACCAGGGAGACATGGAGCAAAGCCGCGGAGGATGCGGGCGGGACCGTGGTGCATCTCAGCGGTCCTGCCACCCGCGTCTCCCTGGTCTCCTCGTCTCCCGCCACCCGCTTTTCTCACCGACAATGCCTGGGGTAGAGCAGCTGGGGCACTGCCGGGTTGGTCCCACAGCGCTGCTCCTCGGCACTACTGGACCAACCTGGCAGCACCCCAGCTGCTCTGCCCCAGGAGTCCCCAAGTCAGCCGCTGCTGAAACTGACCAGCGGCTGACTACAGGAAGCCGGAGGCAGAGTTGTTCTGCCCCAGGCTTCTTGGAATCAGCCGCTGATCAGTTTCAGCAGCGGCTGACTTGGGGACACCTAGGGTAGAGCAGCTGGAGTCCTGCCAGGTTGGTCTCCGCAGCGCTGAGGTGCGGCGCTGCAGGGACCTACCCGGCAGCGCCCCAGCTGCTCTGTCCCAGGCGTCCAAAATCAGCCTCTCTTGAAACTGATCAGCGGCTGATTCCAGGAAGCCCAGGGCAGAACAACTCTGCCTCCGGCTTCCTATAGTCAGCCGCTGGTCAGTTTCAGCAGCGGCTGAATCTGGACGCCAGTTCCGACTTACATACAAATTCAACTTAAGAACAAACCTACAGTCCCTATCTTGTACGTAACCCGGGGACTGCCTGTAATAAGCTTTGTGATCCATCATTTACTCATGATGAATACTATAATGTATGCACATACTGTGAAGTATATGGCTATGTGCTTCATTCATTCATTCATGTTTGCTGAAGTTGAAGGAAGAATGTGTTTGGCGGACTTATTAGACGTATTAGAAAAACAAAAGAATTTAAAGATGACCATATTGGGCTATTGCATTATATCTGTATTGTTCCACTTCACAAATATGATGCTTATGATAAAATGAATATGGCATTATTGAATAAAAATCTAAACAACTATTACAGAGATACCGCTTGCATCATTACACTTCAGGAGGTGTATAAACCATATTTTCAAGATTTAAAATAGAGATATTTTGGTTTCAGAACTTTTACTTTGTTACATTTGTGTACATCAAATGCTTTAGTGGTTTAAAATGATTTTGTGATGATTCTTGTAGACCATTAGACAGTTTCTGACTGTGACCTAGGCTGGATTCTTTAAAGGAAGGCAAATAACCCATCATGCACCTGGACAATTGTGCAGGATGGAAGGTATTTTTTTTTCTTGACTACAATCTTATGGTCTGAAACATAAAGAATAATGGCTCTTATAATATATATTCTAGCAAGTATAATTATAGATGGTGATGATTTTCAAATATGGATATAATTGGTTTTGTCTCTAAGGGTATGTCTACACTACAAAGTTAGTTCGAACTAACGGATGTTAGTTCGAACTAACTTTCATAGGCGCTACACTAGCGCGCCGTTAGTTCGAATTTAATTCGAACTAGCGGAGCGCTTAGTTCAAACTAGGTAATCCTCATTCCACGAGGATTAAGCCTAGTTCCAACTAGCTAGTTGGAATTAAGGGGTGTGTAGCCCCTTAATTCGAACTAGTGGGAGGCTAGCCCTCCCCAGGTTTCCCTGGTGGCCACTCTGGCCAATACCAAGGAAACTCTACTGCCCCCCTTCCGGCCCCGGACCCCTTAAAGGGGCGCGGGCTGGCTACAGTGCCCATGCTAGGTGCAAGCCTGCCAGCACCCAGCCAGCAGACCCTGCACCTGGCACGGATCGAGCCACCCACCCGATGCCCCCCAGCCCTCCCCCTCTTCCCGGGACCAGGCTGGCGGCTCCCGGGAGCTTACCCGGGACCGCAAGAGGCGGGCACCCGCCTGGGCTAGTGCGGACATCGTGGACCTCGTCCACGATCTCCGCACTAGGCACAGGAAAGTGGCCGGCTTGGGCAGGAGAGCTGCCAGCCTGGCCACCCAGGAGCAGGTGTGCAAGAGAATCAAGGGGGTCCACTGAGACCCCCGACCCTGAGCCCTGAGCTTACAATGGCCATCCTGGGTCAGATCAAAAGTCCATCTAGCCCAGTATCCTGTCTGCTGACAGCAGCCAACCCTAGGGACCCTGGAGGGGATGGACCGAAGACAGTGACCAAGCCATTTGTCTCGTGCCATCCCTCTCCAGCCTTCCACAAACTTTGGGCAGGGACACCACTCCTACCCCCTGGCTAATACCACTCCATGGACCCAACCTCCATGAATTTATCTCACTTCTCTTTAAACTCTGTTCTAGTTCTAGCCTTCACAGCCTCCTGCAGCAAGGAGTTCCACAGGTTGACTCTTTGCTTTGTGAAGAAGAACTTTCTGTTACTAGTTTGAAGCCTGCTACCCATTCCTTTCCTTTGGTGTCCTCTAGTCCTTCTATTATGGGAACTAATGAAGAACTTTTCTTGATGCACCCTCTTCACACCACTCTTGCTTTTATAGACCTCTATCATATCCCCCCGCCGTCTCCTCTTCTCTAAGCGCTGAAAAGTCCCAGTCTCTTTAGCCTCTCTTCATATGGGACCTGTTCCCAACCCCTGATCATTTTAGTTGCCCTCCCCTCTCCCAGCCTCTCTCTTCCCCTCTCCTACCTCCTTTTCCCAGTCTCCCCCAGTTTTGTTCAATAAAGAGAGTTTCTATTTTTGAACACACGTTTTCTTTATTTTGTACATCAGGAAGGGGGGCTAGGGAAGGGTAAGTGGAAGGAGGTGAGGGAGGAATGGGGTACGAGCCCCTGATGGGGAGGACTGGGCTGGCTCTGCGGGCTTCTCGGGGTGGAAGTTCTCCTGCAGCCCCCCGATTGCCCCCTCCCCCTGGATAGCAGCCTGTGGCAAGTGCAGCCGGTCTGATGGCCGAGTGTAGTGATGTGCCTAGTGTGGGCACTCAGGGCACTCCAAGCCAGGACTGCTTTGCAAGCGGGGAACCCTGAGAACTGTCTGTCCGGGGTGGGGGTCGGGTCCCTTTAAGCACAGCCCTCGGCTAGCCTGAGACAACAGCTCCACGCTCTAAGTCCTCATCTGATGCCCTGCCGGCAGTGCTTCCGGCCATCCTTAACCTCTGTTCAGGGTCCACTCTGTGTGGACATGCTAGTTTGAATTAGCAAAACGCTAATTCCAACTAGTTTTTTAGTCTGGATCCGTTAGTTCGAATTAGCTTAGTTCAAATTAACTACTTCGAACTAAGTTAGTTCAAATTAACGTTGTAGTGTAGACGTACCCTAAGGTGTTTATTTCAATAACAGCATGTTTTAAGAGTTGATTATCCAAGGTGTACACATTTCTGTAGTAGGAATCTATTCTGTGTGTTGATCTGTAATTTCATTAGATCTGTAAACTTGTCTGTGTATTATCAGGTGGAGTAAAAATTCTGCCTATTTGTCTTCCTTATGCAATTCAATGTCTTGCATCATTAACTCACATAATTGTATGAGCCACAGCCGCTGCAGATGTAAAGTGACACAGTTCCATTTTTATTACAGGAGTTTATGCCTGTTGTTTATTAGCTAAGGATTTGGCTCAACATGTTTGCCCTTGCTTCCATTTACTCTTAGGGGTCATCTTTTGCTATACAATCACTTGGTGCATCTTTTGCTGGAATTCTAGCTGAGTGCTACATAGATGTACAAGGAGGAAGGATTCCGTCTAATGTTGCTGCCACTCTGGGCTGAGCAAAATCTGGCCTTTAACTGTTAACTGTGTAAAAGTGTACATTAAACATATGAGTAGATAGTCTGAACTGAAAACAAGGCTGATTCATGGATTTGTGTTCCCAGTGATCAGACTCATGCACAAAGACCTGCATCAACCTTTGTTCACCTGTACAGGGCTAGGGTGTGTGGCGGGAAAATGCAGATACTCTGATCAGGTAATTTAATGAAGAGAGTTAGTTTTCCCATTCGGAATAAGAGGAAGGCAAAGAGGATGATAAGTAGCCCAGCCTTTTGACCCTCTGTATACCTTGTCACCAACAGGGAGGACATTCTGCATCTAGCAAAAGAATACACAATTCTTGCTGCAATTTGAGGTCCGTCCCCTCCCCCCAAACTGCAGGTGGAAATCTGGCTAATTTATCTAAGAAAAAGAATTTTTTTTCCAAACCAAAGCTGAAATTGTATTACAGGCCAAGACAATTTCCCTTTCTGTCTCCACAGAACATCAAAACATGCTTTGGGGAACTGTTGAGTGTGGTAATCCCCTTTGGCTACGTCTACACTGGCCCCTTTTCCAAAAGGGGCATGCTAATTTTCAACTTCAGAATAGGGAAATCCGTGGGGGATTTAAATATCCCCCGCGGGATTTAAATAAAGATGTCCGACGCTTTTTTCCGGCTTGGGGAAAAGCCGGAAAAAAGCGTTTAGACTGGCCCGATCCTCCGGAATAAAGCCCTATTCCGGAGGATCTCTTATTCCTACTTCAAAGGAATGAGCTTGAAGGTGACCTTTGAAGTAGGAATAAGAGATCCTCCAGAATAGGGCTTTATTCCGGAGGATCGGGCCAGTCTAAACGCTTTTTTCCGGCTTTTCCCCAAGCCGGAAAAAAGCGGCGGACATCTTTATTTAAATCCCGCGGGGGATATTTAAATCCCCCACGTATTTCCCTATTCTGAAGTTGAAAATTAGCATGCCCCTTTTGGAAAAGGGGCCAGTGTAGACGTAGCCTTTATGTATACTGCCTGCTGTAGTCCCCAACACAGCCCCACAACAGATGCAATCAACAATCCTCTTTCAGTGAAAAGATCATCTGCATTTAGGAAGGATACTCAGGTTATAATGTTCTGATTTCATGCCAGCAAACCATTAGTCTTCCATCGTTCCTTCAGTTTAGCCCTTTCACACCAAAATATTTATACCTCCTTAAAAAAATTCAGCAACATTTGTGTGTCTGATCCTTGCCCTTTCTGATTAGCAAAAATGCCTTACCCTTCCCTTTTTAATGTGCAACAGTCCAGTCAGTGTTTAACTGAACTCATCCAACTGCAGCAGACCTAGTGATCACATACACTCAAAGCTTCCATATCCACAGAAGTTCATAGAGAAATTAGCCACGGTCACCTTCAAGCTCACCCAGCCAAAGAATAGATCTCAAAGCTCTTTACTAAGAAGGTTAAGAATCATGATATATGTGGGAAAATGAGTACAGAGGTAGTTATTTGCCCATTGTCTCACACAGTAGGTCAGTTGCAGAGCTGAAAATAGAACCCAGCTGACTTTCCTCTAGTCTTGTTTCTGTTTCATGTGGCAGAGTGCACCATCAGAATTAAATTTGGTCAACAGCTGTAACTTCCCACTAGAGCTGCTAGAGCATTGAGCTAAATCAGGTATTACTGGGCTCATTTTTTTCCACAGTTCTCAGTAATAGTGATGCATAACTGAGCTATAAAATATGCAATCGTGAGACTTGCATCAGATTCCTGACATGTGAGAAACTTTAAAGAGGAGGGAGTGGGAGAGATTTTGGAGAACAATTGTTGAAATTAAAAAGTGTTTGGGGTGGCTTACGTGAGACAAGTCTAATATAGCACAATTAATATGTGAAGCACTGTTTAAGGTAATCTTACTGCTTGGTTTTTAGCAAACAATTTAATTTTAAAGTGAGGGTTCTTTCTTTGATTGGGAGCCCCACGAAGCACTGAGTGTTGAAAGCAATTTAACATAACATCCTCCAACCTATCTTACATTATAAATAGTCAATTCTTCCATCAACATGTGTAACTCTCGTTAATACTGATGAGATGTTGTGTGTTCAAAGATGGGCGAATAGACCCAAATTTAATCTTCAGTGTGATGCTCTATAGGAGACCATATGGTTCTGATTTACATCAGCTAGTCTGTTCCAGTAGGTCCTTTGGCTTCCTCCACCTCTGCCTTCATCCAACATGTAGAAGATTTTCCAAAGAGTTCAGCTGCCATTTTAGGAATCTACATAAAGGACCTGTGTTTCAAAAGCGCACAGCAGCCAGCTGCTCCCATTTGTGATACTTGGTGCCTAATTGGTAGTTAATTTTTCTTGATAATCTAGCCCCAGAACTGTTTAAACGTTTTGAATACTGAGCATAAAGCACAGTGGATGTTGATTTTTGTGATAACATCAACAATCTGATCTGTTTTCAGGTTTTTGAACAACTTCTTCACTGTCTTTCAGCGGCAGTGTAAGAAGGAACACTGGAGGGGAACATCAGTCTAGTGCAGTGGTGGGCAGTCTGCGGCTGCAACCCATTGGGGTTCTGACATTTTGTTTACTATGGCCCACACACAGGATTGCCAGATTCTGCTGGCAGTTTTTTTCCTACTGTTATTACTAAAGTGACATGCACTTAAAGCAAGGACATGTAAAGGGAGGTGCGTGCTGATTGCACACAACTTTGTGAGAGCCATTTTTGCAGTGTTGTTGTAGCAATGTTGGTCCTAGAATACGAGAGAGAAAAGGTGGGTTAAGTAATGTGTTTTATTGAACTAACATCTCTATGGTCTTATAGCTCATACAAGCCCCCAACAAGAGAGGGACTTGATTGCAGTGGAACCGGTGTGTATCCTGTATGGGATTTGAGGTTGGAAAATAGGATAGGATACTAGGACCCCTTCAGCCCAGCCATGGAGGGGCTTTAGGTGAGGGAAGAGGGTAGGGCCAGAGAATCCACTGGCTATTCTCCCCTTTAGATTGGCATGTCTATGAGCCATGGATAGCAAAGCAATTTAAGTTACAAAGTAGTCCCATGTCCTGTCAGACAGAATTCCTTCCATTCTGCTCTGTAGAACTCCTGCTCTGCTTTTCAAACTAAGTGCTGGATTTAGGATTTTTGTCTTTATGCTTTTAAGTCATTTAGGTCATGTCTACACTAGGAGATTATTTCAAATTTACTAAATTCGACTTCTGGGCACCCGATTTTACAAATTCAAAGTTCCCTGGCCTCACTATGGGGAAGAATCGAATGTAGTCCAAGGCAGGCTCCGTTAATGTGGACGCACTACGTCAGACTCAGAGCTCCAGGAAGCACACTAGGAAGCTATGGGAGGCCTCCCGGAGGCCAATTAGTTTGAATTAGTGGCACCAGAGCATCCACACTAACATGATTTCAGACTTACAAGTTTGGGAATAGCGTGATTCCTCATGAAAAGTCAGACTACAGAGTTTGAATTCCACAGCCCCTTATTCCGGAATAACGGGATTGGTAGTGTGGACACATCGCTTATAAAATTGACGTTGGGGGGCTAAGGCCCTAGTGTAGACCAGGGGTAATATCTCCTCTTGCCAGTTGTAGAACTCTCCCAAATCCCATACCAAAAGTCAGCCTCCAGGATCATTACATAAATATTTGGATTGTCTTCAGAGCTTGATGTTGGTAAGCTCTAGAAATGTACCTGGTCTGTTTGTGTAAAATTTAAGTTAGTGGGTTTGATTCACCATTGCCCTCTATCATGTTTAGACACTTAAAGCCTTTTACACACAAATTACACTATTGTGATGTTGACACAATATTTTCATTGAGAATGATGAACAGCCAAAGAATATGTTCCAGTAAGAGTATGCAAAGCCATGTAAGCAACTCAATTAATGACATTATTGGGTTAAAATTTAAAAATTCTGCTGGCCAGAAACAAAATTAATAAAATGCATTCCATTAATACTGAAACGATTGGGAATGTGCAGCGCCAAAACCAGAATTAGATGTTGTTTGATGTCATGTCTCAAATACACAGAGAATAGAATAAAGAAGATTTATGTATTAAGAATGCAGGTCCATTCTTGGTGCAGAAATCCAGCAAATAACATCATCTGAAATCAGAACTACTGACAATGTAGTTTTCAGATTTATTTCTGTCACTTGTGTGTTCACTGGTAGGAAACAGCTATTTTGTATTTTCTGAAATAACCAGAATTTTCCCATTTACAATAACTCAATTAAGTATTCAGTGTTTCAAAAGTAAAAATATACGATGAATGTCATGACGTAAACCAATATCCTGATTCATCAAGGTTAGACTTTAATTGATTCACATTTCAAATTTTGTTTTAGTCTTTCTTCAGAAGCAAGAATTTTACCATTAAAGGAATAATAATTGTTCTATGGTATGAGGTTGCAATGTAAGCATTGCTCTCTTTTTTAGCCATTATTCTGCATCTGAAATGATACACTGTAACCTCACACTAAATCATAAAACTTAATCAGAAATCATTATCCTCATTTGGTTTCAAAGTAAATAGTGCTGTAATCTGTGGGTCAAATTTTAATATAGGACTATAAGGCTAAGAGAAAGGATTTTTAGACTGTACTATGTGTTAGAAAGACGGTACATTTTATGTTCTTTAAAAAAGAGAAAATTAATAAATGTGTGTTATTTAGGGAATAGCGTGGAGTTACTCATGTCATTCGAGGGAATCAGAATTGCGTTATTTGCTTTCATGTATGGTACCAGACTAGCAAGCCTAGAACTAGAAACTCTTTGAAAACAGGTAGTTCATTATTAAGCTTGTCAATATAATATAAATGGCTTTCAAGAATTTTTTAGCTGAGGGTGTGTGGAGGCTGCAAAAATGATTCTGTATTTACTTAAGATCACAGCGTGGGATTCAACATCAACCATCTGTGTGAATTTTACATAGTGAATGCTCTAAATTTTGGACATTTCTTGAATGTCAGACATTTCTTGGGAGGGTTCTGTTGATGGCTCAAATCCCTGTGTATTCTGCCTAAATATGAGGTATCTTTGTGCAGTGCTGTCAAGTGTCAGACATTTCAAGGGAGGTTAGTTTTGTGAAAGATAATATGTGGCTCACGCAAATATTTATTGGTTCTCTCATGAATTCCCCTATCTCCTCCTCCCCCCAAATAGCATCCCCTTCACCTGTTAAGGTACTCTGGCATCATAAATTAGGGTGTGATTGCCACGTGATGGCTTTAATCTAGCAGGTGTGGGTATCTAGGGTAGTGAGAACATGGCAGTGTGGTCTAGTCTAATTAGTTTAAGCTCCACAGAGACACTGGGTCTATATTTTGGTTGTTCCTGTGCTCGGCACTGTGTCATCCTGCTACTAGTACCTGTAGTAGCTAGATTTAAGCTAGCACTGATGTGTTATCATGGCTTTTAAAAAATGCTTTCTATGATTTTTTATCATTATCATTTTTTTCTCTTCCTTAAAAGCTATGTCCTGATAACAAAGAAAAGTGAAAAATGTTTTCAATAAAGTATAAAAGCATTTGACTTTTTATGAAAAACAAACTTTTTAAAATGTGAATATTTTTACAGGATAAAAAGGTATTTGAAAAAAGCCATTTTGCAACCAAAACCTAAAATTTCAGTCAGCTCTAATGAATCATTAGTTTGCAGTGACAGTATTGGGTTGGATATAGTTTCATTAGCAAATGGTTATTTTGTAAATAATGAATTTGCCAGAGCTGTATGTAACATACATTAAACTACACAATGAGATAAATAGATATTTCATCTTGCTGATTGTCCCAGAATGAAAGTCAGTGGAGTTCTTCACTGTAGTAAAGTCAGGCCCTTGAAATATCATGTTTAGAGGGCTGGGGCCACAGTCTCTAGTGGGGAAAATCTTTTCTAAATATTATTGTATTCATTTTCATATTCCAAGAATTTATCTGGAAATAGGAGTGGAATCTGCATTCAGCATCGGTCACAAATGTAGAATAGCTGTAGGATAGCAGACTCTTAGCAGACTCAATATGTTGCTGCTTGATTTTGAGTAAGTGCTATAAGAATCAGAGATGCTGAGGCATTTTAAGACAGCCAGATTCAGGAAATACCAGTACCTCATACTCAAGGAAGAATGGAGATGACCACCAAGGAATCAGAGAGAGGAAGTCAGAGAGGAGGGCTGCAGCTTTGTAACCACCATAGACAAGAGATCATGACAGGATTCTACATGGCCACTTGAGGCAGATGAGGACAGGCAGGTAGCTATCACCAGAGAGAAGAGAAGCAGGGGGAATCCATATTGGAGCTAAGAACAGCAGGAACATTATGCAAGGGCCAGGCAGACAAAATGATGCTGTGCTATCTTCCTGCAGCCAGGACAGGAAGCTGGGCTAAGTTTCTGAAGTAAATAGGCAAGAAACCATCCATCTCTGCTGTGGTGAAGGTACCTCTTAACAAGGCCGACAGTGGCATTATCTGGAAGAAGAAAAGGTGATAGGTAACAGCCAGCATGGATTTGTAAAGAACAAATCATGTCAAACCAATCTGATAGCTTTCTTTGATAGGATAACAAGTCTTATGGATAAGGGAGAAGCAGTGGATGTGGTATACTTAAACTTCAGTAAAGCATTTGAAATGGTCTCACATGACCTTCTTATCAATAAACTATGGAAATACAACCTAGATGGGGCTACTGTAAGGCAAGGTTAATGGTTTGCAGTCATGCTGGAAAGGCATAATAAGTGAGGCTCAACAGGGGTTTGTTTTGGGACCAGTTCTGTTCAATTTCTTCATCAGTGATTTAGCTGTTGGCATAGAGAGGATGCTTATTAAGTTTGCAGATGATACCAAGCTGGGAGGAGTTGGAACTGCTTTGGAGGATAGGGTCATAATTCAAAATGATCTGGACAAACTGGAGAAGTGGTCTGAGGTAAATAGGATGAAGTTTATTAAGGACAAATGCAAAGTACTCCACTTAGGAAGGAACAATCTGTTTTACACATACGGAATGGGAAGTGATTGTCTAGGAAGGAGTGCTGCAGAAAGGGATATAGGGGTCATAGTGGACCACAAGCTAAATATGGGTCAACAGTGTGACGCTGCTGCAAAAAAAGCAAACATGATTGTGGGATGCATTAACAGGTGTGTTGTGAGCAAGACCCGATAAGTCATTCTTCCGTTTTACTCTGCACTAATTAGGCCTCAGTTGGGAGTATTGTGTCCAGTTCTGGACACCACATTTCAAGAAAGATATGGAGAAATTGGAGAAGGTCCAGAGAAGAGCAAGAAAAATTATTAAGTATCAGAGTGGTAGTTGTGTTAGTCTGAATCTGCAAAAGCGACGAGGAGATTCATTAGAGCATCAGCTTTTGTGGGTAAAGACCCACTTCGTCAGATGCAAATTATTAAAGATCTAGAAAACATGAGCTCTAAGGGAAGACTGAAACAATTGGGCTTGTTTAGTTTAGAAAAGAGAATACTAAGGGGGGACATGAAAGCTGTTTTCAAGTATCTAAAAGGGTGTTAGAAGCTGGAGGGAAAAAATTGTTCTCCTTGGCCTTTGATGATAGGACAAGAAGCAATGGGCTTAGATTGCAGCAAGGGAGATTTAGGTTGGACAGTAGGAAAAACTTCCTACCTGTCAGAGTGGTTAAACACTGGAATAAATTGCCTAGGGGAGTTGTGGAATCTCCATCACTGGAGTTATTTAAGAGCAGGTTAGACAGACACCTGTCAGGTATGATCTAGATGGTGCTTGGTCCTGCCATGACGGCAGGTGACTAGACTCAGTGACCTGTCGAGGTCCCTTCCAGTTCTAGGATTAGAATTATAGAATCATAGAATCATAGGGCTGGACGAGACCTGAGGAGGTCATCAAGTCCAGCCCCCTGCCCAAGCAGGACCAATCCCAACTAAATCAACCCAGCCAGGGCTTTGTCAAGCCGAGACTTTAAAACCTCTAGAGATGGAGATTCCACCTCCTCCCTAGGGGTATGTCTACACTACCACCCTAGTTCGAACTAGGGTGGTTAATGTAGGCAACCGAAGTTGCAAATGAAGCCCGGGATTTGAATTTCACGGGCTTCATTTGCATCTTCCCGGGTGCCGCTATTTTTAAATCCCCGCTAGTTCGGACTCCGTGCCCACGGCTACACACAGCACGGAGTAGGTAGTTCGGATTAGGCTTCCTATTCCGAACTACTGTTATTCCTCGTGGAACGAGGTGTACCGGTAGTTCGGAATAGGAAGCCTAATCCAAACTACCTACTATGTGCCGCGTGTAGCCGCGGGCACGGAGTCCGAACTAGCGGGGATTTAAAAATGGCGGCGCCCGGCAAGATGCAAATGAAGCCCGGGAAATTCAAATCCCGGGCTTTATTTGCAACTTCGGTTGCCTACATTAACCACCCTAGTTCGAACTAGGGTGGTAGTGTAGACATACCCTAGGTGACCCATTCCAATACTTCACTATCCTCCTAGGGAAATAGTTTTTCCTAATATGCAACCTAGACCTCCCCCACTGCAACTTGAGCCCATTGCTCCTTGTTCTGCCATCCGTCACTACTGAGAACAGCCTCTCTCCATCCTCTTTGGAACCTCCCTTCAGGAAGTTGATTCTATAAGGCAGTTAGTGAAGAAGTGGATGTTTCTTCCTCAGAGGACTGGCAATGAACTGATGCACATCTTACATAGGTAAGGCGGTGCCAGTGTCCCTCAAATGGACGCTCTGTGCAAAGTTGCAGTGATCACTTACGCATTCTGTTGTCTGATGTGCCTGGCTTCCATGTAAAGAACATCTCAGAGAGTGCTAGGCATGATGTCATCAGGAAAAGAATTGCCAGGACTCCTGCCAACCAAGATGTTGCCACCTACCTGCGTGGCTCTCTGGAAGATGAATTTGCAAGACACAGGGGAGACTTTGCTTTTCCCTGGACTTGTGCCCGCAATGCTATGTGGGAAGAATTCTAAGTCCTGGCATTGTCATGGATGGGTATAAATTGTTCAGGAAGGACAAGTAGAGGAGAAAAGATGGGGGAGTTGCACCTTATGTATGTAAAAGAGCAGTATGAACCTAGAGAAAAGCTTTTTTCAGAGTCTTTAGGTGAAGATTAAAGGCGAGAGCAACAAGAAAGGTGAGTGTCTGCTATAGACCACAAGACCAGGAGAATCAGGTAGACGAGGCATTCTTTGGATAACTAACAGAAGTTTCCAAATCCCAGGCCCAGGTTCTCATGGGAGACTTCAGTCACCCTGACATCTGCAGGAAGAGCATTACAGTACTGCACAGACAATCCAGAAAGTTTTTGGAAAGTGCTGATGACAACTTCCTGGTGCAAATACCGGAAGAAGCATCTAGGGGCCATGCTCCTTTCTATCTGTTGCTCACAAACAAGAGGGAATTAGTAGAAGAAGTAGATATAGGTGGCAGCCTGGGCAGCAGTGACCCAGAGATGGTTGAGTTCTTGATTCTGATAAAAGGAAGAAAGGAGAGGAGCAGAATACGACTTTGAATTTCAGAAAAGAGGACTTTGACTTTGTTGGGGAATTGATGGGTAGGATCCCTTGTGGGGCTAACATGAGGGGGAAAGGAGTCCAAGAGAGCTGGCAGTATTTTAAAGAAGCCTTTCTGAGAGAACAAGAACAGACCATCCCAATGTGTAGAAGGATTAACGAATATGACAGGCAGCTAGCTTAGCTTAACAGAGAAATCTTCAGTAAACTTAAAGACAAAAAGGAAGCTGACAAGAAGTAGAAACTTGGACAGATGACTGGACAAATTGGAGGATTGGGCCAAAAGAAATCTGATGAGCTTCAACAAGGAGAAGTGAACTTAGGACAGAAGAATCCCATGCACTGCTACAGGCTGGGACTTCTCTGATGTCCCTTGGTAAACAGTCTAATCCCGTGGTCCCCAACATGGTGCCCACGGGTGCCATGGCACCCACGGGGGCATTTATATGCGCCCGCGCCGGCGTTTTAAAACAACTCACATTCACCCCTGCTTAGAGCAGGGTCGGCAACCTGGGGCCCGCGAGGGAGCCCGACACGGTGCTTTGGAGGCTTGATCCCTGCCCCCACCACAGTAGGCAGCCTGCGCAGGCGCTTCAGTAGCCGGAGCAAATCCCACGCTGGTCGGGTCCGCCTGCGAGGCAGCAACAGCCTCCTCCCCTCTCCCCCAACGTAAAACAGCTGCGGCGGGGCCCTTTGTGGTGCAGGAGCTGCAAGCCGGCAGAGGAGGGTCCCTCATAACCACTTCTGCCCCCCCTCACAAGCCCATTGGCCGGACCTGGACAATGGCAGCTGCGGGAACCTACCAATCCCCAAGCACATGGCCAGGCAGGTCTTGTGGGAGAAACAGGAGAGTAGCACATCTCGCTGGTAAGTGTCCAGCCCCCCAGCTACTCCCACTCCGATATCTTCACCCACAGAACTCTCCTCCCTCCAGACCCTGCACCCCAATCCCCTGCCCTGAGGCACAATCCAAACCCCTGGCCTAACCCCTCCTCCCCCCCCAGTAAAATATCTGGTATTTTCAGTTTCTCAGCTAGAAAGCCAGTTAGGACATTCTTCCCCTGCCATGTGGAAGGGAGTGAGAAATTTAAAGGTGCCATGATTTTTTCGGGGGCAGGAAGGGTGCTATTTTGCTCAACATTTGGACATCCCCCCTTTTTATTAATGCAGAATTTTGTTTAAAAATGAATTACAATATAATTAAAATAAAAATTATCCAATTAAATTAAGTTTCTATCAAATTTACCCAATTCACATTTAATATGAAAATAGCCTTCAGTTTCACATTTGACGCCTTTTTTTTGTTGGCGCCCGCCACACTCTTCTGAAAACATGAGTGTGCTATTGGTCACAAAAAGGTTGGGGACCACTGGTCTAATCTACCTTAAATATTCAATTACTGAGGGACAATCTACACTCATTGCTATATTTGCTTTCTAAAATCCACCCTCTGTAACTTTTCATGAGTGATGTACCCAAATATTTGGATGCTAAACTGTATTGTTAAATTTATTATCCTAAATGTGGGTTGTTGCTGATCATGAACACTTTGCACATCAGAGAGAGGAACGCCCCCCCCCCCCCCCCCCCCCCGGGCACTTGTTCCTCTCTCCCCAGCAAACAGTAAATGGAGGGCTTTGGGAAATTAGATCTCTTTTTCTGTCAGCATTTCTCTTAACATTTTTTCGTTTTGATAGGAAGGATGCCCTGCTGTTGTGCTTTTGGAGCCATGCTACTTCTAGTTGAATATTCCATCCTATCATTCTGGTTTATATGCTGCAGAAGGATGAGCCACGGAGACAGCTAAACACCCCTAGTTATGTTGGATAAATTTGTATTAACAGTGACTTCTTTTGAAATGATCTGATGTACAAAGTGTAGGTTACAAAAATAACCTCTTTTGCTTTTCAGCAGTTTTTAATGTAATGAAAATCCAACACCATTTGTACCCATCCCGAATAACATCAGTAAATGCCTAAACTTGGGGAGTGTCTGCAGTTACTAGTTTAATTGGTGGTGTTACTTTGAACCAATGCAGTAATTAACTCCATTTCGCATAATAGGTGTCTCATGAAAAGCTTTGTAACGAGATCACAGTGGATTGAAATACTAATTTAGATTGATGGTTGCTAGAAAACCTAAAAAGAGCTTTACTCCAGGAACCTAACTTTTAATTTTTCTATATAATATCCTAAATGAATTAAATGCAAACAGTGAAATGATAGCATAGTTGATGAAGCAAAAAAATGGCATGTTTTCTGGTTTCTCCCATGTGGTATTCTTTTCATGCTTTTTGTTTTCCTATCTTTTTAAAGCCCATTGGCTTCATGAGTAAACAGCTAAGATAGATTGTTCTTGTCTGAGTTCCTTCTGCATACAGGAAAAAAAATCCACCAAACCAGACTTCAGAAAACATTGTAATTATGGCTCTTGAATATTGCGGCTAATTTTTCACAGTTCACCACCTTCTCCCTTCCGTTAGCAAAAGTGTCTAAAGCAGTATCATCTTGTTGTTAAAATTAAATTGTATTTGTGTACCATTTTATTGCATTAATTGCAGAGTTTTTTTATACTGTCTGATGTTCTGAAACATCAGCCTCTTGGCCAAGGTACACCCATGCTAAGATCAGGTAGAAGAGACTGGTTTCTGACAACATCTCTGCAGATCATTCTTCAGACCCTCTAAGCTGGGGTCAAGGGAAGTACCAGAGAGCTCAGTTGCTCTGTAGGCCTTGCTTCCTTGGGGTGGCACCAACTAAAGGAGAGGACATCTGACCTCCCCACATGTCTCTTCCTTGCCCCCAGGCTCGGGGTCCTGCACTTTCCCCTCACCCTGTGTAACCTATAGAGGGGTGGGGACTCTGTCCTCCCACTGTGCTGGCTTCCCAGTTGCCTCCTTGCCTCAGGCCTGGCCATGGACCAGGATAGTGCTGCTCCTAGTTGCTGCTCTCTCCAGCATTGCCAGCTGCCTAGGAGAAAGCCTAGCGGGGGGAGGGGCAGCAGCTCATTCCCTGCTCAGGCTCCACTTCAGGGACAGGGGCCAAACATGCCTGCAGGGAGGTAGGGCTCCAAGTTGTCTGGCCGCTGACCCTGGAAGCCAAACCTGGGTGTGAGGCAGGTCCTCGTCAGTGCCAGGCGCTCTGCCAGGCAGCTGCTGCACTGCACCAGGAAGGGATGTGCCAGTTGGTTACACCAACATGGATGGAAGAGCCTTAAGCCTCATCCCTTCCTCTCTGGCTCTAGCCTTGCCCCTTCCAGTTGCTGGAGGGGTCCTTTATGAACTGACTTTGAATGGCCAGGGTCTGTATACATCCAGCCTTTGCACTTAAGACCAGTGAGAGGATCCTGCATGCCACTGCAGCTACAGATGTCGCACATCCGTTAATAAATGGCCCTTTGACGAGATTTGAGGTGGTCTGAAAGTTCTGCTCTTTCCTGATGAAACTGCTGCAAACTGGCATGGCAAGGTCCACATTTGATTACAAGAAGAGGGCCTGCAAAGCTGGTTTCCTCTCTTTCCCCATGTTATTGAGGGCCCCTTCATGCCTACTCCCAAAGTCTAAAGTCTGCATGAGCTTCTGTGGACCTAGATAAATCACTTAGGATCCCAAGGCTGACAGCAAGTCAGGTGAACATTAAGGATCCGTAATGAGATGAAGCTGACAGGAACAAAAATCAAGGTAACAAAATAGGAGGACTTTGCCTGAGGATCTAGCTGAGATTCTCCAGAGGTCTTTCTGCTTGTTGGATCTTGGTGTATCTTAAATAAAAGATGTGATCATATAATTTAAAAAACTGCCATAATACAGATACACAAGGAGGCTGATACAAGTTTTCACAGGCATCCTTATTTCTGTCATTTTCAGATTTCTGAGTGCTTGACCTTGCAACCATCCAGCAACTGAAACCGTTGCAGAATGTATTTTCCCCTGCAGAGTAAAGTAGAATTCCTGCCAGAATTCCATGATCCCCGCTGATCTGTGGGTTTCTGGGTAAAGATGATGGGTTTGATGTGTCTTAAGACCTGCCGACCTGAGAGACCACCTTTCCACCTGTGTCATACTGCCGCAGCTGAAATCAGCAAAGGCACTTTAGTTGAAGTCATGCCGGTACCATTACAAATGTATACAGGCTGCAGGCATGACATTTTCCAGGAGGGGTCTATGGCTGTAAATTCTCAGCCTGAGTCTAGTGACCTTTGGGACACGCTGCTAAGCTCATCTTTTTTTCCCCCAGACATTTTAAATAGGATGAATTGCTGCAAGAGGAGGGAGAGGGGATGTGGGCTTTCGAGTTGGTTGGCTTGCTGATGATGAGTTATACTGGATTATACTGCTGCACTTGAGTTGTGTGATATATATTCTGTGTTTTAAAGTAATGGGAAAGTTGGCGAGTGTGTAAAAATAGATTCCCTTTTCAGTATTTGTGTAACTCCAAAGGGTAAAATCATCAAAATCACCTACACTTCTAAGGAGCCTAACCAATTTTCAAGAGCTTCAGAGGGGGAGCTGTGTTAGTCTGTAACTGGAAAAACTGAAAAAAAAACGAATAGTCTGGTAGCACTTTATAGACTAACAAAACATGTAGGTGGCATCATGAGCTTTCGTGGGCACAGCCAACTTCAGATGACTTAGGCTTCTAAGTGAATGGGGCTTTGACTCCTAAGTACCTAAGTTAATGGGGCTTAAGTTTCCGAAGTTGCTTTGATGCTTTTGAAATGTGCCTCTTCCCTGTGCTTCTGCTCCCTTTTCCTCCATTTCCCAGAGCCTGCTCCCCCAGAGTCTGTCCTATGGAACCTTGCGGCAGTTGCCATTCAATCCATCTGCCCTCTAGGTACCCCCATCAATAAATTGCTTCTCTAAACCCAGCAGTTCCTCTTTGCTATAACCAATCCCATCCGATTGACCTTTTCCTCACTCAGGCAGCCCAGACTCTCCCCAGCTAATTGACTTTCAGGTTTTCCAGATGCTTGAGCCAATTAACCTTCTCTTACTCCCTGGACACGTCTTTACCTCTGCCTTCAGTCTACCCCAGCATCCCTCCCACACAGCAGCAGATGTTTCACCAGCTTTCCAGTATTTCCTTTCTTCCTCCTCCCAGATTAATGCTTGATGGCTCGATGGGGAGGAGATTGGAGTCACCTGTCCACCACTATGAGCCCTAGAATCTTACTTTTTTTTAAAGAAAACTGAGGTTCCCACATAATTACTTGACTCGGGGATGAGGGGCTTTAAGAATTTCCCCATAAGCCTCTCAATAACACATAGGCTCTCTGAAGCTTTCAAAGCCAACCAGTGAGGATAGCCATGGTGCTGCATTCTCCTCTATGTCTAACCCTCTTGTTGGCAGGTGGCTAGGAGGAGCACTGCCATGTTGCTGCAACAAAACAGGGAGTGTGACCAGATGCAGAGACTTGGGGGAGGGGGCAGATCTGTTTTTCATTCACAGGGTTTCTTAGTTGCTGTTGCCCCCTCAGATCCAGCTGTGCAACCCCAATGACTTAATTCGGTAGGCAGAGGAGCAGCTGCAAGATAGAATTTGACACTTGTGACTACAGAAGTCTATGTAGCTAGTACTGCAAGGCTTTCACTCAGAGCCCTTATGTTGCTATGCTAGACAACTGGATGTTAGTACCATGCTGTATTCTGAAATTACTTTATTTTTTCTGCTCCTGAATTCCATCTGTGGATTCAGCAAAGTTAAGACGTCAGTGCTCTGATTTATTTCTTCCAAGAGTCTTCTGACCTGGCCAGTAAAACACCAGCTAGTCTAAACATGAGTGGTATTTTAATCTACACGGGAACAACCTGTTTTACATCTGTGTTAAAGCTGTTGTTTATTTCTCTTACATAAAGCAGTGTGAGTTGTACAGAGCACAGATACTTGTCACTTCTGGAGATTAAGGACAAAAGCCAGAACCTCTTATGTGTCTTTCTTGTTCATCAATCCTGTGAGAGTTGGGCTAAGCTTCTTTTGTAACTTCTTGAATACTGCCTGGTCTCATCTAATTGACTATAATATTATGGTAACAAGGGAACATTCAGTATCAGAGAATCCCAAAGATTGTTGTCAAGTTCTTCCAGCACAAAATCAGGAATGCTAGTTTTCCTTTCCCTGCCTTTTTTTTTTTTCTTAAGTATACTAGTTAGCACAATTTTCTTCTCTCTCCAGCCACAGTCCTCCCCTTTGAGGGACTGATTGCAAGTCGGCGAGGATTCTTAATGACTCTTACTGATCTGAAGAAGTGAGTCTGCCCCATAGGGTTGCCAGATGGTTTCAACAAAAATACAGAACACCCCTTCCCCTCCCCCCCAAAAAAAACACCGGGGGAAAAATTCTGTTTGGGAGGGGAAGAGGGAGGGAGACCAAAGTTGTTGAGCAAAAAAAAAGGACCCCAAGAGTTATTAAGCTAAAAAAAATAAAAACAGCATTAAAACAGTATGGCTCCTTTAATTGCATGCAGTCAGACTAGGGATAGGAAGAGGTTGAGCACTAAGACCGAGGGAAGGCATTGCTTCCCCTTGCTCAGGTCTTGAGGTTTTTTGCCAGTGGCCACCTTTTTCTTTTGGTCGAGCCACAAGGGAGCTTCCCTGAAGAACCAGGTAAGCAGGGGGGCCAGGGCTGGAGTCCGGGGGGACGAGGGCTGGGCCCAGTTGCCAAGTGTGTTGTAGGGTTGCCAGGTATCCAGGATTTTCGCCACCTGGCCAGGAAAAAACTGAAAATACCGGACATTTCAGGTGTCTGGTATTTTCTGAATTTTTTTACCAGACAGGAGGCAAAAATACCAGACTGTCTGGGTCAATACCGGACACCTGGCGACCCTACTGCCCCACAAAAGCTCATCACCTAATAAACTATTTTGTTAGTCTTTAAAGTGCTCCATGACTGCTTTTTTGTCTTACTGTCACAGTGAGAGATAAGAGCCCTCCGCAACTCAGCTTCATATGTCAAGTCTCCCACCTACATCCATAGCAGTGTTTCTCAAAGTGGTCTGTGAAACCATTCCAAGGAACCTGCTAACAGGCCGCTCCGGTGTGTTTATTTAGCAGCTCCGCAGCCACGGAGCTTCATGGCTCCCAATTGCTCCAGTTCACTATTTGCAGCCAAGGGGAGCTATGGGAAGGAGCCTTGACAAATGGCGAACTGGAGTCAATAGGAGCCGTGAGGCTCCATGACTGCGAAGCCAATAAACAAACAAACACACACACTGGAGCGGCCAGTTGGCAGGTTTCTCAGGGTGGTTTTGGGGACCACTTTGAGAAACCCTGATCAATAGCAAAGCCTTTGGGCTGGCAGTACAGACACCAATAGCAATCTCTCTCAGTGCTGAGCCCTTATCCACTAGCTGGAAGACCCCACGTCTGAGTCATTTTAATTTTTGAAATTGAAAGGTAACATATTCAAAGAGGATAAAAGGAAATGTCATTTTATGCCACCTTTAGTTATTAATCTAGGCAAAACATTAGTACACAATATTTTGGAGACAAACAATTTAGTAATAATTTAAGAAAGATTAAGTTGTTGTGCAAATATTAATAGAAGCTGCAGCAATGTAAGCTAGGACAACTCTAGTGGGATATTAGTCATCCGACTTAGAGCACGTACTAATAACTAGCAGAAATAAGAAAAATCATCCCAGAGCTTAATGAGTATTGCACAGTACGAGACATTATGTACACGTGGATGATGTTACTCCTTTTTTTGAAGCATCTAGAATTGACTGTCTTCAGAGATGGTATACCAAATTAGATGAACCTTTTGTCTCAGGGCATGGAAATTCCTAAGCTTAGAATTGTTCCTCAACCCCTGGCCTTTTTACTTTTGCTTCAGTTAGTAACTTTTAAGGAGGAAGAAAACACTTTCTCCTACTTCTATAAAGATGCAGAAACTTTCTATTTAAGATACTTCCATGGGGAACCAAGGCACAGAAAAGCTAATCGATGTCCACAGACTGCAGAAGACTTCTGGCTAGATCTCTAGGTCTAGTAGTTGAACCCTAACCACTCAGTAAATCTACTGCTCTCATGTTTCTGGGCAAAATCTGCTTCTATAGCAGAAAAGAAAGAGTAGCTTGAAATTCACTATGTGAATATTCCTGTAGTACACTTACCAGTGCTAGTGTTTGGAGACATTCTTTAGAACAGGGCTACTCAACACGTGGCCCTTGGGTCACATGCGGCCTGTTTGTTTGCAGCCAGCAGTGCAGTTTGGGTTTACTGTGCTGTTTGGGTTGATATGCATTTTAGTAGTTAAATTCCTCTTTAAAAGTGCTGTCATATGGGTGGAAATTGGGTAAATATTGCATTTTATTAATATCAGCAGAACTGGCTTACATGGGGCTTGCGTGTTGCATAGTCTTGCTGTAATCTTTGTATTCATACCTATTAGTGTGAAAGAAGCTATTTCCATATATTTGCATATATGTTTCCAAGTACATGCAACCACACTTAAGTTGTGGCCCTCATTATATCCTGTGGTATCGTTGTGGCCCCCAGGCTTCCATAGTTTAGTCCTGCTTTAGAAGCTCATATTCTTCTAGAGCTAGATATGTAATTTTTAACCCTAGGACTGTACTAAATGAGTAACCTTGCTTTTCAAAATAGAAATGGCAGATGGCATTTTTCATCATGTTATTAACTATTTTTTTGCTTGTACCATATATATTTTTCCATTGTTTTCAGATAAATGCTCTTTATTCCCGAAAGATCATTTTTGGTTATATTTTTATATATTGAATAATAGCTCCTTTCTTCAGAATTGGCAGTTGAGCACAAAAATCTTAGCTATTTTTGAGATATTGAATCATAATACTATCACAGCCCAGTTTTGCCTTTTTTCTTTGAGTGAGGGAAAAATTAAATTATTTTTACCATCATACTAGAAAGGTTTGTGAAATAAATAAATGCATTTGTTATGGTAGCTTCTCAATTACAAATGGCCCCCTGGCTTCCCCTCACCCTGAAGAACCCCTCCAGCAGCCAGGACTGGGACACGCAGCTCCAGCCCCCCAGCCATCCTTTCCCCCCAAGGAGCCCCGTCAGCGGCCGGAACCAGGCGAGGCAGCCCCTCCCCCAGAGGAGCTGGCAGCCAAGGTTGGGCTTGGCTGTAGTGTCATCCTCCCCATCGGGAGGGGGAGTGAGCCCCCTCCATACTTTCAGCCTCCTGCCCTGAGCATCTACCCCCTGTCCTTACTCATGCACCCACAGCCCTGCCCTGAGCTCCTCTATACCTCCCACCACCCTGGCCTGATTCCTCCAGCCCTACCCTCTGCCCTGCCTCCTGCACCCCTACACCGCCAGCCCCCTGCCCTGAAAGACCTAAGTTATGCTGGCTGAGTCTCCTAGTATCACAGAAACAGAATGGTGATGGACCATTGGTGACTTAGAAGCCAGGTTACCACTTTAAGGTGGGTGGGTGTGTGCCTGGAGTTTTTGGAAAATTGGGGATTGATGGAAGGTTCAAAAAGTGATGAAAATAAAAGGAGGCAAGGAGACTAAAAAGCATCTCCTCTCTTCAGCCTTCCTAGAACGGCGTGCGGAAAGTTCACGGCTCATTCCCATCTTCCCGTTCATGTCTTTGCAAATGTCTTTTCATTTCCAGACCATATATACTGTTCCACATCCATTCACTTTCTACACTATGCTTGTCCGATGGCAGGACACAGACACCATTGTTAATATAACATTTTCATTGTCAGATCACAGCTAATGGTTGCTTTTTGTAGTTGGATTTATTGCACTTTTTGGAGGCCATGACTCCAAAAAACACAGGAAAACCCATCTGCAAAATACTCTGCTGCTCTAAAATTGATTCACAAAATGTAAAGGGCAGAGTCTATAAAGAGTGCTGGTGTTAGGGGAGAGACTGAGACTGCTCAAGTACATTGCCTAGTGTACTGCATTTGGGGGAAAAATTAAGTTTACCTTTTTAGCATGGTGTCATAATTTACACCCCCTTCCAACCACACAGTGAGATGGGAATCTCTTTCTAGTTTGTCTCTTTTTGAACACATACTCCATGGCATATGGGACAAAAAATTACATAATCTTCTAGACCTCCCTCTTCCAACTCCCTTCTAAGGGTGTGTCTTCATTGCACCCAGAGCTCAACATAAACTATGCATCTGTGCTACGCAAATTGCATAGCTTATTTCGAAATTTGGCACTGTCTACCCAGCACTCTGAAATAAATCACTATTCTGAAATGTCCCTTACTCCTCATGGAATGAGGTTTACAGAGATGTCAGAATGGCAAGCCCGGTATATTTCAAAATAACAGGTGCACTCAAAAGATGAGGAATATGTTTAGTATCACAAAATAGCACTGCTGTGTAGACATAGACTAAGTTACTGAGAGATGGTTTGGTTTTGTCTAACTCTATAGTATTACTTTAAAGATTAGGTAGAAATCTGTGAGTTGATATGACACACAATCTCTGAGCCAAATTCTGATCTCTCACACATGGGCTACGTCTAGACTGCACTGTTAAATTGGAAAAAGAAATGCAATTTGTGGTACGCAAATTGTGTATCTTTTTTCAATTTACTTTTGAAAAAGGCTCTTTCAAAATTTAGTGCATCTACATGGCACCAAATTATGAAAGGAAGTGTTCTTTTGAGCCATCCCTCATTCCTCATAGAACAAGGTTCACGGGGATGGTGAAAGAGCACGTTCTGTTCTTTCAAAAAAAATTCGAAAAAGCGGACGTGGTCCTTGAACACAGCATCGCTATTAGAATTAGAATCATAGAGTTGGAAGAGACCTCAGAATGTCATCAAGTCCAGCACCCTGCTCTAGGCAGGACCAATCCCAACTAAATCAACCCAGCCAGGGCTTTGTCAAGCAGAGACTTAAACACCTCTAGGGATGGAGACTCCACTACTTCCCTAGGTAACCCATTCCAGTGCTTCACTACCCTCCTAGTGAAATAGTTTTTCCTAATATCCAACCTGGACCTCTCCCACCACAACTTGAGCCCATTGCTCCTTGTTCTGCCACCTGTCACCACTGAGAACAGCCTCTCTCCATCCTCTTTGGAACCTCCCTTCAGGAAGTTGAAGGCTGCTATGAGATCCCCCTTCACTCTTCTCTTCTGCAGACTAAACAAACCCAAATCCCTCAGCCTCTTTCATAGGTCATGTGCTCCAGCCCCCTAATCATTTTGGTTGCCCTTCACTGGACCCTCTCCAATGCGCCCACATCCTTTTTGTAGTGGGGGGCCCAGAACTGGACACAATACTCCAGATGTGGCCTCACCAAGGCCAAATAAAGGGGAATAATGACATCTCTGGATCTGCTGGCAATGCTCCTCTTAATGCAACCTAATATGCCATTAGCCTTCTTGGCTACAAGGGCACACTGTTGACTCATATCCAGCTTCTCATCCACTGTAACCCCCAGGTCTTTTTCTGCAGAACTGCTACTTAGCTGGTTGGTCCCCAGCTTGTAACTATACTTGGGATTCTTCCGTCCCCAGTGAAGGACTCTGCACTTGTCCTTGTTGAATCTCATCAGATTTCTTGTGGCCCAATCCTCCAATTTGTCTAAGTCACTCTGGACCCTATCTCAGCCCTCTAGCTTATCTACCTCTCCCCCTAGCTTAGTGTCATCCGCAAACTTGCTGAGGGTTCAATCCATCCCCTCATCCAGGTCATTAATAAAGATATTGAACAAAACCGGACCTAGAACCGAACTTTGGGGCACTCTGCTAGAAACCGACCGCCATCCTGACATCGAGCCATTGATCACTACCCGCTGGGCTCTGCCTTCTAGCCATCTTTCTATCCATCTTACTGTCCATTTATCCAATCCACATTCCCTTCACTTGCTGGCAAGAATATTGTGGGAGATTGTATCAAAATCCTAAGTTTCCACTTTTTGTAAGCTTCCTTTTTGTGCTTAAGTTCACCAAGGATTTCCCCCGTAAGCCAATCCGGTTTCCTACCATGTTTGCCTCCTTTGCTACGCATCGGAATGGTTTCTTTCTGTACCTTCAATAAGGCTTCTTTAAAATACTGCCAGCTATCCTGGACTCCTTTCCCCTTCATGTTAGCATCCCAGGGGATTCTGCCCATCAGATCTCTGAGGGAGTCAAAATCTGCTTTTTTGAAGTCCAAGGTGTATATTTTACTACTCTCTTTTCTTCCTTTGGTCAGGATCCTGAAATCTACCATCTGATGATCACTGCTTCCCAGGTTGTCACCCACCTCTACTTCCCCTATTAGTTCCTCCCTGTTTGTGAGCAGAAAGTCAAGCTGCGCACGGCTTCCCGGTATCCGACTTCCCCACTCCCCTCAGGGTTTTGGTCACTATCCCCCAACGAACCTAGTTTAAAGCCCTCCTCGCTAGGTTTGCAAGCCTGCCCGCGAAGATGCTCCATCTTCTCTTGCTTAGGTGGATCGCATCTCTTCCTAACAATCCTTGTGCCTGGAACAGAGTCCCATGGTTGAAGAAACCACAGCCCTCTCATCGACACCACCTGCGCAACCATGTATTTACTTCCTCAGTTCGACAATCCCTGCCCAGTCCTTTCCCTTCAACAGGGAGGATGGACGAGAACACCACTTGCACTCCGAATTCTTGGATCCTTCTTTGCAGTGCTACATAATCTGCAGTAACCCGCTCAAGGTCATTCTTGGCTGTATCGTTAGTTCCCAAATGGAGAAGCAGGAAGGGGTAGCGATCCGAAGGTTTGATCAGTTTGGTAAGCCTCCCAGTAACATCCTGAATGCGAGCTCCTGGTAAGCAGCACACCTCTCGAGATTCCAGGTCCAGACAGCAGATGGATGGCTCAGTCCCTCTTAGGAGGGAGTCCCCGACCACCATCACCCGTCGTTTTCTTTTGGGGGTAGTGGCCGTGGAACCTCCATCCCTAGGACTACGCATCCCATGCCTTCCAGTAGATGGTATTCCCTTCCGGTTTCTTCCTTGTGAGGTCCCTTCCAAAGCATTCAGCACTGCAGAGCCTGTGGAGAGAGCCTCAAAGCAATTACTTACCTCTAAAGCATTGGGGGATTCCCATGCTGGCCTTTTTCCCCTTCTAGAAGTTACATGCTGCCAGTTCTCTTCCTGGTCCCGTACTGCCCTCTCTGGCTCTTCCGCCTGCTGTACTTGAAGGATTAAACACTGCTTTCTATCGAGGAAGTCTTCATCCTCTCTGATCGAGCATAGGGTCGAGACTTGGACCTCCAGTCCTCTAATTTTTTCTTCCAAAATGGCGACTAGCTTGCACTTAGTGCAGATGAAATCTGTTCTTTCTTCCGGGAGGAAGACAAACATAGCACACTCCGTGCAGGTAACAACAGCAGACCTATCGCCATCCATCGCTGCTGTCCTGGAGAAGGAATTTAAAAAGAAAGGCAAGCGAACCTCACCCCCTTCCTAACTCCCTCTCTAAACTCCCTGTTAGCACTCACCTGTTCGCAAGCTCCTTGGTTGCTTGCCCACTGCCTTATAAAGCCCTGGAGTGCCTGAAAGTCCCTCCCCCTACCAAGGCTCAGCCAATCAGCAGAGGCTTCTAGAATTCAAATTTTAATTTGAATTAAAATCCCCTAGAAGCCAACAGTTTCCACCTGCCAATCACAGCACACACTCCATTAAGGGGAGGGGGAGGGCAAAGGGGAAGTGAAGAAAAAAAAAACCTATTACAGGATACCTCCGGTATCCCATAAAGCAATGCAGTCTAAACAGTAGCCATGGATTCCCATTGACTTCATTGGCTTTGCATGAATATAGCTGATCTAGAGATCTTGTTACTGCTTACTAAATTTGGTCCATCCTATCAATGGATAGAAAAATAATGATTGTGAATAAAATGGTTATGCTCTTTCATTGAATGGGCATTATATTTTACTGTCCTGTGTGATAGGGAAGTTACAGATTGTTTTTTGTTACTCTTGTATAAATGTCCAGGAGCTGGTTTGTCTCTTCTGGGATATCAAATTAATTAGATCCTTCAAACTTTTTTGAAAATCCATGAACCCCAAAGGCAGAATAACCTGATACCATGCTATCTTGTTTCAGTTCCAAGTTTTTTGTGCTTTCAAAAGTGATAATAAAGTAACACTTGGTGACTATGTGGTAAATTTGACACGCTCAGGTCTCGGCTGCTATTTATAAATGGCTCGTATTGTGCTTTTTCATGTCTTGAGACATCAGCAGAACTTTTCAAGTGAATTACAGTGATGTAATCAGTGTGCAGCCATCTGTTATCCTCCATATAATGAGGTTCAGGGTGCTGTGACCTAGACTAAGGTCACCGGTTTGTTTATTTGAGAGGTACATGACAATTTTATATGGCTTGCAGGCTTCTTAAAGTCAATATTGAACAGAAGAGTGTGTGCAAGTTTAAACCGACAGACTCAAATAAGCAAGCTGCTCTGACTGTATAGCGAGCAATTTTCTCTTTGAAACTGATTAAACCAGCTGTTCTGCCACAAACTCTACAAAGTACTAGTGTACTCGGGGTACTGCTGAAACTAGCTAATCAGAATAGTACACTTCAGTCTGATACATTTCAATCCTGTTTCATTCAGGGAGTCCAGTACAGCAATCTGCTTGCATAGTGGCATGAAAATGTTATACCTGTGTGTAGTGAGCTGCACTGGTTTCCCACTGCTTTCAAGTGCAATTCAAGGTGCACTGGTTTGATCTATAAAGAGCTTAATACCCTAGACTTTGCTACTGATACCCAACACACCACTTCAATGAGTGAAATTAACTGAGGTGGTCGTTTGCACTTTTAGACCCCGAACCAGACTCCAGTACAATGCATATTTACCCCTGGAAGTATACATGCATGATCTTTCAGAGGTACACTCACAACTAAGACCAGGCAGTTTAGTTTTACTGTTGAGGTAAGCAATCCTATACCCCCTCCAGAAGTTGACCTCACTGGCTGTGTCTAGACTGGCAAGTTTTTCTGCAAAATCATCTGTCTACACTGGCCGCTTGAATTTCCGCAAGAACTCTGATGATCTCATGTAAGATCGTCAGTGTTCTTGCGGAAATACTGTGCTGCTCCCATTCGGGCAAAAGCCCTCTTGCGTAAATCAAGAGGGCCAGTGTAGACAGCACAGTACTGTTTTGCGCAAAAAAGCCCCGATGGCTAAAATGGTGATCGGGGCTTTTTTGCGCAAAAGCGTGTCTAGATTAGCACGGACGCTTTTCCGCAAAAAGTGCTTTTGCGGAAAAGCATCCGTGCCAATCTAGATGCTCTTTTCTGAAAATGCTTTTAACAGAAAGCTTTTCCTTTAAAAGCATTTCCGGAAAATCATGCCAGTGTAGACTTAGCCACTGTGTTTAGCTTGTGAAACTGAAATGCCTGGTTTTTCACTGTGTTTTTACTTCAGGATAACTCGCATGTCATGTGTTAGTTACCCCCGGGGTTTAAAGACAGACTTTTTTCATCAGTGAAGGCAGCACATGAGTACCTAGGCTGTGTGATGGGAAATCCCCATTGTACTGTGACACACAGAGCTGGGTTCACACCCTCTCTGCAGATGGAATCACACTGCTTCTGCTTCAGACACAGCCCTCCATTCATCATAGCTCTTTGGTGACTGGAAGGGAGGGCATTTTCAGTGGAAGATCTTTACACAAGACCCTTTGTGTTGTGAAATAATGAATTTCAACTGCTTAACATTGTGAGTCTACTGGTGCAGATGCTACTAAAAGTGCATTGCTAACAGAAGATCATATGGTTCATGTATACGTGGGAGTTTTTTGCAAGTGACATGGAGGTGACACTTTTGGTTTTGCATGTGAGAGAGGAGCCTGGTTTCAGAATTGGGTTTTAGCAAAGTCCCTTCTCTTGGTTATTCCTACAGGCCTTTGTCATGAACTTCAGGAGAAGAGGGCAAACTCTCTACATCTTGTTTAAAATGAGATGTCGCACATAACAGCTAATAAGCCTAGAGAGGAGGAGTAAAGGGTAGTATTAAAAGAAATGTCTAGTGACCATTTAAATCAATGAATGCCCAACAAATAGTATTGAGTGAAACCGAGATGATGTGTGTGACCTGAAAACCTGTACTTTGGAGTTGTGTGAAAATTTGGCTATATTTTACCAATTAAAACAGTGGGTTTTCAGAGTTTCCATCATAAATTATGTTTTTCTTGTTGTTCAGGTGAAGCTGAGCAAGAGCTGGGACCCCCTCCATCCGTAGATGAGGCAGCAAACACACTCATGACTCGCCTGGGCTTCCTCCTTGGAGAGAAAGTCACAGAGGTACAGTCGGGGCCCCAGTACAGCATGGAGGTACAGGATGAGAATCAGGTATGAGATCTCCTTCAGCATTACAAGTGTACAACAATAATTGGCTTGGTTGTGTTATAGCAAATTACAGCTGTGTGTGTGGTAGAGATGGAATGATTTTCAAAGAGGAACAAGACAATAATGCCACATTATTAAACTGCGGGTCATAATTACACATTAGCGATACATATTTATGGGATCAGCTGATATCATTTGTAATAGTTTCTGCCATTTTCCTGCTTGAGCTGCAAACTTCCCAAGGGATAATATCCTTTCTTATCATATTAGATAGTAGTGATCAAAATTATTTGTATTCTATGCTAAGGATGTAAGCAAGGAGTCAAGTAGTTGAGTCAGCTACTTGCGTCGGCTACTTGCAATTCCTCCTCCCCCACCCCCACTGCCTCTGTATCAGAGGCAGCAAGTGTCCAGGAAGCAGGAGTCAGTGATGGGGAGAACTGGCTTAAAAATTGGTTCTCCCTCTCCCCGCCAAGCACAGTCTCCATGGTCCTGCCTGCTCCCCCACCCCCACTGGGCTGATAGAGGCAGCAGTGCAGTGTGGACAGAGGAGGTTGCTGCGAAACAGCCTCTGCCCACAGGTTATTCCGGTAGGCTCATCTTGTTCAGGCTGAATTTTTCAGCACTCTTCTTTGCTCTTTGATCTTACACTGCTGCCTGAGCAGAATTTGTAAAAACATACTCTTATCATTTTTAGCAGTGAAAATCACTATTCAATTTAACTCATCCTGAACTTTGGTACGGCATTATAGGAGGCTATTACTTGCAGATAGGTGAGTAGTGTAGGTGCCACAGCAAGAGAGGTTGACTGCATCAGGTGGGGGAAAAGCTGAAGCAATGGAAAGCGGTAGGTAAATGAGGTAAAGTTAGTAGCCAGAGTTCTGGCTGTCCAAAGAAGAGAGGCAGCTATAGAACCTTGCGAGAGGACGGATTTTATATTCCCTCACCAGAAGGGAGTGAAGAAATTGGCCTCCATGTGACTTGTGCTAGCACCCGGGAGGTGTGGCTCTGCCAAAATTGTAACTGCTAGGTGGGGTGGCCCTCCCTGCACCCTCTTGCCCTGCAGGCACCAGTCACCCATGTCTGCGGGAGAAATGGAGAATTTGGTGTAGGAGTGGAGGGCTGACTCTGTTTTCATAGACTTCTGTGAGTATTTTTCAGTAGCCCGTGGCACCAGTAAGACAAAGGACTAATACGCTCTTCTCTTTGGAGCAAAGGAAATGGGGTTTTGTAAAATGGTTATTCTGCAACATGTTTATTAAGATTTTTATGATTTCGCATAGTTTTTTGTGTAAATTTTGTTGTCTGCCTTTGAAATGCACTGTATAATACATTGTGCTAGAAAGTGTATTTTTAACAGGCACTTATTTGAATTGAATACTTCAAAGCAGAATAGAGATTCCCACTATAAATGGTTCCTTTGGTTGTAGGCTTTTTTTAATTAAAAACCCATCTTTTCTGAAAGTACGCCTTTTAAGAACAAGTAAAAGAAAATATCTTTACAGAGGCAGCAGTGACAGTTGCACTCGGAAGCAGATTGATATCTTGAGCTTTGCTCCAATGTTTGCTTGGAAAAGTTTGAGGCCCTTTGAACACCATACACGTGCTTAGTGAAGATAGAGAAAACCCAGGCTCTTCATTTCCCCAGTTACCTTAATTCACCAAGTTAAATTTATTGTATTTTTTCATTTTTGTGAGCAGTGCCACTCTCCCCAACCTAGTGCTGTCCACTCAGAGGCTTTGTCGTGATAACTGTGTTGTGCAGAAGAGAGCATTTTTCACATCCCTGAGCGACAAAGTGGAGTACTTTCGGTACAGTAGCACCTGTCACACCGCTGCCATTATTCCACTAAACTAGCCTTCTGAGAGTTAATTCTTCAGTGTAAATCAGAATGTAGGGATGTGACTGGGGTTTGCAACGATTAATTTGTAGAGATGTTGGCATCTGATTGAAATTTTAACTACCATTATGTATCTGAATTGTAAAAAAGAAAGGCTTGCTCTAGATTTCAATTCATTAGTTTGTGGCCTGAGCAGTGAAAGTGTGTCTGTGTAAAAAGGTAGGGCTAGGTGGCTGCTTGCTAGTCTGACCATGCTTTACCCTCTGAAGTGAGAATATAATTATCTGTGATCTCACCAATGTTGAAATAAAATGGAGATAAGGAATAGAGCTGCTTTCACTAAAACGGTTCCAATCTATAAATCTACCACATTGCATTTCCACTCAAGTGCTTGATTTTGATTGTAGTAAGGGACACATTTTCTTATCCAAATTGCTAAGAAGTTGCAGCTTTTTATATGCTGTGCCTTAGCTGATCATGTTTTCCTTGATGAGAAATGTGAAGCCTTTTTCTCCTGCTCTTCACAACCTCTCTTTTGCTTTATTGCCTCCGGTAAAGCCCAAAGGAATACGAAAGCAGTGTGGGAAAGTTTACTTTTTCACATGATTTAGTAAAAATATACCAGTGAATGTAGCAACATTGAAAACACATAATTGTCTTATAAATGGAGATGTATACTGTATTTAAAATTGACATACAGAAATATATTCATCATATATTTGTCTATCAATACAAAAATCTTACATATGCAAAGTAGCATATTTTAAGTTTGAATATTTCCATTAATCAACCATTTTGTTGCAAACTGGCTGTAGTAATGACATAAATCAAAGAATCAATAAGAATATTATCTGGTAAAAGCTGTAGCACTTCATGCAAGTGTGATGTGATAATCAGATGAGGAAAACTGAAAGTACCATTATTTTGCTGCATTTTAATTTGCTTGTAAATATAAATGTGGTCCTATACATGAAGGTGTTTGAGTAGGGTTTTTTTAGTTATATGGTTAGAATTTCAGCAAACATTTGCTGGAAATAACAGTTGAAAAAGTGGCATAGAAACCCTATACTTTGGAGAAAATATACCAAATTAATGCACTTGACATTTGTATATCTCTTTTCATTCTGCAAGATCCTAAAGATGAGATAATATTGTGTCACCCATAAACTTTGTTTATTTAATCTAATTAGGGACAGAGAAAACCATTTGGAACTCAGAAAGTCCCTAACACATCTATTCACTTGAAAAACATGGTAGCAGATGCAATTCAAGTAAGAGCATAAGAACGGCCACACTGGGTCAGGCCAAAAGTCCATCTAACCCAGTATCCTGTCTGTCGACTGTGGCCAATGCCATATGCTCTAGAGAAAGTACTGTAGGTAAGGGCAAGGTATTGCACATTTCAAGGAAACATTTCTATTCCTTGTAGAATCATAGAGCTGGAAGAGACCTCAGGAGGTCATCAAGTCCAGCCCCCTGCCCAAGGCAGGACCAATCCCAACTAAATCAACCCAACCAGGGCTTTGTCAAGTTAAGACTTAAAAACCTCTAGGGATGGAGATTCTACCATCTCCCTCGGGAACCCATTCTAGTGCTTCACCACCCTCCTAGTGAAATAGTTGTTTTCCTAATATCTAACCTAGACCTCTCCCACTGTCACTTGAGACCATTGCTCCTTGTTCTGCTATCCATCACTACTGTGAACAGCCTTTCTCCATCCTCTTTGGAACCTCTGTTCAGGAAGTTGAAAGCTGCTATCAAATCCCCCCTCACTCTTCGCTTCTGTAGACTACAACCCAAATCCTTCAGTCTCTTCAGCCAGTACCTGGGTTTCTGGCTGGTCATTCGAGGAGCTCCGGGTGGTCTCGTCCAGCTGGGGTCCAGGTGGTCTGGGCCAGTCCTCAGCCGCTTGCAGGTCCAGGGGTCTCAACCAGTCCTCTGGTGCAGGCTGGTGCAGACGTCCAGGCTGGTCCTCCGGGTCAGGCACAGTAGGGGTTCCAGAGCAAGCCTCAGGCCTTGGCAGCTGCAGCGATCTCTCCCAGTTCCGGGGTGCAGGCTAGGGCAGGTAGCCAGACTGGACCTCTGGGTTAGTCGCGGTTGACAGTCCAAGCCAAGTCTCAGCCTCCCAGACGGGGAGCGCAGAGCCGGCCTCTGGGTCGGGTGTGGTCAGAGGCCCGGGACAAGCCTGAGCCTCCCAGGCAGGGAGCATTGAGCAGGCCTCTGGTTCTTTCACAGGCTGGGCCCTGACTGAGCCCTCATGTTGGGCTTTTATAGTTCTGGTCCTGCTTCCTGATTTCCTGTCAGATTTCTGGGGGTCAGGCTGTGCCGAACATGGCTGCCGGGGGTTCCTCCTCCTCCAGGTCAGTGGGTGGCTACTCTGCCCCACTACAGCAATATTGTGGACAGTTCAAAGAAAATGTCACATGGAACAGTGATCCAAAACATGAGCCAGATATTAGGTCGTATAAAATCATTTTGTGCCCTACCCTTGAATGCTAACATACAGGTATTGTGTGACTAGGGGCAATAGATGTATCTAAGTAGATCAAATTATTCAGATTTATTCATTCATGTCAAAAAGGATTTATCAGAAACAAAAAAGATCCTGAGAAGAGTAATTAAAATATTTTGAGGTGTGGAAGTATTTCCTTTTGAGAAAAGCTTGAAAAGAAAAGTAACATTTAGAGAGCAGACGAGTAAGAGGTAGAGTCCTCATTCAGTGCTCCAGATGTCCCAATAACATTGATGAGGGTGAACCCAGAGAATCAATAAAAGAGTAAAGTACCTTTATCACCTGTGGGTGAATACCTTTCACAAAGTGATCACTCCTCATATGCAAAGGAAATGTGCACCACACTTTCAAAAGATAATTCTGGGATCTTAAATTGAGACCTTTTTTTAGATAGTAATAATAATGAACTGAATAGAGACACCGAGTTTATGATTCATGACAGCAATCTGTAACCCAATAGCATATCCCATCCCCCAGAGACTGGAGGGGTGTTAACTGGACACTTACAATTGAATATGCATTAACAACTTATGCTTAACAATCTGTTCCACCTTGTGTTTCGATGTGACACTGAATATGTTTCCCAGATCTCTATAAGCTTGAAAGCTTGTCTTTCTCACAGCAGCAGTTGGTCCATTAAAAGATACTACAGGAAAATATGTTTCTTCACAATGGATAATTTAACATGTGGAACTCATTGTCACAGGATATTAAGGCAAAGAAAGCCATAGATCTCAAAGATTTAACATTTATGTGAATAAATTTACTAGGATTGAGAAAGTAAAAGAAATCTTTGTGCTCAGCAGTTAGCTATATCAGTTAGAAAAAAAATTATCTTTGTGAGCATGTTGCTACATAATCACTTAGGTGATTTGATTAGAAGCATCTTTTATTGATCACTGTTAGAGATAGGATATTAGTTTAAATAGACTACTTGCAATGCCTGTCTTCTATTGGCATAAAATAAATACACTTAGTTTTTAAAAATGTAATCCAGAAAGGTAGTATAGGAAACTATGGTATGGAGTGTACGTGCTTCTTATAACCTATCTCAGTCTTGCTGAGATTTAGGCCATGTCTACACTAGGAGATTATTTCAAATTTACTGAATTCATCTTCTGGGCACCCAGTTTTACAAATTCAAAGTGCCCTCAATACGGGGAAGAATTAAATGTAGTCCAAGGCAGGCTCCGTTAATGTGGACCAATTACCTCAGACTCAGAGCCCCAGGAAGCATTCTGGGGAGCTGCGGAAGGCCTTCCAGGAGCCAATTAGTTCGAATTAGAGGCACCTGGAGCGTTCAAACTAAAGTTATTTCGGACTTAATAGTTCGGGAATAGCGTTATTCCTCATGAAAAGTGGGACTACTGAGTTAGAATTCCATAGCCCCTTATTCTGGAACAACAGACTTAGTAGTGTGGAGACATTGCTTGCGAAATTGACCTTAGAGGCTAATTTCGGACTATGGTCCTAGTGTAGACCAGACCTTAAATCTGTAGTTTCTAGGAGACTAAATATTTTAAGACCAGTGGCCTTAGACATAAATAAAATTGACACATTAGTCAAGTACTGTTATTTCCAGAGTGTAAAGTATTTAGTTTGCAACATTTGGAGTATTATATCCAACTACAGCTCATATTTTGAGAAAATGTTAGACAAATACCACTCAGGGATAGTCTATATGGTATTTGGTCCTGGCATGAGGACACTAGACTTGATGAACTCTCAAGGTTCTTTCCAGTTACATGGTTCTGTAGTACAATGTGCATGTGCCTTTTAGAGGGAGAGTAGGGGAGCCATAGTGGGTTGTGCCTAATGCTTCAAAAGATAATTTGAGGGTGGCAGCCTAAAAAGATAAAGGACTAACAACAGAATGCAAACATTTAATAAACGTCCGTGAACGACTACTTTTATAAGGAATCAGAAGATCATAAGGTGATTCATAAGCAAAGCTGTATGGGAGATGGTGTTCTCATTCTGCAAAATGTGTCAAGATTTCAGAAACGCTCCTTTTTCACAAGGACTTGAAAACAGTCCTTTTAAAGTTTTTCCAGAAAACCAGCAAGACAGACACTGGAATATCCAATATCCTAATGGTGGGGAAAGTCAACTAGGGCGTGGGGGACCCAAGTTCATGTCTCTGCTCTGCCATGCTCTCATATCCCTGTTGAGTGTCCTGTAGGCTTTTCTAGGATGGGGGTGGTCTCTGTTTCCATGAATCAACATTTTCTAACAGAGAACCTCCCCACTACCTTTTGTGATAAACTGGTTAGAAGTGCCTGGAGAGTCCTCCTTTCCACTACATAGCAGTCTCCATGAATGATTATAAAAGCATGCTTCTGGGGGTCTGTCTGAATGAACACCATCTACCTGATTATCCTCTGCATTACTCCAGCTCTATGGTGGTATATGATTTTGATGAAATCATTGAAGTTATACGAGCATAGAATTAGAGTAATGAAATGGTGAATCGGTCCTCATGCTTTTTAGTTATGCAATCCCACCTCTTGTGCCCGGTGCTCCATTTTTCATCAAATGTCTGGTGATTGCCTTCTGAGTGAGCAAGCATTTTCACAAGCCACAGTGGGATTTCTGTGACAAATTGGATAGCTCCCTTCTAGCTACACATGGGATCTGCCTTCTAATTTAGAAGACAATGAATCTTTCCAAGGTCCTACTTATAAAAGTCAGTCTCAATCATTTTTTCAAGCTTCAAGTATATCATGCTTGAAAAGAAAAAGTTAGACTTCAGAGGCCTTCTGTAGTTTGCAAGCACTGTGCTTCAATGTTTAGTTCTACCCAGTGATCAATGATATTTTTAGAAAGTTAGGGACAGTTTTCTATATCTATTATAAAAGTATCCATTGTAAAATAAGCAAATGTTCGTTAAAGTTAATTCCTATTGAGATTTCCTCCACACCAATAATATTTTTACCTAAAAGCAAGATGTTTTAGTACAAGGGGGCTAAATGTTTCAATTAGAAAGCAGAGACAATTGCAGAGAAGTAACCGTTTCTGCACTGCTTAGTAAGCTATTAGGAAATGAAGTCACTTTCCCTTATTGTAGTGACATGGTTTGAGAGAATCAGTCTGTTCAGAGGCTATCGACGGTGCTGAACTGCTGAGTGCAGTTGGCTTATTCTGAGCTGGAACTAAATGTTCCTTTGTGTCTAAAAGCTAAATGAGAGCTCAGTGACTTAGTGGATATAATACAGGAACTTTACCTTGCGGACAAGGATTGAAGGCTAATCTACAACCCAAATGGCATGGGTTTGCTGCTATCATCACCTGTGACCAACAGATTTGAGCAGGCAAGTTTTATAGACGCAGGAAATAGATGCTTATTGGTGCACACATTCATAGCAAGGTTGATGGGAGATGCATGTGAGAGTCTCGGTGCAGAATTATGTCCTGTAACACAAATTCTAGCTGCCTCATATGGACTACAATGCCCATGAGCACCACTAGCACTTGAAATATGAAACCTCACTTTAGTGATGCTCAGTCTATTAAGTTTGTTTATTTTGCAAAATGTTCAGTGTTTATCAATATCAATGTTAAGATCTGAACAGATCTGAAAGTTGGATTTTTCATTTATTGTGGAAAATATGCTAGCTACAGTTGCATTTGTTTCAAGAAATCATAAAGTTGTATGTTCATGGTTTTATGCTGGCACTATTAAATATTTAATAAGTCTTTACATTTGGTAGCTGTGACCACATTAACTTGATTATGGTCAATGAGCTCTGTCCCAAGTCTCAATAATTCTGCGCAATATGTCTTGATTTATGTACAGACAATCTAAAACGAGATGGGACAGAGTAAATTTTTATTTTGAGAAAAAGAGATCTTTCTTTGTCAAGAAAGCATGTAGCTCACTTTTGCAATATGTAACCTGGCAGAAAATTTCCTCTTCATCACAACTAGGTGATCTCTGTGCATAGTATTAAATGGATTAACTTTAGTGGCATTCATTTGTACCATTTCTTATTGATTCTTTCATAAATAACTTGTAACATGCAGCCTTTTACATACTGCCTTATTTTTGCCTTGCAAAGCCAACATTTCACTACTGTAAATTCTGAGAAGTCTGCCTCTTGTGTTGAAAGTATTTCGTCTAGGGAAAGAATTTATTTCATTTACATTTGGGACTTGGCACTTCCTCTTCCTGTGTAATAGCATTGTTATTTTTCTTGAATGGAAGAAACATTCACATAACAAAAATTGCAATCCAGCTGAGATTTCTGGCCAGCTGGAAATGGCATAGATTTCCTGCTTGTGTTATTTCTTGCCATAAGCATTGAGTAAAGGTGAGATCATGCATTATAATTGTCACCAGGAATTTCTTTGATCGTGTGGAAAAGCAAAAGTTTTACCTCAGCATTCCTTCCAGGTAACTTTTTTTTTTTTTTAGTCTTAATCACAGCATATTACAAACTGGAAACACAATGTTACAAATTTCCTGACAAACTTTGATATAAACAGTAAAATTACATTGTAGTAAATTTCAGGTTGTGCAAACTTCACCAGGTTTCCTGTTGAATTCAGGGTTAGGATCTTTCATTTTTTCAGGGCAGAAAGAAATTAACATGGTAGTTTCAATTTTTGCAGTACAGCATATGTTGTTCTTTATTGTACGGGGCACATTCCCCAGTGTGAGCTATCGATACATTTTTTTCACGGTAATTGAGTGTGATGAGTGATGTGTTCCTGGTTTGGTTTTTCAGACCTCAGCAGTAACACAGCGGATAAGTCCCTGCTCCACGCTGACCAGCAGCACTGCCTCACCACCAGCCAGTAGTCCCTGCTCCACCCTGCCTCCCGTCAGTACAAATGTTACAGCCAAGGATTGCAACTATGGGGCTGTTACCAGCCCTACGTCCACTCTGGAAAGTAGAGATAGTGGTATTATAGGTGAGTAATGTTCTTCCTTTCTCTCTCCCCTGCTCCAGCACTAACCTAGGAGATGATTCTGCATATTTGTCTAGCAGGTGCTGCTTGAGAGTAGTTTTTTGGAAGTGTCTTTATATATATGTCTTTTTGCTATTAAACAAGACATGTTAGCATTATTCACATTTATACCATCTAAACGGGCGGGAAGGATTGTTTCTTTTTCGAGTGCGGATTCCTATGGGAATTCCTCATGCAGATATGTATATGCCTATGACTTGCAAGTAGTGTCCGTGGTTCTTTGCCTGCACCCTGGATCTCCTTCTGTTCAGCACCAAGGGTATATGGGGATGTGCAGACTGACACTCTCCAGTTCCTTCTTAACACTAAATGATGTGAGTCAGAATTCTCTGAAGCTTAGCCTTCTATAGTCTTCATCTCTGACAATATAATTGCATATAGCTTGTTAGTGTCTTATTTTACTCAGTTGGTATAACTTAGTTTTCCTCGTCCTGGGGGACCCATCCCCCACCTTTGAGAATAGGATTGGGAGAATTCCAGGATTTAAAAACAGTGTCTGTTGTCCTTATAGAATCAGAGAATCCCAGGGCTGGAAGAGACCTCAGGTGCCACTGCACCCAGAAGTTGGCTTGCTTGGCTCCCCCCCGCCTTTACCTGCGCACACTGCCAGCTGCTGCTGCTGCCGTGCGCGCCGTTCGCAGGTGGGCGGGGAGACGCCCGGGCGTGACGTAAGGTCATGCCCTGGATTTTAAAACTGAAAAGTACCACACTGCCACCACGGTGCACGTGGTTCGCAGTCCGGCCCTGCAGAAGGTAGGGGAGGGGTAGCGGAGGCAGGGGCTTGGACGGGGAGGGAGTGGAAGGGGCTTGTATGGAGAGGAGGGGAGAGGAAGAGGCTTGTGCGGAGGGGGAGGAGGAAGAAAGGGGAAGGTACCAAGAGACAGGCCGAAGGGGAGACAAATGCCAAGGGGCCAAGTACAGACAACAAGGAAAAGGGCAGAAGGGGAGGTGTCAGTGGGAGGGGGGACTGGGTGATGCTGGGAGAGGAGAGGAGAGGGGAAGGGCATTGGGGGCTAGAGGGGAAGGTGCTAGGAGAAGGCTTGAAAGAAGGGGTGGGCATGAGATAGTCATGTGTGAGGGCACAGAGGTGTGAGGAGAATGGTGAGGGGATGGGCATCAGGGAAAAAGAGGGCAAAGGGGGTAGGGGCAGTGAGGGGATGGGGAGCACCAGGAGGGTGTAGGTCTAAGGGAAGGTGCAGGTGCCAGGGGCTACTGGGGTGAAGCAGAAGGGCAGACATCTGCAGGGGAAGGACTAGCACCAGAGGAGAGAGGCAGGGCAGGTGTGTAGAGGGAGGTGTTAGAAGAGGGGATGAGGAGGGGTAGCTCACTTGATCAGAGTGGAGCTACTGGAGGAGTGGGCACAAGGGGGAGAGAAAGGCTGATGGAGGGGGGCAGGTTGCAGGAGCGCTGAGGGCAGTGAGAAGGGCAGGAGTCAGGACAGCAGAGGAGGGTGAGGAGTTGGGGGGCAGCAGGCACCAGGGGAGATGATGGAGCAAGGAGAAGAGACATGGCAGCAGAGAGAAAAGGTAAAAGTTTATAAAATATTTATTAATAATGTGGTATGCTGCCCCCGGCCAGTTTGTTTGCACCCCACAGTGTAGTTTGGGTTTATGTGGGGATCAACACATGGCCGGCGAGTGGGAGCCAAAACAAAAAAGTAGTCAGTGTAACGATCCTCTGTTGATATGTGTTTTAGTAGTTAAATTCTTGGACTGTCATTGCTCATAAAAAGAAAATCAGGTAGAAATCGGGTAAATATTGCATTTTATTAATATCATCAGAACTGACTTAAATGGGGCCTGTGTGTTGTGTAGTCCTGCCTTAATCTTTGTGTTCATGCTTGTCAGTGTGAGGGAAGCTATTTGTATATATTTGCTTGCATATGCAACCACACTTAAGTTGAGGCCCTCAGCATGTTCTGTAAGTATCAGTGTGGCCCCTGGTGCTTCCAAAGTTGAGTTGCCCTAGCTCATCCTTGACAGGTGTCTGTCTAACATGGTCTTAAATATCTGCAATTTTAGCCCATTGCTTCTCATCCTAACCTCAGAGACCAAGCAGAACAATTTTTCTTCCTCCTCCTTATGATACTTTTTTAGATACTTGAAAGTGCTTTCATGTCCTTCTTTGGTCTTCTCTTTTCCAAGGTAAACAAGGCCAAATTCTTCAGCCTTTCCTCATATCTCATGTTCTCTAGATCTTTCCTCATTTGTGTTGAACTTCTCTGGACTTTCTCCATTTTCTCCATGTTTCCTGAAATGTGGTGCCCAGAACTGGACATGATACTCCAGCTGGGGCCTAATGTAGATGGCTCATTCCCTGCCTAGGGGACATGAGACTGGGCAGGTTAATTTCCAATTCTCCTGTTTATTCTTTTCCTAAGCCAGGAGGGCACAGTAGTTCTGATGGGGGTTGGAGAGGGGATGGAAGCCAGAGCCAAGATCAGTGGGCCCATTGAAAGGAGACTGGACATGTGGATGCCTTGGGGGTCAGCAGCAAGAGCCTGCATTGGGAAGCCTTTAGAGGTGAATGTGGCAGCATTGAGACACCACCCAGAAGCAGGCGCCACAGACACTAACTGCAGATTCATGGGACGGCTCTCTCGGATCTTGCACATGTGTAAGATGATAGATCTGCAGAAGGGGGAGCAGTGGTATAGTGAGGGTGCCGGAGGGGTCAGTTGACCCTGGGAGAAAAATAATATAAAATTTAGCTAAAAATAGATGTGTCATGTCTTTAAAAGGAATACCATATCTCCTGCCTTTTGTCTATTTTAGTCTCTTTAGGCCCCCGGTTACAATTTTCAAAGGCACTTGAGTGACTAAAGTCATTTTTGAAAATGACTAAGCTCAGATTTTCAAAGGTAATTAAGCTCCTAAAGAGACAGTTGCCAACTCAGATCTTCAAAGATATGTATCTGATTTACACACCTTTGAAAATCTGGTCATAAGTGTCCTAGTCATTCCTGAACGTGAGCTGTAGGAGCCCAGTCCTAATTCCTTCAGATTTTTTTTTTTAATTTGAACATTTATCTACACTAATTCCCCTCCTTTCTCTTTCACTACCCAGTAAATGCATGGATCAAAATTATAGGTGCTTTGTGAATATGCTGACTTGAGAATGGAAAGATTTCATATTGTCATGTATGATTCCTGGTAACCCATCTCAAATATGAAAAATTAGGTTGATACCTGTTCATATCAGGAGCTGTTGAATTCAGTTTACCATTTGCAGTATCTCATTAGGATGTTTAGTGGAGAAGATATTGGTTTTTTTTAATTTATTTATACTTTGTGCAAAGCATGGGCTCACAAGAATTCCTCCATTGTTTTACCACGAGTCTCAAAACATTTGGTGTTTTTCTAAAGGTGTGGAGTCAATTGATTATGTAGGAATCTCAGCTTTCATTTAAAAAAAGTTCTCTATACTACTGGGCCTTCAGCTAAGGAGGAAAGCTTTAAAACATGAACCCTAAATACTCAAGAAACAAAAGGCCAATAAACATGTTTTATTTTTAAAATATCCTATGATTTGTAGACCATTCTCATAACTTTGTGTAGGTGTTCCTTGTGATTTTGGGGTTGGCAATACTGCTCTTTGATTGGTGAATTTAGAGAGGTCTCTCCCTTCAGTTTTCCTTTCCACCCTCCTTTTTTGTCACAGATCATCAGAGAATCATAGAGACAATGGAGAGTAGGGTAAGTCCATGACTATGGTTAATAACTGGTCGGGGTGACTGATTATTATCAGCCAGTGGTCTGAATGAGCTATCTACTGCCATCTGTTAATCAACTGTAGGAAAAGGCTTCATGATCAGACCTTATTTATTTAGACATACCTACTTTGCCACAGAGATCAGTAGACATACTTGCTGTGTCAAGGTGCTCAATTTTGGCTCTTTTGGGTTGAAATTCACTTAAGACTTGGAGCTGAGGGAATGAAATGTTGTAATCCATATTATATGATTAAAAGGTAAAAGACCTGAACTTAATATGACCTGGCTTAGAGTCTACCATAACTTGAACACTAAGCAGAGGATAGTGTGTCACATCTAACTGAAAGTCACAGAAGATGGAAACAGGTTTTATTTCTGGTGGTGTAGAGTCTATTTGGGAGTCCTCAATTATATCTGACACTTTACATCCAGTGTTTAAAGGCAGAGCTAACTAGAATCAATCGAGAGTCCTTGTCTTGCCTCAGTGATCGCTTGAGCAAAAATCATTGATAAAATCTTGTGTAGACTGACCTTGGACTCAACATGCAGGCAATATGTGTTGAAGGGCAGTGCAAAGGAGGCAATGGTGGTGAGGTACCATATTACCTAGTGAAATCATTGGTGCTGAAATTACTAAGGACTGGAATTTGACCACAGAACTGACACTTTCTTAACAAAGACTCCATTTTTGCTATTTAAAAAGTAAATCGACAAAACTGTTCGAGCTGGGCCCTGCACTTCCTAAAGCCGGCCCTGCTCTTTGGAATCTCCCTTGAGGAAGTTGAAGGCTGTTATCAAATCCCCTCTCACTCTTCTGTAGACTAAACAAGCCCAAATCCCTCAGCCTCTCCTCATAGGTCATGTGCTCCCGCCCCCTTGTTCCTCCTTAGTCAGTTATGCCACCAGCAGTGCTTTGGGAAGGGGTATCTCCACCAAGTGCTGTCTGTCTCACTTTTTCCCACCTGAACCTGAGAGGGATGAAAGCTCTGACTGAAGAAGCACCTCACAGAGAAAGCCATGAGACCCCAATCAGATCCAGGCTGGGAGAGCCAGACTGTGCATTGATTAGAACTGTGGTCACCAACCAGTAGATCGCGAGCTACCGGTAGATCTCAGGGGCTCTAAGAGTAGCTCCTGAGCCCTCTCTGAACTGCGCACCTGCGCAGTACATTTACATTAGATTTCCTCATGTAATGTAGGTGGGGCTTCAAGGAAGGGGCGGGGCAGTAGATCTTCGCCTGTTCTGAGACTTAAAAAGTGATCTTGGGTGTAAAAAGGTTGGAGACCACTGGATTAGAAGCTTCAGGGGGTAGCCGAGTTAGTCTCTACAGGATAAACTTAAAAAACAAAAACTGGTCTGGTAGTATTTTACAGACTAACAAAACATGTAGATGGTATCATGAGCTTTCATGGGCACGCTCTCCACTTACCCCACCCTGGAGATAAGTAGGAGGAAGTAACTTCTAGACAGCAGCCTACTCATTGTCATTCAGTTATTTCTACCTAAATAGACCGTGATTGAGTTCTAATGACCTGCCGTTGTCCCTGGTACCAAATATTTAAAGGCTTGTTAGCAATGGTGAATATATAAAGACAGACTTTTGTTAAATAGCAATTTCCATAGTAATAAATGCATAATAACTTCATAATATATGCCAGAATTTAAGTTGTACAGAGCTTCCTCAAGTCATCAGAGTTGAATTAATATTCCTAGCCTAGCAGTGTTGTGTCTCACATTTTAGAGGGATTATGAGAATTGCCTGGGGGCAGAGATGTTCTGGTTTCATAAGCCAGCCTCTTTTCCTCCCTACAACAGCCTGAGGCCTTGTCTACACTGGCACATTTTGTTGCCACAAACTGCCTTTTGTTGACAAAACAGAGCACACCCACTACAATGAAACTTGTGTTAGAGAAAACACCAAGTTTTGTCCACAAAAGCCTACACTTCTTGAGAGTCTTTTGTCTTTTCCCCTCTCTTTATTGTAGACAAAGAGCCAGTGTGGACTCTGTGGTTTATTTTGTCCGGAGACCTGGCTTCCGCCAATATCCCACAATGCCTGCCCCAATGGCTGTGATCAGTGTCTTGTGATCTTTGCTGCCCTGCAGGCATGTGCCCCTCCCCTTTCAAAACTCCGGGAAGTATCTGACAGCTAAGTGAGCTGCTCCATTTGGGGAACAAAGAACGAATCACTAAAATGCTTCTGTTCTGCCCTGCACTAAAAAACCAGCAGCAGGCAGACTGAATCAAGGAGGGCTGGAGAGACTGCTATGCTGCTTTGACATTCCTCAGCACGGGGAGCTCAGAGTTAGGAAGGAATCCCATGAAGTACAGGGATCAGCTCTGCCTTCCCACAACACTGCACTGTGGGATGCTTCCCCATAATGCTTTGCTCTTTTGTGTCATTAGTGTGCTAGCAATGCGGCCGTGAAATGTGGACAATAGGAAGCAGAAAAACGGGTTTGACCAATTTTTGCTTTTGGTGATTTTCTGCATGTTGACAGCACGTTTGTCCCCAAACCTTCCCAGTGTAGACAAGGCCTGAGCCTTCCTATGAGGCTGCTGCTATTTTCACTTAAATCCTCTTTCTGCTTTAAAAGGAAATAATTGATATTCAGTGCCTCTAGCCCTAGTGTTTGGTTATGGAAAGGACAATGTTAACAATGGGATAGTACTTTGGGCTGCAGAGTTTATATATCCTATGACTGACTCTGGGTAGCACATACATGTGACTTTTCTGAACCTTTAGGAGAGCAAGCTCCCCTTTGTGCCCCCAAAAGTCTGTCTCGTTTTCGTTAGCTCCACCGTTGGCAAGACTTATCTCAGTGAAGAGCCAGGGTGGATTTAACACAGGTTTGTATAATTGTGTGTATCTGTCTAGCACAGTGGCTCCCAACCTGTAGTCCATGGATCCCTGGTGGTCTGTGATAGTACTGCAGGGCATCCGTGGAAAGTTTAAAAATAAGGATTGAGAGTCTGATCCTTACTTTTCTTTTTCTTTCCTTGCTTTTCTTTTCCTTTTCTTTTTTTTTCTCTCCGTGAAATTTTACTAGATTGAAAAGAGGTCTGGATGCTCAAAAAAGTTGGGAACCCCTGGTCTAGCTTATTTTTAGTAATTATTTCATCAGTGCCACCTGCATATTGGTACCTGTTTATGTAGAAGAACTTACAGTACAAATGTATGTTTTATTTCAACTCAACATCTGCAAAGACACAGTTGGAGGAAAAAGAATTTCTACGTAAAATCAAATGGGATGTTCCTAGCTCAGTAGCTCTTTTGGCATGTTTCAAATATATATGGTTGCTGATAAAGGAATTCTTTCCCTTCATACAAAATACGACGAGACTGGAACATTCCAACTGACAGTGAAATTATTACAAGTCTTACCACCATTACTTATCTACATGAAAAGGTGAGGGAGCTCCATTTTCAAAACTGATATTTAGAGGAATGGATATGTCTTGAAAATGAGCAGAGGGCTGGAGCTTGGAGGATTCTGAGTTTAAAGAAGGTTCATTACACTGAAAAACTAAACAGACTGAACCTTGTATTCACTGGAGATATGTTCAAAGTAACTTACTCTAATGCCAGCAATACAATTTATTCAGGGGCTCAGTGGGCATAAGATGTTCATTTAGGATTCGTCTACACTGCACCCTCAACTCAAAAAAAGATACGTAATTTATGCTATGCAAATTGTGTATTTTATTTCACATCTATTTTGAAATAGCGTCTTTTGAAATTTGGCGTGTCTACACAGCACCAAATTTTGAAATTGCACGCTATTTCGAGCCATCCCTTAACCCTTGTGCAACAAGGTTTACTGGGATGGCAAAATCGTGTGCCCCTTCTTTGAACGAGCACAACAAAACATATATTTTTCACCATCATTAAGTACAGCCACAGCTGATAGAGACTGTATCTTGATTGAAGGCTTCTTTCGGAAGAAGCTTTTCCAGAAGAGATCTTCTGAAAAAAGTCTTCTGAAAAAGAACGTCTATACAGTAAAAAGGCTTCTTCATCATAGAAAGAGGTTTATCAATGTCAGAAAAACCCCTCTGTTCTTTTTATTTTTTTTCAAAAGAACGCAATTGCAGTGTGGACATAAGTGAAATTTTTTCAGAAAAACTCATTTTCCCGAAAAAACTCCACAGTGTAGACATACCCAGAGATAACTGTGTCCTGCAGTTGTAGGAAAAATTCCAGAGAAAGATTTCTTTCTTTCTTTCTCTTACCATCCAATGCCCAGTTTTCCTTCAGTTGCATTTTTTTATAGTAGCATCAAAACCTAGTACACAACAATGAAGTTGCAGAGAAAAGAGAGAATCGGGGTCAGAATGATGGGAGGGAATGCAGAAACCAGTGAGAGGAACAGGTAATCTTTTTCTCCTGTGAACCACTAAACCCTTTTCATTAAGTGACAGAGTAGCTGGTGAAAATGTTGACCTGATTTTAACCTCTGACTAGTTCCCAGCGGTTTTTCTGGCTCTCACAGTATAAAAGCAGTCAGATGTTAATTTTCAAAGACTGCTACTGGTAACAGAATCATGTGCTTTTGAAACCTTGTACATCACATTCCAGCAAGTTCATCTACTAACACCTTAACTACAATGAAACAGTATGCAAGACTACAAAATAAAATGTAAAACATCTTTAATGGCATGCAAAGCCTATCAAATTGGTAGTAGTCTTCTAGGGACATTGCATTGTACAAACTCACTGTTTCCTTAAATATTTTTTAAAACTGTTGTTTTGTGTTTTGTCTCTTTCTGGGAGAAGTAACCTTTGTGACTGTGCTGTCTAAACAATCAGCTTAAACACTAAGGGCATGTTTGAACGGCGGGGGCGGGGAGGGGGAAGGTTTAAAAAAGGATATGTAAATTCTGCAGGAATTTGCATATCTTCTTCCAATCTCACTTTCAAAAGATGATCTTTCGAAAGTGAAAGTAGTCTGGACGTGCTTTTTTTCTGGAAAAAACCCTTTTTTGAAAAAAAAACTGCATAAACCTCATTTTTTAAGGAAGAGCGTTTTTTTTTTTTTAAAAAGGAGTATTTTTCGGAGGAAAAAAACACGTCCAGACTACTTTCACTTTCGAAAGATTCTCTTTTGAAAGTGATATCCTTTTTCAAAAATTCTATGGAGTCTAGACATAGCCTAAGCGAAGGGCCCTTGCTCCAAAAGTTACTCTGATGTAACAGTTTTCATGCTTGCTTCGTTGTGTCCTCTGACTTCTTTATATCTAGTTGCATGTTAATGAATTCTTCTAAAGAGTCTGCATCAAGTTAGATAATGCTGACAGTATAAAAAGTTGGCTTTGTTTGGAAATAATTAAATACCTTAAGGACTAAAGAGGCACTCAAAAGATATTAAATGTGTTTGTAGTCCTAGCCCTAAAAATGCTTTAATTCTTGCTTTGTGATTACTGTTTGTTAATGGTCAGTAAATTTCCTACCACTGCACAGTCTAGATCCTTTTAATCAAATTAATGGGTAAATTAATGGGTAAATGGGTAGCAGGTTTAAAACTAATAAAAGAAAGTTCTTCACACATCATGTAATCAACCTGTGGAACTCCTTGCCAGAGGAGCCTGTGAAGGCTAGGACGATAATAGAGTTTAAAGAGAAGCTAGATAATTTCATGGAGGTTAGGTCCATAAAAGGCTATTAGCCAGGGGATAAAAAGATGTCCTTGGCCTTTGTTTGTCAGAGGCTGGAGAGGGATGGCAGGAGACAAATCGCTTGTTTTGTCTTCGGTCCACCCTCTCTGGGGCACCTGGTGCTGGCCACTGTCGGTAGACAGGATACTGGGCTCGAAGGACCTTTGGTCTGACCCAGTATGGCCGTTCTTATGTTCTTATGTAAATGTGCCATCAATTTGAGCACCTCGATGAAGGAAACGGGGAGATGTAAAGGGTCGAATGGATTTACTATCGACTTAAATACAACACATATCACTTGGGGTAGATCTAGACTACAAATCTCTTTTGAAAGAGATCGTCTAGACAGACACAAGAGTTTCGAAAAAGCGATCCACTTCTTCGAAAGAGAGCACCCAGCCAATCTGGACGCTCTCTTTCGAAAAAGCCCTGTTTGTGTACAATAATGCCTTTTTTCGAAAGAGCTCTTTCGAAAAAAGGCATTCTCCCTGGTAAAAGTAAGTTTACCGATTTCGAAAAAAAGTTGCGTTCTTTTGATTTAATTTCGAAAGAACGTGATGGCATTCTAGATGCAGGTGAAGTTTTTTTCAAAAAAAGACCACTTTTTTTGAAAAAACTCTGTAGTCTAGACACACCCTTGAAGATACTCATTTCTTTCTCTATTAAATTAAAAAGCACAGATTGACTGGAAAGAAAACTGTGTTTAATTTGTGTGTATGGCATCGTTTGGGGGAACTATCAAGAGGTGAACATCCTAAACAATTAATCTACTATAAAACGAAAACGTTTATTAAGAAAAATATGTCTATAATACTGTCCAGTTACAAAATGCTTCCAAACATAGATGAAGAGCCTACAAAGGGTTTGTAGTCTAAGAGCCAGTGTCTGCCTCTTCCTAACATTGAGTAATGCCCTGCTTCGTGTGTAGTCAGCAGGACTGCTTATGGAGTGAGGTATTACTCATCATGAGTAAGGCTGGCAGAATCGGGTCATTAATAAAACAAATGTGTCAACACATCAACATAGTGAAATTGGAAGGATTATTTTAATAAGGAGAAGGGAAGAAGAATGCATGAAGAGTAGAATTCAAGGAAGAGGGATAGGTCAGGTAGCATGTTAGCATGGGGAGATTATTCTAGGCACAAGCATGATAGAAGGAACAAAGATGAGTGGGGAAAGGGTTATGAATGAAGCAGTAAATTGAGTGGATTGGGCAGAAGCAATGCTGCCAGCAATGATGTTTTTATCCTGAATATTGCAGTGTTTGATGTTTTCCTTAACGTCCCAGTGGTAGGGACGTGATTAAATGGGCAACTCAGCTTTAATTGAATTTCTAGCATTCCTGGTTGCAAAGAAACACTTGAACCCTGAAGGTCCCAAACCAAATTGGCAAATAAAAATTAGTCACATTTATTTAAAATCTTGTGAAATGTTAGACAGACTCATTATTTTAATGGATGTGACTCACGATTGTTGAACATTTCGGGGTTGACATTTCTGAAAGAGGAAGAAATTAGGAGGATTATTGATGGTACAGGGGTAAGTAATTCCTCTGGTGCAGAAATTAAATCAGGGGAGTGATGTGGTTAAATCACAGTGGAATGATATTAGTCTAAATGACCCTTGTAGCTGTGGTCATCCTTCTAAAAGGGTGGCTGCCCCTTTGCTAGAGTCCAACATTCCCATCCACCCATAATAAATAGAGGGTGTGAAGTCGACAGAGAGTAGACGTGTAGTGCATGACACAAACACACCTCTTCAAATGCAACAAACTCTGTGCCCTGGATAATTTGATGGTGAATTACTGTACTGAAGATTTAGCTCTGATACAGCCCTTGGTTCAGATTTTGTATTTATTAAGGACACGTTTAAATCATAGGCTTTTTAATTTTATATGGTATTTAATTTTAATTTTTCTCTAACCAGGCACATTTTTGCTTTTACCTTCTTGCCCTGCAAAAATCGTGTGTACTGCATTAACCCTTGATTTATTTTGAAATAACTCCCCTTATTTTGAAATTAGAAGCGCAGTGTACACACTACCAAGCCCATTGTTTCAAAATAACAGGTTGGTTATTTCAGAATAATAACTCCTGCTTTTCTCGAGGAATAATGCTTATTTTGAAATAGTTACCACTGCTGTTATTTTGAAATAACTACTCCCCAGAGTCATTAAAAGTAATTACTCCCCAGTATTTTCTGGGGCTCTAAGTTGAGGTAGCACACCCATTTTAAGGGAGAATTCCTTGGACTTATTTTGAGGCTTCCCTTTAGTGTGGACATGCTATTACAAAATAGCTATTTTGGGATTTATTTCAAAATAATTTCCTAGTATAGACATGCCCTAGTTGTGCTTTCACAGTGCCGTTTATTTTGAGTTCTCCCCATTAATACCACCATAGACCCTTGCAACAGTCTATTTACAGTATCTTCTGTACTTTTGGCCCTCTCTTCAGAACCTGAGGGGAATAGAGGTCTCCCTTCTCTGAAGCCTTTGTGTGACTGGACTCAACTAGCCCTGTTCCCCTTTCACCCCAGCGCTTTCTTCCTAATTGGGTCCATATCCCAGCCAGCCCACCAGCCTGATTATCTGTTTACCTCAGCCAGCTTTCTCTGGGGGGTTAATTGGCATCAGAATGCAGGCTTACCTGTTCACTTGCTGTACTCTGCCAGAGATTCCCTTTAATTGCCATTAGCACTGACTCCTGCTTGAAGTTTGGGCTTTTTGTACTAGATTTGTTCAAAATATATAATAGACATAAAAAAATGCTTAACCTATGTATTTGCTTTTTCATGAGACAAATGCAAGTAGAAAGTAAGGACTATTTTATGCCATTACCATGACATTTGCAGCAAGTAATCTAGGATATAAGCATGGGTGTGTCTTTCATGCAGTAGTGCTATTTTAGCCAGGCCTTATATTTCCAGTCTCAATATCAAGCATGAATCCCTGCTGCCTTTGATGCATAAAAAGTTTTCTGCTCACCTACTGATTCATTTGTAAATTTAAAATTTAGAGCAGACAAAGTAAAGGGTCATGATGATGCCACTGTGAAGGTATTTGTAATACAGGCAGTCCCCGGGTTACGTACAAGATAGGGACTGTAGGTTTGTTCTTAAGTTGAATCTGTATGTAAGTCGGAACTGGCGTCCAGATTCAGACACTGCTGAAACTGACCGCCAGTTCTGACTTACATACAGAATCAACTTAAGAACCCCAGGCGTCCCCAAGTCAGCTGCTGCTGAAACTGATCAGCAGCTGATTCCAGGAAGCCCGGGGCAGAGCAACTCTGCCTGGGGCTTCCTGTAGTCAGCGCTGGTCAGTTTCAGCAGAAGCTGACTTGGGGACGCCTGGGGCAGAGCAGCTTGGGTGCTGCTGGGTTGCTCCAGTAGCGCCGCTCCTGGGTGCTACTGGACCAACCTAGCAGCACCCCATCTGCTCTGCCCCAGGCGTCCTGATTCAGCCGCTGCTGAAACTGACCAGCAGCGGCTGAATCAGGACCTGGGGCAGAGCAGCTGGGGTGCTGCCAGGTTGGTCCAGTAGTGCCCAGAGCGGGCGCTGCAGGACCAATCGGCAGCGCCCCAGCTGCTCTGCCCCAGAGTCCAAAACAAAAGCCTGGTCTGCTGGGGGGGGGGGAGCACACTAGCTGCACCCCCCCCCCCCCCCCAGCAGACCAGGGACACGGGGAGCAGAGCCTCTGAGGCTTTGCTCTGGCAAAGCCTCAGAGGGAGGGACCCCGCCGCGGCTGCGGCTTCAGTCCGGGAGCCTGTGGTCTGCTGGGGACGGTCCCCAGCAGACCACAGGCACCCAGATTGAAGCGGCAGCAGCGGCGGTTCCCCGCGCCTCTGAGGCTTTGCTCTGGCAAAGCCTCAGAAGCGCGGGAACCCGCCCGGTGCCCCTGGTCTGCTGGAGACGGTCTCCAGCAGACCAGGGGCACCGGAGCAGCTTACGAACGGGGCTTTCTCGCCCCGACTTCCGGGGCGAGAAAGCCCCGTTCGTAAGTGCGGATCCGACGTAAGTCGGATCCGCGTAAGTCGGGGACTGCCTGTATTTCAAAATCCTTTATTTACTTCCTGCCGCTTATAAGTTTGCCTTGCGACTTGAAACTGAAATTGGTTTGCTTGTCTCTCTCTCATGGACTTGCTGTCACATACGGGATTTCTTCTTTGTATTAGCCACAGCCATTTTATTTCATTTTAACAACATGACCATTACATCACTTGTTTTAGGGGAAATTACACACACAGAGAGTTTATGGGAACTTTTAAGTCCCTCTCTTAACTAATGTTGGTTTAAACTTTGGCTTTGCTTAGCAGAGAGAAGTCTTTGCACGTCCTGTCCTGTGAGCACTTCACAATGCTCTATGTGGCATTGCTGTGGAAGCCATTACTGTTCTGAAGAACACTTTCTCTGGGTGCATCATGTAGCTGCCCAACACTGCCCCTGTCCCATGGGTACAGCCATACATTCTATCTACCAACTTCTGTATGCGGCAGCCTTGTTCACATGAGACAGTGACACTGATGCCCTTAAATGGATCCTTTTGTGGCTGATCCACTGAAGGCTTGCTTAAACTCAGACATAATGTGCAAGTGAACATGTTTTAAAACTGTAGCATGACACAAGGCAAATTTTACTTGATCACATCTACCAACTTACATGTTAAAATAGGTTTGGTCTCCTAGGCTCTATGGTTTTAACATAAATTGAAATGCAGCGCATAGGCTTAGGTACCTTGAGAGAGTTCACTTTTTCTTTAAAAAACAACAATAGTTTTTCATTTTCAGGAAGCAGCGTAAGTTTCATTATTATAGCCAGTGCTGGTAATGCTCACCATAGTATTTGAATGCCACTTTGCATGTTAAGCTTCTAGTTCCTTGTGCTCTGAAGTTTCTAAACTACATTGAGACTGAAATCTTCTAGGCAAGATCTTAGCCTAGGGTAGACCTGGAAAGTGTGTCTAATTTTCCATTGTTTCCAATGGTACTGACACCACAGGCTACTTATTAAAGCCATTAAATTCCTCACCATTCAAACTTGTCAATGGATGACACACAATTGAAATGTGTTATGAATGACCAAAGTATTGAACGGGTTTGTTGCATGTCAGGCCATAAGTGACAGATTTTAATGGATTTTAATTTAGGGTCTGAATTAAATAAGACAGTGTCTTGTTGCGTTTTTAAAAAAGAAAACCTGAAAAATAGAAGTCTTACTCTATATTTTAGAAATGTGCATCTGCCTGTCTGTCCGTCCGTCTGTGAGTCCATTTATTCAAGAAATCCTACTAAATAGAGGTATACCGCTTCCTCTTATCATAACTTAAAGCAAGGTCAGAGTTTGGTTGTGTCAGGACAATTGGATGTGCCTGGAATTCAATTATTGCGCATAAAATAGGAAGGGAGGGGTCTGGAAGAGGGACATCTACTGTAGAATGAGCACAGGTGGGCTGCAAGAGGCCAGAGATGGGGACCCGGACAGCTGTAATCCCATTGGGCCAGAAGGGGGCAGGAATAGAGAAAGGGACAGCTATCTACTATGTATTTGAGAGAGTCTGTCTGTGTGTCTGACTGCATTTCCCTCATCAGGGGACATACACCAGTCTCCTGGCGGTGCCCAGGCCATGGTCAGGCAATTCTCACATGGCCCCAAGCTGCTATAGTGAGAGAGGGCTGCATCCCGAACCCCTCCTCCCTAACCTCACCCCAGAACAACGATTTAAATGAAGAAAAGCAAACTTTATTTGAGTTGAGGACCCAAGCAACTCTGAGTAAATCTTCTAGTTATATCGTATGCAACCCTAAGGACTCGCGTGGATCACCAGCAGAATTTGTAACCTTCATCTGTATATGCTTAGCTGAAACCTTTCTCAGTTGAGCTCCGGGCATTACTGTTGTCTTCTATGTGCAGCAGCATTAGAAGCAAATTGATACACATTTTCTGAGTGGTTCACATAATTGTATGCTAGACAGCAATAGAATGCCAGAACTCGGGATTCCTGAGTTCTTTTCCTGGCTATTGAAGGGAAGTGCTGTCAAGTGGCCAGAGCAGCAGTTACGAGCAGTATAGCAAAGCACATAGATTTGGCATAAAGCATCGGTTTGCTCAGCTCTGTACAGACATTTTTTAATACAAGATTCCAGTCCTAAGGCGTTTGCGGTGTAAATTCTCTGGTTATATTTGTGAAATTCACTGCTCCTCCATTATCCCATTTTCCAGTTTGTAGGTCCTAGAACACATGGCTGTTCCTGCCACCATCAAATGTCGAACACAGGCAATTTAATATAAAAATGTGTCCCTCGAGAAAGCAGATTCTTCATTATTAGGACTTCCTACTCACTGGCTATTGCCACTATTAGAGTTATAGAATTCACAGTTCAGACTTACAGAGCAACTAAATCTCTAGGGATTTACACTAACTACTTTGTTTATGATTCATTGAATCTAACCAAAGTAATGTTATCAAGGGAAAATTGTTTGCATAATTTGGAGGATAATTTAAACTATAATCAGATGCTTTTATTACAGGATTTATATATCCGTGTACATATGTATAAAATATTTGGCAGAAAAATAAAGATCTACAAATAAAGATCATTTTGTCATTCTGTGTTTGCTGTAGTACAGTTCCTCTTCAAACTGCTTCCAGGTATCTTTTCCCCAAAACAGAAAAATAAATACCTTGGGCCAAATTCAGGCCTGGTATTTTTAGCATGGACATATTTGCATTTTAATGATGCAAAGGCAGAGCTTTAGTGGGCCTGCATTACATCAAGCCTAACATTGGGTACCCAGTCCCCACACAACTGCATATGGAGATTACTCCTACAAAGTACAATTAATTTGCAGCAGGGACGACTGTAAAGAGATCATGGGGGTACGTGCTCAAACACACACACCATCGAAACATAGAATCTGTCCTGGAAGGACCTTGCTCAGAAGCCCTGCCCATATGAGATTTTAGACTGAATTCGGCAGCTTTGGGGGAAGAGTTGGCACAAATGCTTCTCTTTTTGGTTGTACGTATTCAGCTAGTGCCTTAATACAGTGTTTCTCAACCTTTTTTTTTTTTTTATAAAGTATCCCTTTTTAAAAAAAAATTGTAAGTACCCCCTTTAAAAAAAATAAAATTAGAAGTACCTCTAGTACCTACAGTTTTCAGACACACACAATTTTTTTTCTACCATTGCAACACATTTGTTTAAACAACTTAATCGTAGCTGGGCAGGTGATGTAATTTTTGGGTATAAAAAGTACAAAAATAATAAAGCACTGTAAAACTTACAACAAAAATTCAATTTTCTCCAAATTTCAGTTGTGTTGAAATACCCCCCAGACTTCTCTCAAGTACCCATACTACTGGTTGAGAAACACTGCCTTAATATATCCTGAAACCTAAATAATTAAGAAGTCATTGTCCTTCCTGCATATACAAGTTTTATTAACTTTTCTCCATGTAATATTACATTGAGACAGACTCATTTAATGTAGACAGACCCATGTTCTCTAAAATGATTATTGAGAAGTGGTAATTTTATAGCTCTGATTGCCTGCAATAGGCACAACTCATTCATTGTGCCATTACTTACGTTTTAGTTCTTCTCAGGGACTTGCACTGCATGCTAATTCAGAATGCTGAGTTTTAGCAGGTTTTTTTTTATCCTTTTAAATAAAATTAAAACAGTTTTGGTTTAAAACAGATCCCAGAATAGATTGAAGCCACAGAGCAACTGATTCTAGGCTGCATAGTAGTACTTAGATCATCCAAGGTCATTCAGAAGGTAAATTAACCCACAGGGAACAATCCCAAATACCTGAGTGAATGATGAATTTACACATAAAAACAGCTTAATTTTAAATCAGTAAAAACTACATTTCAAGTAAATACATATTAGCAGTTAGGAAGGGGACCTTCAGAATTTATTTTTCATTTTCTGTTGCTGGCACATTTAAAGCGAGATTATTGCTAAAGTTCCTCTCTGTAAAGATGTTTTGTAGTCCACAATTTGTGCTATTTGGAGATTATTTCTTTTTATTGATGATGTTTCTGCAAAGATTGATTGGAAATACATTGAGATACATCTTTGGCACAAATTAATTTTTACACAAATATGTAGCACAGTGTTTCTTAACAATACAAACTAAGACTATGAGATGGAGATTCTAGAAAAGACATTTGAAAACATGTTTCCCAATAATTAAGCAGTGTTTAGGAGAAGGGATCTGTTAAAACACCTGTTTCTTCATCTCATTTTCCCATATTTTAGCATATAAAATTGTTTTCCTGACAGATAATGTATATATAAATGCCAGCTCTCTTGTAGTTGTTTCAAATTTCAAAATGTGTTACAAACATTAATCCTTGCAGCACCTCTGAGATAAGGAAGTATTGATCCCATTTTACAGAGGGAAATACTAAAGGCACTGAGTAGTAAAGTGATTTGCCCAAGGATCCCAGTAAAGACCTTTGATTAGAACTCAACTGTTTCTGACGCTGTCCTGTGCTTAAACTGCATGGCCACACCTTTTTAGTAGTTCCAGTTTCCTTCTGAAATAATCCAGTGGTTCTTTAAACCAGGTTGGCATTTTTCTTGGATTTTGTACACTCGTTTTGCAGTATGTTTATTTGTAAAAGGACTTCAATCTCTCCTTGTTAAAAAGACGATCAGCTGTTGTGTCCTTCTTCTGTTCAAAGACAAGTGGAATCTGCAGAATAATGGCATTCTACTATGTCATGGTGCACTGAACTCCTCTTTGCACTTGTAGATGTATGAGATGGTCTTCTTGTGCAATCCACGCACCTAGGCTATGTCGTCACTTCAGGCTGCTTTCAGAAGCAGCTTTTTTCGAAAGAGAAGCGTCCACACTGCAAAAGTACATAGAAAAAGTGATCTGCTTTTTCGAAAGAGAGTGTCCAGACTGAATGGACACTCTCTCACATGTAAGCTGTGATTGCTATGGACGGAATGGCCACCAGAGCACCTGTGCTTTTTCCTCTTTCCTCTTCTTCCAAAAGAACTCCCTCTTCCCCGTCCACACACACCTTTTTCCGAAAGAGCTTTCGCAAAAAGGCTTCTTCCTCATAGAATGAGGATTACCAATGCCAGAAAACCCCCTCTGATTTTTTGATTTTCTTGCGGAAGAAAGCAATTGCAGTGTGGACATTCCTCAAGTTTTGTTGGAAAAATGTCTGTTTTCCCGACAAAACTCTGTAGCATAGACATACTCTGATTGTAGTTTGTTGGCTCATGTAATGGCACTTAGACCACTTAAAGTGAGATATAAAAACAAGGGAGGTCTGTAGTGCAAGCTGACAGCCTGCTGGCTTTATAGCTCAAGTTGTAGAGGCTCATATACTAAGCTCTAGAGGTCCCAGGTTCAGATCTGCCCAGTGGCAGTTACATTTGCACGTTTCCTTTTGGTTTTAGAACACTAGAAACTCTCAAAAATCAGTGAAATACCTAAAATCAAATCACAAATAGTTCTTGTGAACTAACAGGCACAGTAACTGCTGGGATGGCATCTCTCTTGTCTTGTTCAGAGTACAATAGCTTCCCTATGCATTCCTTCAGTTGTCTTTTTCCCCCTTATTAGGAAGCTTGTGACTTTATATATGAAAATATAAAGCCCTGGTTTTCATATTATCTCACTACAAATATTAAATGTCAGCAGACACAATGGGCCAGATTAATCCATGGGTACTTCCACTGAAACTAATGGATGCTCAAAATGCTATTATTTGGGATGCTGTGGTTCAAATTGTGTGGGAAAATTCCTTAAAATCCTATTTTGTGAGGTGAACTGTTCTCTTTATGAACTGAGCTTTAAGTTGAAACTTGGCAAAGGAAGAGTTTTAGCCACAAAGCATATGCTTGTTTGGAGTAATTTTGTGTTTGTTTTTACCATTATAAAAAAAAATTAAAACACTCTTGTGGTTGTTAACGAGACCACACCAAATCCAAGCCATTATGGCTGTACATATCTCTTGCTTTAGAAATGGTTCTTTGTTTGAATGCAAGGCGAAAGGCTTATTTCAGAAGACAGAGCATTATATTAGACCAGTGGTCCCCAAACATTTGAGGTTGCCGGGCACCAGGAGGCGTGGCCGTTCACCCGCCGGGCGCCAGGGACACTTGCGCACCCGGGGGTAGGGCCCCCCCATAGCCGCATGCCCGGGGCCAGTGCCCCCTCCAAGGGCCGCACACCCGGAGCCAGTGCCCGCCCCCAAGCACCGTGCACCCGAGGTCAGGGCCGGCGTTCCCTCCCCCAAGCGCCATGCTCCCGGCGCTCCCCCAAGCACCGCGCGCCCGAGGTCGGGGCCGGCGTTCCCTCCCCAAGTGCTGCATGCCCGGCGCTCCCCCAAGCACCGCGCGCCCAGGGCCAGCGCTCCCCCCATGTGCCGCGCGCCCAGAGCGCGGGCAGCCTATCCACGGCGCTCACCGTGCGCCATGCGCCCGGGGCCGGCTCCGGCACCGTGCATGCGCCACGTGCCCGGGGCCAGCCAGCCCTGAGCACTTGGCGGGCGCACGCAAATGCCCCGTGTTGGGGACCACTGTATTAGACTATTTTGGAAAACAGATGTGTGATCCTTGCACTGTAAACAGAGAGTAATTAATTCATGTTGTGTTGTCCTAAGATATGTGGAAATAGCTTGTTGAATTTTAGACACATTAGGTTGGAGAGTTAATTACAGTGGTTAAATGAAAATGAAAGCATTAGAATTTCAATGGAGGAATGGTTTAGAAATATATACTAGTTATATTTGTAGACCTAGAATACATTTGAGGCAAATGAAAGTTCACAATCAGTTTCTACATCTAGTTTCCTGGCAGCACAAGCAGGATGGAGGGTGAGTTGAAAAGTGTGATGTATTTTGGCTGAAATTTCTCTGCTTCTCAATTAGTAGGTTAGCAGTTTGGGGCCAGTTTAGACCTGGTGTAAGCAAATGCCTCCCTCTCCACTTATGTAAGTGGAGTAGCATGCATTTATATCAGATCTAAATTTGTCCCATTCACTTGATATTGACCAAAGTGTGGTTTTGTTTTTTTTTTTTTTTAAAGGAAAGGGTTGATGAAAAGTATTGCATTGGCAGTATCATAGTGGAAGTAATTCCTAAATTTGACATGACATAAAGAAAAAAAGGAGGGGGACCATGAAATAAACCCCAACAGTGTAGCACCAGGATTGTAATGGTAAAAAGGGGAATTTTTTTATTACATTCGAAGCTTCATAATTTCTGTTCAAAATCAGATGTGTTATTCCAAGTTGATTTTCTAGAACAAATATGCTACTGTCATTTATTATATTCTGTAGTTGATTATCACAAAAATATTTATAAACTTTAAACTGATACAGTTTATGATTTGTTGCATATTATAAGAAAATGGAGACAGTGAGACCAAAACTGACTTTGTTTTCATTATTAATTGCCTTTACTGTAAATCTGTGAGATTGTGTATTTGAACAAATACTGTTATATGTAGCATTTTAATACTATTGCTAACTGCAAATGCCTTTTAGTAATGTCAGCCAAAACTTAATAACAAAACGTTTCAAAGCAGTAAGTAGGACAGCTTCTCTAGGTTCCATAATCTCTGATTTATGTGAGAATGCTGGGAAACATGATCAGCTTTATTTTATTTTTTATTGTACATATCATCTTATATTGTTATGTATGCAGCTACTTCTTTCTTTGTTATTCATATCTTTTTAATTTGTTCCTTCAAGCTACTTTGACAAGCTATTCTGAAAACATGGAGCGCACTAAATATGGAGGGGAGAGCAGCAAAGAATTAGGATCTGGAGGAAACCTGAAACCATGGCAGTCTCAGAAATCCAGCATGGACTCCTGTTTATATCGCGTAGATGAAAATATGACAGCCTCCACCTACAGTTTAAACAAGATCCCAGAAAGGAACCTAGAAACGGTTTTATCGCAATCTGTGCAGTCTATTCCACTTTACCTTATGCCACGGCCAAATTCAGTAGCAGGTAAGAAACAATTTATTTACTGTTAAATCAGATTAAAATAAGCCACCAACACAGTCTTCTCATTTTCTGTTTTCGTACAATGTGTTTGTGCAAAGAGAAGTTTCCTGTCCACATCAGGAAACTGCTGTTGGGTGTGACAACATTCCATTTCTGTTTGAACTATCATGTGTAAAGGGAAAACCTCCAAAGAAGGAGTACGTTTCCCACACAGTTTCCATCAATCTTGGCTTCCAAAATCTGGAAGTTCATAGCCATCAGATGATTTGAAAGAATTTAAAAATACCTGCTTTAAAACTGGCTAGTTATTATTTTTGATTATGTGGCATCCCATTACTAACATGGGCCTCCATTCTAAAATAATGCATAAAAGGTGTAACTTTTCAACTCCAAATTAATAATCAATAATAATATTGAGAGTCTTTTCTGTCATTCATAATTCTATATAGGAGGCTGGGAAAGATGTGGGCTGGCACTTAAAAAGCAAAGCATTATAATATAAGAATACATTTTAGAAAATGTTAGTCTCTCCTCTATATTGGCTGCAGTGGGAGTGAGCATACAGCAAGATGTGTAAGTATCCATTAGAAATTAGAATTAGGACACAAATTGCATGTCTTAATAGTTTTCTTTAAATTTCAAAGATAAAGGGACAACCATCTAGTCTGACCTCTCCTGTTCAGGATAGTCCAGTGATTTTTCCCTAGTGCATAAATGGATTCACTCAAGGCTAACAGAACAGAACTTTTGAGAAAACATCCAACATCTACAGCTTAAATTCTCTGGTGTTGATGGATTTACATTACTTATCAAACTTCCTAAATGGTTAATTACCTTCATTAAAAACAACAAGTTACATTTCATTTCTAATTTCAGTTTTCACAACTTTGTGCATTTAATAAACATGTGCATTACAGTCCTATTTTGGGAAGCAAGCATCTTGCCATAAATGTTTCCATCTACAAATAACTATCCTAGCTTTCCTGGTTGGATTTTTCGCTGGGGTAAAATGCAATGAACTGTAGTGTGCAGGAGAGGTTGAGACTGGATGAAGAGGGTCATTTCAGCCTGAAAATCTATGAAACACCATTGAACAATACAGTAGGGATGTAAAAGTTTGACCTGTTAACCAGTAAGCATCACCCTTAATGAGTGATGCTTACCTGCGCCGGTTAATCACTGGGGGCTGGGGCAACTCCCCGCTCGCCTGGGGCAGGGGTCTGCTCGAGCCTCGTGGAGCAGCGTTTGCCTGAGGCAGTGGGCTGCTTCAGGCCGACGCAGTCTGGGCTTGAGCAGCTCCATTTAATTGGTTAACTGGTAAAACAATTACACAGGATTTCACCCCACAATACATGGATATTTATGTTGCCTGTTAATGTTTCCTGGAACATATGGGTGCTGCTGAAGCATGTCTGAGTCTTAATATTGAAAATTAGAGACCAGAATCATCTCTGTTTTCTTAAAGATCTATGTTAGAAAGATACCTAAATGGTGTCACAAAATATTTTAATGGCATTTAATAACCTCTCAGCCCCTTAGAATTGTCTCATTGACACACATGAAGGAAAGAAAGGATACTGTTTAAAATATATTAACCTAATTTAAAAGCTTTTTTATAAGTTTTCCGCCTCATTTGCTGGATGTTGTGCCATATCCTAGTGAAAAGATGTTGGAGTTGGAAACCCATTGGCAATGCAATACATACAGGTTTTGTGTTGAAGTGGCAAACATATATATTTTGTCAGTCTTGTGATCCCTGCAGGATTTTTCAAATGGCTTGCAAAATGTCAGTGAGGGACTCATGCAGTGCATAGAACCTGGGATACCATGCATCAAAACCACATGTCATGCCAATGCAGGCTGTACTGTATAACTGACTAATATTTATGGCCTAAAACTCCTTTGTAGTGGAGTATAATGGATGCTACAGATTAAAAGCAGCTGTGGACATAAGAATTTATAGCAGCTAACACATGGAGGCAGTGAATGTTGTGTGGTATGACCTAGCACCGTTTACTTACAGCCAAAAGAACTTGCTGCCCAATTGGGAATTAAAGTTGGATATCAGAGTACATCAGGGTGGCAAGAACATGACTAGAGACTGGTTAACAACTAAGTTTGTCATGGAAAAGTTTAATCTCTCACATGCGAAATCTCCCCACTTCAGGAAAAGAAAAAGAAAAATTGGTTAGTTCGTATAAAATCTAAACATCTCTGTTGCATGATTTACTTTGGCTACAGGTCATACCATGGCGTACGTGGCCTACTTGGTGGAGTTGTGGGCAGGGATCATTTCAATTAAGAATCACCTAGGATAGTTAAAAAGCATTTTGTTCTCCCATTGCTTCCCTGAGTTCCTCCTTCATGTTGCCATTGTTTGTACATAGAAGTGCCTAGCACAACGGGCCTTGATCCAGGATTGCAGGCCTGGCCTTACCATGAGGCGAACTGAGATGGCCTCAGGTGCCAGACTTGGGGGGGGGGGTGCCACTGGGACCCACAGTGTAGAAAATTGTGTCTGCTGCGGGTGTATATGTATTCTCTCTGCTCTAGATGCACAGAGATGGTGGAGTGCTGTGCTGGAGGATGGAGACCTTTCAAAGTTTTGGCCCAAGCGAGGAGGCATTTGTTAGGGTTGCCAGGTGTCCGGTATTGACCCAAACAGTCCGGTATTTTCGCCTCCTGTCCAGTACAAAATATTCAGAAAATACCGGGCACCTAAGAAGTCTGGTATTTTCTGGGGGGGGGGGGGGTTCCCTGCCAGGAGGCGAAAATACTGGACACCTGGCAACCCTACGACACACTCAGCAACTGCCCCCCCTCCTGCGCCACCCCCCAGACTCCCGCACCCTTGCTCCTGGACCCCCTGCTTATCTGGTTCCACAGGGAAGATCCCTTCTGGCTCGACCAAGAAAACAAGATGGCCACCAGCAAAAAGCTAAAGACCTGAACAAGGGGAAGCAATGCCTTCCCTGGGTCTTAGTGCTCAACCTCTTCTCTTCCTATCCCTATTCTGACTCTGCTTACACTTAAAGGGGCCATGCTGTTTTATTTTGTTGATGTATTTAATTATTTATTTAATTATTTATTTGCTTAATAACTCTTGGGGTCCTTTTTTTCCCCTCTTCTCAATAACTTTGGTCTCCCCCCTTTTTTTCCCTCAACAGAGTTTTTTCCTCGTTTTTTGTTTTTTTGGGGGGAAGGGGAGTGTTCGGTATTTTTGGTTAAAGCATCTGGCAACCCTAAATACAGTATTTCAGCATTAGATTCCCTAAATAACTAAAGCAGGCACCTTTTGTCTTCTTTGAACAAGCTTTGGATTTATGTTGTAAGCAAGCACTTCACTGTAGTTCTAGGAGCATTGTGTGTGGCAATCCTTGTCTCAGGAGGTGTTACAATATATTTTCAAAAAGTTCCCTTTGCATGTCTACAAAACTCTGCATGAAAGCATTCTCTGATTTCATTTGTTTTCAAGCAGCATTTATCATCATTTAATGAATCCTTCATGCTGCCAGGAAAGCACAAAATGAAAAGGAACAACTCAGGAAAGCAAAGTAATTCTCTTAATAAAACATCGCCCTCGTCTTTCAGTACTTTGTATACCTCATCTTTGTATTTGATCAGAAATGCTACTTATTCAAACAATTACTGAAGGGAAACTTGAATAAAAAATAATCACCTAGACCACTGAAGGCTCCTGTGTATAATTCACTGCTCAAAGTGTTACATGCAGTAGAGCTGTACATTCAGTGTTTTAGCAGATCACTCAAATAAATGGGTTATTGTACATATAATATACATTTTTTTCAAAGGTCCAGTTGTGGGAATACTTAGAGGGCTTCTTTCACATGAGCTCACTAGGAGCATATATGGTGACCAATTATGGGTGCCTCGCTGCACGGAGTATAAACATTGACAAGCAGTTTTATGGCAGTAAGACAGAAGCAGCTGTGAAGGGCGCTGCTGCTTTGCTATGCAGTAACCATTAAGAAATAATTAATAGGCAGAACAAGCCAGGTTGAGCAGTGAAAGGAAAGGGAGAAATATTTGTCATCTCGTTGAGCGAAGGACACTAAAGCGATTGGGGTTTGATTCAGTTTATTGACAAAAAATGGTTTCTTCATCTACTGTTGGTTAATAAAAATAACATCCCCAATCTAAATGGATATGGCTTTATAATTAAAGGGTACTGTTTGCTTTAAAAGGGAAACTGATAAGCAAATAAAAAATAAGGGAAGATAAACAAGAAATCACTGAAACCAGAATGCACTGGAGAGCATCTGGGAACATGTCAAGACTGCAAAAGAACATAGGCGACAACAAGTGTGCAGAACCTGGGTCAAGACTCGGGTTCATGGAGCTCAGGCTAGGGCAGAGGTGAGCAATAATTTTTTACCGGGGGCCATTTCAGAAATGTTTTAAGTGGCCCTGGGCCACACTGGAAGGGGCTGAGCCTCAAGCGGAAGAGGCGGGGCCAGGATACTTCCCTGCTTTCCCACCCACAGACCATGATTGGTCTGGGGGTGGAGGAGTGTGTGAAGTCTTTGCCCCCCCCTCCCCCAGAGGTTTCCCCTAGGCACCCATGCCCCTGGCAGTAGGGTTGCCAGGTAGACCCTAGTAAAAAAACGGACACACTTGTCAGGGGGGCGGGAGGGAGGACCGGCCGGGAGGGGGGCGGGTAGCAGAGCTGGGGGGGAGGGGCCATGGGGCTAGATGGGAGAAGGGGTGGGTGGGAAGCAGAGCTGATGGGGGGGTGTCCGGGGGCTGCGGGGCTGGCCGGCAGGAAGAGGGATCAGGAAGCAGAGCTGGGGGGAGATCGGGGGCTGGAGGGGAGGATGGGGGGTCCGGAGGAAGGGGGGGGAAGCAGAGCTGGCGGGGGGCCTCCGGGGGCTGGCCGGCAGGAAAGGGGGGCCCGGAAGAAGGGGGGCAGGAAGCAGAGCTGGCGGGGAAGGGTGTCCGGGGGCTGCAGGGCTGTCCAGCAGGAAGAGGGGGTGGGCAGCAGAGCTGGGGGAGGATCAGGGGCCGTGGGGCTGGAGGAGAGGAAGGGGGGGTAGGAAGCAGAGCTGGGGGGGGGATCGGGGCCGTGGGGCTGGAGGGGAAGAAGGGGGGCAGGAAGCAGCTCGGGGGAGTAGGGGGGTGCAGCCACTGGCCGCAGTCGGAGTTCTTCTGGCCGCGCCCCCAGCAGGCACTCCCTTTACTTGCCAGCAGAAGCCAGGTGGGGGACAGGGGCGGGGCAGGGCTGGGAGCCACACCCCCCATCTGGCTTCTGCTCGCAACCAGAGGCTCCCAGCTGGGAGGCGGGGCCGCAATTGGCGCTGGGAGCCTCTGGTCCCTGCAAAAGCCGGGGGGGGGGGGAGGGACAGATGGCTGGGAGTCCCAGCCCCTGCCCCGCTCCACTCGGCTTTTGCACGCGACCACAGGGCTCCCAAAGCCAATCGCGCTCCGCCTCCCAGTCGCTCTGCTGCCCCTGCCAGGCTTCCGTCCAGCGTCCAGCCGGGAATTCACAAAACACCAGACATTGCACATGTCCGGTATTTTCTGAATTTTTCTACCGGACAGACGGTGCAAATACCGGACTGTCTGGTAGAAAACCCTACCTGGCGGTGGGAGGAGACTTTGCACGCTCCCCCTTCTGCCCTCAGACCAATCAGGGTTTGGGGGTGGGGCAGCGTGTGAAGCCTCCTCCCGCCCTGCCAGGAGCATGTGGCACTTCTAAGCACCACGCACTCCTTGAAGGGTGGCGAGAACTTCTTGCACTTTCCCCTGCCCCCAGGCCCTAATTGGCCTGGAGGCAGGGGAGCGGCAGGGCCTCCATGGGCAGGATCAACCCGCTTGGCAGGCTGGATGCGGCCCATGGAGGCCATTTTGCCCAGCCCTGTGCTAGGGTACTAAAATTACCAGTAGACAGGCAGTCCTGCTCCAGCTGGGTCTCTGGAACCTGGCAAAGGAGTCAGGCCTCAGACCCGGCTTTAGCCTGGGTGGAGTACCAGTGCTTCTCATGGCATGAATCAGTCTGTAGACCTGGGCTCTGAGATTTGCTGTTATGGGATTTTTTTTTGTTTTGTTTTTTTGCAGTATGGAGACATCTGTGGGACAGTTTTGACGATGATTTATTATTGTTGTTTCAGCTGAGCTGTGATCCTTCAGTGCCATTCCAGCAACTTCTGAGTGCTATTATCTCCTCTTCCTTAGTGTCATTTTCCTGGGTTTGAAGAAAGAATGTAACACATGAATGTAATATTTGTATATTAACATTTTGCTTTATAAAGGGTAGAATATCCAAAATTTGCCACCAAATTAGCTGATTTTTTTCTTCTTAAAAACAGTATTGAACATTTACAGTGACAAGTAGATTATGCTTCAGCTTTCATGTCCTTTGAGATGAATTAGAGCAGTTCATCATGCCAGCCAATCAAACCTGTCCACTCTGAATTTTCTCAAGTCTTTGCAGAGTTAAAAGTCCAATTTAGTGCCTAAAAAAAGTGCACAGGGCCGTTTTCAAGCTGCCTTTATAAATGCAGAAAGAAACCCAACCTATTTTGACATGGGAGAAGATATTTCTCATCCCCAAAATCCTTCGGGGAATCTTTTTCAGATTTCCTCATTAAATTACCCTTTGTCTCATCATTCCGCTTCTTTCTTGCAGACTAATGGAGCTTTTTGCATTTTTTGAGTCATGATCACAGGTTTCTTTTCCCTCTGCAGAACTCCCAGTCTCTTTGCAGTTTTCTGAAGCCTTTTGGCTGTATTTTCAAATTTCCCAATCCTGCTTGTGCACTTAAAAATTCTTTTTCTAAAAGGCCCTGACAGAGTTTTCCAGTAGGTGTCCTTTGATGCCGTGGCGGATTTGGGGTTCTTCTCTTGCTTGAAAAATGTCTCTAGATGTATTTATTTTATCTTCTGAGAGAATGTTTAAATGTATAATAAATTATGAGAAATCCAATATTTCATCAATTAAGTTACATTATAAACAGAGAGCTAAGTTTAGAAGAGGTCTCAGTGTAGGTCTTTCCCCAGAAACCAAAATAACCCTCAAACCCAATCATATTTTGGCAGATAAAGAATAGTGGGCCTCTCTTAATAATCTCTTCAGTTTCTCTTATTCCCTAAGCAGAACTTGGAATAAAATTGGCTCAGTAGCCTCTTTGGATAAACAGATGCATTGCAGATGTCTACTGTAAGAATCACTTTTAGTGTCATGGCACTTTAGCTTGCCCCTTTCTTAGGGTATGTCTACACTAGGAAATTATTTCAAAATAACTAAATTTGAAATAATAACTCCCAAAATAACAAAAATGAAATAGCGTGTCCCCACAATGAGGGAGCCTCAAAATTTTTCCATGGCAGGCTCGGTTATTGTGAACCCCAAAGAAGCACTGGGGAGTAAATACTTCAAATGACTCTGGAGAGTAGTTATTTTGAAATAGCAGCAGCGGAGCATCCACACTAATGCTGTTTCGAAAAAACTGTTCCAAAATAAGCATTATTGCCCAAGGAAAGCAGGAGTACAGATTTTGGAAAAGGGCTTACCGCTGTCGGAAAAACCTCAGTGTGGACGTAAATGTAGTTTTTCCAGAAAAACAGGAGTGTAGACATACCCCCAGACAGGGAGAATCAGAGAACATGAATCAGGAAAAGGCCTTCAGGAGAAGTGATATAGGAAGCAAGAGATTGTGCGGAGCTGCTTAACATGGGATCCCTCAGCTAGAACCCAGGAGAGTGGGTGGGTCTAGGATCCTTCTGCCAACCCCAACAAAAAGAATAGTCAAATCCCTTGGTACAAAGGGGCAAGGACTCTGTGGGGGCCTAGGATTATGGATCCTTCTCTAAAGTCACTGCACTCCTTGTATGTCAGACTCTATTCACCTGAAAGAGGAGACTTCTTGATAAAGGAGTCCTAAGAGGAAGTCACTTGGTACAAGCCAAATGATTGTTAACAGGCTGAAGGAAACTGAGGCAGAGTCCTCACAGCAGCAGCACACAAAAAGAGAGGGTGCTGAGTTCAAAAAATCAGAGCCCTATTTATGCTGGTGCAAAATCTGTGTGTGGACCAGACCTATTCCTCTGATACAATATAGTCATTTTACTGTGACCAAGACCTTTTCATAAAGAGATGCCAATAGCCATCAAACAAGCACATTTCCATTTCTCTTCTACTCATTGGTCCCCAAGCAAATTACAGTTTTGGGAGGACTGCTAAAAATGTGCGACCTTTCCTCCGTCACCATGCAGACTATTTCACCTGTTTGGAAAGATTGCATGAGTTCCATTATATTGTAGGAAATGAAAGGTCTGCCATTTTTGACCAAAGGAAAGGTTATGATCTGAGATCGACCACTATTAAAATTGTCCCTCGGCCTCTGAAAAATATTTTGTGCATAGATTAACAATTCAGAACCATAGAAATCCTATTAGTTTGCTAGTTTATTGTTCCGAAGAATTGAAAGCTGTGCATTCAAACATGTTTTCTTCCTATCCCATCCCATCCATTTATGCACATAATCCATTTTATTTTATAGTCTGTAGTACTTTTCAGGCTCATCGCCTCAGGTAACTTGCATTGAAGTTGTAAAAAAAATCTGACAACTGGGTTTTTCTCTTCCATATCTCTACCATGCATGAGATGAAATCCCAGATCTTGTATTATTTCGGCCATGTATATAGCTGAGTGATGCCTGTTAAAAGCACAAATCCACGATAAAAATAATTAAAAAAAACCCTCCAGACAAATTCAAGACCCATTCTCCTCCTTTGCAAAGGATAAAATAAGCATAAATGAAAATATATAGGAAATATTAATTCTGAATTCTTTAAACAGTGAAAGGTGTATTTTTAAAGATATGGCCGGTGTTTGTGTGAGCACATACAAATGACTTTCCTGTGGGCACAAGGAATACAGATGCAGTTTGAAGCAGTAGCTTTTGCATTTCCCTTTTGGCAATTTGAAATCTACAGGCTAAGTTTTTCCATCTAGCCACTACCCGGATGGGTATGCAATTCAAGCTTATTGGTGCTGGGGAGAGTCATAGAATGCAAAGCCAGAAGGGACCCCCAGGTCATCTACTCTGACCTCCCATACATTGTAGGTCGCCAATACTATATAATCACCCCTACTCTAAACCCAACAGCTGATATTGGAAAGGTATTACTGCCCTCAGGCGGGTAAAGAAGAGACTACAGCCTATACCCTCCGTCCATGGCCTTGCCTCCCATCATCCACTTTGAGGTGATGTACCCCAAGTAAGGAGCATGGTGGGCATAGCTGCTGTGCTCTCCCAAGCCCAAGGATTGCTAGTGTTACTTCCCTAAGTTTGGCTAGGCACCTTGCATCTTCTCCTTCTGAAAGGTTTTAAAATGTGATGTAAGAGCAGGGACCTTTAAAAATAGAAAATCTTTCTGACAATGAAAGATTGGCAACATAGAGAGCTAAAAAGAGACATTTTACCAGGTGACTGAGCCCTAGAAAATGCTTTTCAGAGCAAAAGCAATTAGATGATAGATTCAGTGTTTGACTGATCACCAATAAAGTGGGTTCTTAAAGTGGGAATACGTTCACTGTTCTTTTTCTTGCATACTCTTCTCTAAGGAACCCAGC